>NW_027194260.1:334056-668113 GCF_032444005.1 Ranitomeya imitator
CTAGGCTTATGGCCTGAGGACAAGTGCGGGCTAGGCTTAAGGCCTGGGCACAAGTGCGGGCTAAGCTTAAGGCCGGGGCACAAGTGCGGGCTCGGCTTAAGGCCGGGGCACAAGTGCGGGCTCGGCTTAAGGCCGGGGCACAAGTGCGGGCTCGGCTTAAGGCCGGGGCACAAGTGCGGGCTCGGCTTAAGGCCGGGGCACAAGTGCGGGCTAGGCTTAAGGCCTGGGCACAAGTGCGGGCTAGGCTTAAGGCCTGGGCACAAGTGCGGGCTAGGCTTAAGGCCTGGGCACAAGTGCGGGCTAGGCTTAAGGCCTGGGCACAAGTGCGGGCTAGGCTTAAGGCCTGGGCACAAGTGCGGGCTAGGCTTAAGGCCTGGGCACAAGTGCGGGCTAAGCTTAAAGCCGGGGCACAAGTGCGGGCTAAGCTTAAGGCCTGGGCACAAGTGCGGGCTAGGCTTAAGGCCTGGGCACAAGTGCGGGTTAGGCTTAAGGCCGGGGCACAAGTGCGGGCTAGGCTTAAGGCCTGGGCACAAGTGCGGGCTAGGCTTAAGGCCTGGGCACAAGTGCGGGCTAGGCTTAAGGCCTGGGCACAAGTGCGGGCTAGGCTTAAGGCCGGGGCACAAGTGCAGGCTAGGCTTAAGGCCTGGGCACAAGTGCAGTGCTGGCTAGGATCAAGGCAGGGGCCACAAGTGCCGGCTAGGCTTAAGGCCTGGGCACAAGTGCGGGCTAGGCTTAAGGCCTGGGCACAAGTGCGGGTTAGGCTTAAGGCCGGGGCACAAGTGCGGGCTAGGCTTAAGGCCTGGGCACAAGTGCGGGCTAGGCTTAAGGCCTGGGCACAAGTGCGGGCTAGGCCTAAGGCCTGGACACAAGTGTGGGCTAGGCTTAAGGCCGGGGCACAAGTGCAGGCTAGGCTTAAGGCCTGGGCACAAGTGCAGTGCTGGCTAGGATCAAGGCAGGGGCCACAAGTGCCGGCTAGGCTTAAGGCATGGGCACAAGTGCCAGCCAGGCTTAAGGCATGGGCACAAGTGCAGTGCTGGCCAGGATCAAGGCAGGGCGCACAAGTGCTGGCTAGGCTTAAGGCATTCAGCTAACTCTTTGCACTCTTTGCATAAAGGGTTAGGCACCCATAGGGGTGAAGAGCTAGCTTTCACCCCTCTACTCTGTACTTGGACATTTAGGACTAGATCCTTTGTTGTACAGTGCGGAGCCTCTCCATAACCCCATGCTCCAAGCGACCAGGCACTTCTTGTCTGTCCTCCGTAAATGGGTAATGCCTTCTTCCCCAATTACAGTCGTGCATGCGCATTCAGACGGGACAAGAGCAAAGAGCGTAAAGCTGGCCCTATGTGCATAACCAACATGAAGCTGAAGACAAAAACAAACAAACAAGCATTCAAGGGGCTCAAAAGTGCAGGCTAGGCTTAAGGCCTGGGCACAAGTGCAGGCTAGGCTTAAGGCCTGGGCACAAGTGCTGGCTAGGATCAAGGCAGGGGGCACAAGTGCGGGCTAGGCTTAAGGCAGGGGCACAAGTGCGGGCTAGGCTTAAGGCAGGGGCACAAGTGCGGGCTAGGCTTAAGGCCTGGGCACAAGTGCTGGCTAGGATCAAGGCAGGGGGCACAAGTGCGGGCTAGGCTTAAGGCCTGGGCACAAGTGCGGGCTAGGCTTAAGGCCTGGGCACAAGTGCGGGCTAGGATCAAGGCAGGGGCACAAGTGCGGGCTAGGCTTAAGGCCTGGGCACAAGTGCGGGCTAGGCTTAAGGCCTGGGCACAAGTGCGGGCTAGGCTTAAGGCCTGGGCACAAGTGCGGGCTAGGCTTAAGGCCTGGGCACAAGTGCGGGCTAGGCTTAAGGCCTGGGCACAAGTGCGGGCTAGGCTTAAGGCCTGGGCACAAGTGCGGGCTAGGCTTAAGGCCTGGGCACAAGTGCGGGCTAGGCTTAAGGCCTGGGCACAAGTGCGGGCAAGGCTTAAGGCCTGGGCACAAGTGCGGGCTAGGCTTAAGGCCTGGGCATAAGTGCAGTGCTGGCTAGGATCAAGGCAGGGGGCACAAGTGCGGGCTAGGCTTAAGGCCTGGGCACAAGTGCGGGCTAGGCTTAAGGCCTGGGCACAAGTGCGGGCTAGGCTTAAGGCCTGGGCACAAGTGCGGGCTAGGCTTAAGGCCTGGGCACAAGTGCGGGTTAGGCTTAAGGCCTGGGCACAAGTGCGGGCTAGGCTTAAGGCCTGGGCACAAGTGCGGGCTAGGCTTAAGGCCTGGGCACAAGTGCAGGCTAGGCTTAAGGCCTGGGCACAAGTGCGGGCTAGGCTTAAGGCCTGGACACAAGTGCGGGCTAGGCTTAAGGCCGGGGCACAAGTGCAGGCTAGGCTTAAGGCCTGGGCACAAGTGCAGGCTAGGCTTAAGGCCTGGGCACAAGTGCAGTGCTGGCTAGGATCAAGGCAGGGGCCACAAGTGCCGGCTAGGCTTAAGGCATGGGCACAAGTGCCAGCCAGGCTTAAGGCATGGGCACAAGTGCAGTGCTGGCCAGGATCAAGGCAGGGGGCACAAGTGCTGGCTAGGCTTAAGGCATTCAGCTAACTCTTTGCACTCTTTGCATAAAGGGTTAGGCACCCATAGGGGTGAAGAGCTAGCTTTCACCCCTCTACTCTGTACTTGGACATTTAGGACTAGATCCTTTGTTGTACAGTGCGGAGCCTCTCCATAACCCCATGCTCCAAGCGACCAGGCACTTCTTGTCTGTCCTCCGTAAATGGGTAATGCCTTCTTCCCCAATTACAGTCGTGCATGCGCATTCAGACGGGACAAGAGCGAAGAGCGTAAAGCTGGCCCTATGTGCATAACCAACATGAAGCTGAAGACAAAAACAAACAAACAAGCATTCAAGGGGCTCAAAAGTGCAGGCTAGGCTTAAGGCCTGGGCACAAGTGCGGGCTAGGCTTAAGGCCTGGGCACAAGTGCGGGCTAGGCTTAAGGCCGGGGCACAAGTGCGGGCTAGGCTTAAGGCCGGGGCACAAGTGCGGGCTAGGCTTAAGGCCGGGGCACAAGTGCGGGCTAGGCTTATGGCCTGAGGACAAGTGCGGGCTAGGCTTAAGGCCTGGGCACAAGTGCGGGCTAGGCTTAAGGCCAGGGCACAAGTGCGGGCTAGGCTTAAGGCCAGGGCACAAGTGCGGGCTAGGCTTAAGGCCTGGGCACAAGTGCGGGCTAGGCTTAAGGCCTGGGCACAAGTGCGGGCTAGGCTTAAGGCCTGGGCACAAGTGCGGGCTAGGCTTAAGGCCTGGGCACAAGTGCGGGCTAGGCTTAAGGCCTGGACACAAGTGCGGGCTAGGCTTAAGGCAGGGGCACAAGTGCGGGCTAGGCTTAAGGCAGGGGCACAAGTGCGGGCTTGGCTTAAGGCCTGGGCACAAGTGCGGGCTAGGCTTAAGGCCTGGGCACAAGTGCGGGCTAGGCTTAAGGCCTGGGCACAAGTGCGGGCTAGGCTTAAGGCCTGGGCACAAGTGCGGGCTAGGCTTAAGGCCGGGGCACAAGTGCGGGCTAGGCTTAAGGCCTGGGCACAAGTGCGGGCTAGGCTTAAGGCCTGGGCACAAGTGCGGGCTAGGCTTAAGGCCTGGGCACAAGTGCGGGCTAGGCTTTAGGCCTGGGCACAAGTGCGGGCTAGGCTTAAGGCCTGGGCACAAGTGCGGGCTAGGCTTAAGGCCTGGGCACAAGTGCGGGCTAGGCTTAAGGCCTGAGCACAAGTGCAGGCTAGGCTTAAGGCCTGGGCATAAGTGCAGTGCTGGCTAGGATCAAGGCAGGGGGCACAAGTGCGGGCTAGGCTTAAGGCAGGGGCACAAGTGCGGGCTCGGCTTAAGGCCTGGGCACAAGTGCGGGCTCGGCTTAAGGCAGGGGCACAAGTGCAGGCTAGGCTTAAGGCCGGGGCACAAGTGCGGGCTAGGCTTAAGGCCGGGGCACAAGTGCGGGCTAGGCTTATGGCCTGAGGACAAGTGCGGGCTAGGCTTAAGGCCTGGGCACAAGTGCGGGCTAAGCTTAAGGCCGGGGCACAAGTGCGGGCTCGGCTTAAGGCCGGGGCACAAGTGCGGGCTCGGCTTAAGGCCGGGGCACAAGTGCGGGCTCGGCTTAAGGCCGGGGCACAAGTGCGGGCTAGGCTTAAGGCCTGGGCACAAGTGCGGGCTAGGCTTAAGGCCTGGGCACAAGTGCGGGCTCGGCTTAAGGCAGGGGCACAAGTGCGGGCTCGGCTTAAGGCAGGGGCACAAGTGCGGGCTCGGCTTAAGGCAGGGGCACAAGTGCGGGCTCGGCTTAAGGCGGGGCACAAGTGCGGGCTCGGCTTAAGGCCGGGGCACAAGTGCGGGCTCGGCTTAAGGCCGGGGCACAAGTGCGGGCTCGGCTTAAGGCCGGGGCACAACTGCGGGCTCGGCTTAAGGCCGGGGCACAAGTGCGGGCTAAGCTTAAAGCCGGGGCACAAGTGTGGGCTAAGCTTAAAGCCGGGGCACAAGTGTGGGCTAAGCTTAAGGCCTGGGCACAAGTGCGGGCTAGGCTTAAGGCCTGGGCACAAGTGCGGGTTAGGCTTAAGGCCGGGGCACAAGTGCGGGCTAGGCTTAAGGCCGGGGCACAAGTGCGGGCTAGGCTTAAGGCCGGGGCACAAGTGCAGGCTAGGCTTAAGGCCTGGGCACAAGTGCAGTGCTGGCTAGGATCAAGGCAGGGGCCACAAGTGCCGGCTAGGCTTAAGGCATGGGCACAAGTGCCAGCCAGGCTTAAGGCCTGGGCACAAGTGCGGGCTAGGCTTACGGCATGGGCACAAGTGCAGTGCTGGCCAGGATCAAGGCAGGGGGCACAAGTGCTGGCTAGGCTTAAGGCATTCAGCTAACTCTTTGCACTCTTTGCATAAAGGGTTAGGCACCCATAGGGGTGAAGAGCTAGCTTTCACCCCTCTACTCTGTACTTGGACATTTAGGACTAGATCCTTTGTTGTACAGTGCGGAGCCTCTCCATAACCCCATGCTCCAAGCGACCAGGCACTTCTTGTCTGTCCTCCGTAAATGGGTAATGCCTTCTTCCCCAATTACAGTCGTGCATGCGCATTCAGACGGGACAAGAGCGAAGAGCGTAAAGCTGGCCCTATGTGCATAACCAACATGAAGCTGAAGACAAAAACAAACAAACAAGCATTCAAGGGGCTCAAAAGTGCAGGCTAGGCTTAAGGCCTGGGCACAAGTGCGGGCTAGGCTTAAGGCCTTGGCACAAGTGCTGGCTAGGATCAAGGCAGGGGGCACAAGTGCAGGCTAGGCTTAAGGCCTGGGCACAAGTGCGGGCTAGGTTTAAGGCCTGGGCACAAGTGCGGGCTAGGCTTAAGGCCTGGGCACAAGTGTGGGCTAGGCTTAAGGCCGGGGCACAAATGCGGGCTAGGCTTAAGGCCGGGGCACAAGTGCGGGCTAGGCTTAAGGCCGGGGCACAAGTGCGGGCTAGGCTTATGGCCTGAGGACAAGTGCGGGCTAGGCTTAAGGCCTGGGCACAAGTGCGGGCTAGGCTTAAGGCCAGGGCACAAGTGCGGGCTAGGCTTAAGGCCAGGGCACAAGTGCGGGCTAGGCTTAAGGCCTGGGCACAAGTGCGGGCTAGGCTTTAGGCCTGGGCACAAGTGCGGGCTAGGCTTAAGGCCTGGGCACAAGTGCGGGCTAGGCTTAAGGCCTGGGCACAAGTGTGGGCTAGGCTTAAGGCAGGGGCACAAGTGCGGGCTAGGCTTAAGGCAGGGGCACAAGTGCGGGCTTGGCTTAAGGCCTGGGCACAAGTGCTGGCTAGGATCAAGGCAGGGGGCACAAGTGCGGGCTAGGCTTAAGGCCTGGGCACAAGTGCGGGCTAGGCTTAAGGCCTGGGCACAAGTGCGGGCTAGGCTTAAGGCCTGGGCACAAGTGCGGGCTAGGCTTAAGGCCTGGGCACAAGAGCGGGCTAGGCTTAAGGCCTGGGCACAAGTGCGGGCTAGGCTTAAGGCCTGGGCACAAGTGCGGGCTAGGCTTAAGGCCTGGGCACAAGTGCGGGCTGGGCTTTAGGCCTGGGCACAAGTGCGGGCTAGGCTTAAGGCAGGGGCACAAGTGCGGGCTAGGCTTAAGGCAGGGGCACAAGTGCGGGCTAGGCTTAAGGCCTGGGCACAAGTGCGGGCTAGGCTTAAGGCAGGGGCACAAGTGCGGGCTCGGCTTAAGGCAGGGGCACAAGTGCGGGCTCGGCTTAAGGCAGGGGCACAAGTGCGGGATCGGCTTAAGGCCGAGGCACAAGTGCGGGCTCGGCATAAGGCCGAGGCACAAGTGCGGGCTAGGCTTAAGGCCTGGGCACAAGTGCGGGCTAAGTTTAAAGCCGGGGCACAAGTGCGGGCTAAGCTTAAAGCCGGGGCACAAGTGCGGGCTAAGCTTAAAGCCGGGGCACAAGTGCGGGCTAAGCTTAAAGCCGGGGCACAAGTGCGGGCTAAGCTTAAAGCCGGGGCACAAGTGCGGGCTAAGCTTAAAGCCGGGGCACAAGTGCGGGCTAGGCTTAAGGCCTGGGCACAAGTGCGGGTTAGGCTTAAGGCATGGGCACAAGTGCGGGCTAGGCTTAAAGCCGGGGCACAAGTGCGGGCTAGGCTTAAGGCCGGGGCACAAGTGCGGGCTAGGCTTAAGGCCGGGGCACAAGTGCGGGCTAGGCTTAAGGCCGGGGCACAAGTGCGGGCTAGGCTTAAGGCCTGGGTACAAGTGCGGGCTAGGCTTAAGGCCTGGGCACAAGTGCGGGTTAGACTTAAGGCCGGGGCACAAGTGCGGGCTAGGCTTAAGGCCGGGGCACAAGTGCGGGCTAGGCTTAAGGCCGGGGCACAAGTGCGGGCTAGGCTTAAGGCCGGGGCACAAGTGCGGGCTAGGCTTAAGGCCGGGGCACAAGTGCGGGCTAGGCTTAAGGCCGGGGCACAAGTGCGGGCTAGGCTTAAGGCCGGGGCACAAGTGCGGGCTAGGCTTAAGGCCGGGGCACAAGTGCGGGCTAGGCTTAAGGCCGGGGCACAAGTGCGGGCTAGGCTTAAGGCCTGGGCACAAGTGCAGGCTAGGCTTAAGGCCTGGGCACAAGTGCAGTGCTGGCTAGGATCAAGGCAGGGGCCACAAGTGCCGGCTAGGCTTAAGGCATGGGCACAAGTGCCAGCCAGGCTTAAGGCCTGGGCACAAGTGCGGGCTAGGCTTAAGGCCTGGGCACAAGTGTGGGCTAGGCTTACGGCATGGGCACAAGTGCAGTGCTGGCCAGGATCAAGGCAGGGGGCACAAGTGCTGGCTAGGCTTAAGGCATTCAGCTAACTCTTTGCACTCTTTGCATAAAGGGTTAGGCACCCATAGGGGTGAAGAGCTAGCTTTCACCCCTCTACTCTGTACTTGGACATTTAGGACTAGATCCTTTGTTGTACAGTGCGGAGCCTCTCCATAACCCCATGCTCCAAGCGACCAGGCACTTCTTGTCTGTCCTCCGTAAATGGGTAATGCCTTCTTCCCCAATTAAAGTCGTGCATGCGCATTCAGACGGGACAAGAGCGAAGAGCGTAAAGCTGGCCCTATGTGCATAACCAACATGAAGCTGAAGACAAAAACAAACAAACAAGCATTCAAGGGGCTCAAAAGTGCAGGCTAGGCTTAAGGCCTGGGCACAAGTGCGGGCTAGGCTTAAGGCCTGGGCACAAGTGCTGGCTAGGATCAAGGCAGGGGGCACAAGTGCGGGCTAGGCTTAAGGCCTGGGCACAAGTGCGGGCTAGGCTTAAGGCCTGGGCACAAGTGCGGGCTAGGCTTAAGGCCTGGGCACAAGTGCGGGCTAGGCTTAAGGCCTGGGCACAAGTGCGGGCTAGGCTTAAGGCCTGGGCACAAGTGCGGCCTGGACACAAGTGCGGGCTAGGCTTAAGGCAGGGGCACAAGTGCGGGCTAGGCTTAAGGCAGGGGCACAAGTGCGGGCTTGGCTTAAGGCCTGGGCACAAGTGCGGGCTAGGCTTAAGGCCTGGGCACAAGTGCTGGCTAGGATCAAGGCAGGGGGCACAAGTGCGGGCTAGGCTTAAGGCCTGGGCACAAGTGCGGGCTAGGCTTAAGGCCTGGGCACAAGTGCGGGCTAGGCTTAAGGCCTGGGCACAAGTGCTGGCTAGGATCAAGGCAGGGGGCACAAGTGCGGGCTAGGCTTAAGGCCTGGGCACAAGTGCGGGCTAGGCTTAAGGCCTGGGCACAAGTGCGGGCTAGGCTTAAGGCCTGGGCACAAGTGCGGGCTAGGCTTAAGGCCTGGGCACAAGTGCAGGCTAGGCTTAAGGCCTGGGCACAAGTGCAGTGCTGGCTAGGATCAAGGCAGGGGGCACAAGTGCGGGCTAGGCTTAAGGCCTGGGCACAAGTGCAGGCTAGGCTTAAGGCCTGGGAACAAGTGCAGGCTAGGCTTAAGGCCTGGGCACAAGTGCGGGCTAGGCTTAAGGCCTGGGCACAAGTGCTGGCTAGGATCAAGGCAGGGGGCACAAGTGCGGGCTAGGCTTAAGGCCTGGGCACAAGTGCGGGCTAGGCTTAAGGCCTGGGCACAAGTGCGGGCTAGGCTTAAGGCCTGGGCACAAGTGCGGGCTAGGCTTAAGGCCTGGGCACAAGTGCAGGCTAGGCTTAAGGCCTGGGCACAAGTGCAGTGCTGGCTAGGATCAAGGCAGGGGGCACAAGTGCGGGCTAGGCTTAAGGCCTGGGCACAAGTGCAGGCTAGGCTTAAGGCCTGGGAACAAGTGCAGGCTAGGCTTAAGGCCTGGGCACAAGTGCGGGCTAGGCTTAAGGCCTGGGCACAAGTGCGGGCTAGGCTTAAGGCCTGGGCACAAGTGCGGGCTGGGCTTAAGCCCTGGGCACAAGTGCGGGCTAGGCTTAAGGCCTGGGCACAAGTGCGGGCTAGGCTTAAGGCAGGGGCACAAGTGCGGGCTAGGCTTAAGGCAGGGGCACAAGTGCGGGCTTGGCTTAAGGCCTCGGCACAAGTGCTGGCTAGGATCAAGGCAGGGGGCACAAGTGCGGGCTAGGCTTAAGGCCTGGGCACAAGTGCGGGCTAGGCTTAAGGCCTGGGCACAAGAGCGGGCTAGGCTTAAGGCCTGGGCACAAGTGCGGGCTAGGCTTAAGGCCTGGGCACAAGTGCGGGCTAGGCTTAAGGCCTGGGCACAAGTGCGGGCTAGGCTTTAGGTCTGGGCACAAGTGCGGGCTAGGCTTAAGGCCTGGGCACAAGTGCGGGCTAGGCTTAAGGCCTGGGCACAAGTGCGGGCTAGGCTTAAGGCCGGGGCACAAGTGCGGGCTAGGCTTAAGGCCGGGGCACAAGTGCGGGCTAGGCTTAAGGCCTGGGCACAAGTGCGGGCTAGGCTTAAGGCCTGGGCACAAGTGCGGGCTAGGCTTAAGGCAGGGGCACAAGTGCGGGCTAGGCTTAAGGCCTGGGCACAAGTGCGGGCTAGGCTTAAGGCCTGGGCACAAGTGCGGGCTAGGCTTAAGGCAGGGGCACAAGTGCGGGCTCGGCTTAAGGCAGGGACACAAGTGCGAGCTCGGCTTAAGGCAGGGGCACAAGTGCGGGCTTGGCTTAAGGCAGGGGCACAAGTGCGGGCTAGGCTTAAGGCAGGGGCACAAGTGCGGGCTTGGCTTAAGGCCTGGGCTCAAGTGCGGGCTAGGCTTAAGGCCTGGGCACAAGTGCTGGCTAGGATCAAGGCAGGGGGCACAAGTGCGGGCTAGGCTTAAGGCCTGGGCACAAGTGCGGGCTAGGCTTAAGGCCTGGGCACAAGTGCGGGCTAGGCTTAAGGCCTGGGCACAAGTGCGGGCTAGGCTTAAGGCCTGGGCACAAGTGCAGGCTAGGCTTAAGGCCTGGGCATAAGTGCAGTGCTGGCTAGGATCAAGGCAGGGGGCACAAGTGCGGGCTAGGCTTAAGGCCTGGGCACAAGTGCGGGCTAGGCTTAAGGCCTGGGCACAAGTGCTGGCTAGGATCAAGGCAGGGGGCACAAGTGCGGGCTAGGCTTAAGGCCTGGGCACAAGTGCGGGCTAGGCTTAAAGCCGGGGCACAAGTGCGGGCTAAGCTTAAAGCCGGGGCACAAGTGCGGGCTAGGCTTAAGGCCTGGGCACAAGTGCGGGCTAGGCTTAAGGCCGGGGCACAAGTGCGGGCTAGGCTTAAGGCCGGGGCACAAGTGCGGGCTAGGCTTAAGGCCGGGGCACAAGTGCGGGCTAGGCTTAAGGCCTGGGCACAAGTGCTGGCTAGGATCAAGGCAGGGGGCACAAGTGCGGGCTAGGCTTAATGCCTGGGCACAAGTGCGGGCTAGGCTTAAGGCCTGGGCACAAGTGCGGGCTAGGCTTAAGGCCTGGGCACAAGTGCGGGCTAGGCTTAAGGCCTGGGCACAAGTGCAGGCTAGGCTTAAGGCCTGGGCACAAGTGCAGTGCTGGCTAGGATCAAGGCAGGGGGCACAAGTGCGGGCTAGGCTTAAGGCCTGGGCACAAGTGCGGGCTAGGCTTAAGGCCTGGGCACAAGTGCGGGTTAGGCTTAAGGCCGGGGCACAAGTGCGGGCTAGGCTTAAAGCCGGGGCACAAGTGCAGGCTAGGCTTAAGGCCTGGGCACAAGTGCAGTGCTGGCTAGGATCAAGGCAGGGGCCACAAGTGCCGGCTAGGCTTAAGGCATGGGCACAAGTGCCAGCCAGGCTTAAGGCCTGGGCACAAGTGCGGGCTAGGCTTACGGCATGGGCACAAGTGCAGTGCTGGCCAGGATCAAGGCAGGGGGCACAAGTGCTGGCTAGGCTTAAGGCATTCAGCTAACTCTTTGCACTCTTTGCATAAATGGTTAGGCACCCATAGGGGTGAAGAGCTAGCTTTCACCCCTCTACTCTGTACTTGGACATTTAGGACTAGATCCTTTGTTGTACAGTGCGGAGCCTCTCCATAACCCCATGCTCCAAGCGACCAGGCACTTCTTGTCTGTCCTCCGTAAATGGGTAATGCCTTCTTCCCCAATTACAGTCGTGCATGCGCATTCAGACGGGACAAGAGCGAAGAGCGTAAAGCTGGCCCTATGTGCATAACCAACATGAAGCTGAAGACAAAAACAAACAAACAAGCATTCAAGGGGCTCAAAAGTGCAGGCTAGGCTTAAGGCCTGGGCACAAGTGCGGGCTAGGCTTAAGGCCTGGGCACAAGTGCTGGCTAGGATCAAGGCAGGGGGCACAAGTGCGGGCTAGGCTTAAGGCCTGGGCACAAGTGCGGGCTAGGCTTAAGGCCTGGGCACAAGTGCGGGCTAGGCTTAAGGCCTGGGCACAAGTGCGGGCTAGGCTTAAGGCCTGGGCACAAGTGCGGGCTAGGCTTAAGGCCTGGGCACAAGTGCGGGCTAGGCTTAAGGCCTGGGCACAAGTGCGGGCTAGGCTTAAGGCCTGGGCACAAGTGCGGGCTAGGCTTAAGGCCTGGGCACAAGTGCGGGCTAGGCTTAAGGCCTGGGCACAAGTGCGGGCTAGGCTTAAGGCCTGGGCACAAGTGCGGGCTAGGCTTAAGGCCTGGGCACAAGTGCGGGCTAGGCTTAAGGCCTGGGCACAAGTGCGGGCTAGGCTTAAGGCCTGGGCACAAGTGCGGGCTAGGCTTTAGGCCTGGGCACAAGTGCGGGCTAGGCTTTAGGCCTGGGCACAAGTGCGGGCTAAACTTTAGGCAGGGGCACAAGTGCGGGCTAGGCTTAAGGCAACGGCACAAGTGCGGGCTAGGCTTAAGGCCTGGGCACAAGTGCGGGCTAGGCTTAAGGCAGGGGCACAAGTGCGGGCTCGGCTTAAGGCAGGGGCACAAGTGCGGGCTCGGCTTAAGGCAGGGGCACAAGTGCGGGCTCGGCTTAAGGCCAGGGCACAAGTGCGGGCTCGGCTTAAGGCCAGGGCACAAGTGCGGGCTCGGCTTAAGGCCGGGGCACAAGTGCGGGCTCGGCTTAAGGCCGGGGCACAAGTGCGGGCTCGGCTTAAGGCCGGGGCACAAGTGCGGGCTAAGCTTAAAGCCGGGGCACAAGTGCGGGCTAAGCTTAAAGCCGGGGCACAAGTGCGGGCTAGGCTTAAGGCCTGGGCACAAGTGCGGGCTAGGCTTAAGGCCTGGGCACAAGTGCGTGTTAGGCTTAAGGCCTGGGCACAAGTGCGGGTTAGGCTTAAGGCCTGGGCACAAGTGCGGGTTAGGCTTAAGGCCGGGGCACAAGTGCGGGCTAGGCTTAAGGCCTGGGCACAAGTGCGGGCTAGGCTTTAGGCCTGGGCACAAGTGCGGGCTAGGCTTAAGGCCTGGGCACAAGTGCGGGCTAGGCTTAAGGCCTGGACACAAGTGCGGGCTAGGCTTAAGGCCTGGAAACAAGTGCGGGCTAGGCTTAAGGCCTGGGCACAAGTGCGGGCTAGGCTTAAGGCCTGGGCACAAGTGCAGTGCTGGCTAGGATCAAGGCAGGGGCCACAAGTGCCGGCTAGGCTTAAGGCATGGGCACAAGTGCCAGCCAGGCTTAAGGCATGGGTACAAGTGCAGTGCTGGCCAGGATCAAGGCAGGGGGCACAAGTGCTGGCTAGGCTTAAGGCATTCAGCTAACTCTTTGCACTCTTTGCATAAAGGGTTAGGCACCCATAGGGGTGAAGAGCTAGCTTTCACCCCTCTACTCTGTACTTGGACATTTAGGACTAGATCCTTTGTTGTACAGTGCGGAGCCTCTCCATAACCCCATGCTCCAAGCGACCAGGCACTTCTTGTCTGTCCTCCGTAAATGGGTAATGCCTTCTTCCCCAATTACAGTCGTGCATGCGCATTCAGACGGGACAAGAGCGAAGAGCGTAAAGCTGGCCCTATGTGCATAACCAACATGAAGCTGAAGACAAAAACAAACAAACAAGCATTCAAGGGGCTCAAAAGTGCAGGCTAGGCTTAAGGCCTGGGCACAAGTGCGGGCTAGGCTTAAGGCCTGGGCACAAGTGCTGGCTAGGATCAAGGCAGGGGGCACAAGTGCTGGCTAGGATCAAGGCAGGGGGCACAAGTGCGGGCTAGGCTTAAGGCAGGGGCACAAGTGCGGGCTAGGCTTAAGGCCTGGGCACAAGTGCGGGCTAGGCTTAAGGCCTGGGCACAAGTGCTGGCTAGGATCAAGGCAGGGGCACAAGTGCGGGCTAGGCTTAAGGCCTGGGCACAAGTGCGGGCTAGGCTTAAGGCCTGGGCACAAGTGCGGGCTAGGCTTAAGGCCTGGGCACAAGTGCGGGCTAGGCTTAAGGCCTGGGCACAAGTGCGGGCTAGGCTTAAGGCCTGGGCACAAGTGCGGGCTAGGCTTAAGGCCTGGGCACAAGTGCGGGCTAGGCTTAAGGCCTGGGCACAAGTGCGGGCTAGGCTTAAGGCCTGGGCACAAGTGCGGGCTAGGCTTAAGGCCTGGGCACAAGTGCAGGCTAGGCTTAAGGCCTGGGCATAAGTGCAGTGCTGGCTAGGATCAAGGCAGGGGGCACAAGTGCGGGCTAGGCTTAAGGCCTGGGCACAAGTGCGGGCTAGGCTTAAGGCCTGGGCACAAGTGCTGGCTAGGATCAAGGCAGGGGCACAAGTGCGGGCTCGGCTTAAGGCAGGGGCACAAGTGCGGGCTCGGCTTAAGGCAGGGGCACAAGTGCGGGCTCGGCTTAAGGCCTGGGCACAAGTGCGGGCTAGGCTTAAGGCCAGGGCACAAGTGCGGGCTAGGCTTAAGGCCAGGGCACAAGTGCGGGCTAGGCTTAAGGCCTGGGCACAAGTGCGGGCTAGGCTTAAGGCCTGGGCACAAGTGCGGGCTAGGCTTAAGGCCTGGGCACAAGTGCGGGCTAGGCTTAAGGCCTGGGCACAAGTGCGGGCTAGGCTTAAGGCCTGGACACAAGTGCGGGCTAGGCTTAAGGCAGGGGCACAAGTGCGGGCTAGGCTTAAGGCCTGGGCACAAGTGCGGGCTTGGCTTAAGGCCTGGGCACAAGTGCTGGCTAGGATCAAGGCAGGGGGCACAAGTGCTGGCTAGGATCAAGGCAGGGGGCACAAGTGCGGGCTAGGCTTAAGGCCTGGGCACAAGTGCGGGCTAGGCTTAAAGCCTGGGCACAAGTGCGGGCTAGGCTTAAGGCCTGGGCACAAGTGCGGGCTAGGCTTAAGGCCTGGGCACAAGTGCGGGCTAGGCTTAAGGCCGGGGCACAAGTGCGGGCTAGGCTTAAGGCCTGGGCACAAGTGCGGGCTAGGCTTAAGGCCTGGGCACAAGTGCGGGCTAGGCTTAAGGCCTGGGCACAAGTGCGGGCTAGGCTTAAGGCCTGGGCACAAGTGCGGGCTAGGCTTTAGGCCTGGGCACAAGTGCGGGCTAGGCTTAAGGCCTGGGCACAAGTGCGGGCTAGGCTTAAGGCCTGGGCACAAGTGCGGGCTAGGCTTAAGGCCTGGGCACAAGTGCGGGCTAGGCTTAAGGCAGGGGCACAAGTGCGGGCTCGGCTTAAGGCAGGGGCACAAGTGCGGGCTCGGCTTAAGGCAGGGGCACAAGTGCGGGCTCGGCTTAAGGCCGGGGCACAAGTGCGGGCTAGGCATAAGGCCGGGGCACAAGTGCGGGCTAGGCTTATGGCCTGAGGACAAGTGCGGGCTAGGCTTAAGGCCTGGGCACAAGTGCGGGCTAAGCTTAAGGCCGGGGCACAAGTGCGGGCTCGGCTTAAGGCCGGGGCACAAGTGCGGGCTCGGCTTAAGGCCGGGGCACAAGTGCGGGCTCGGCTTAAGGCCGGGGCACAAGTGCGGGCTCGGCTTAAGGCCGGGGCACAAGTGCGGGCTAGGCTTAAGGCCTGGGCACAAGTGCGGGCTAGGCTTAAGGCCTGGGCACAAGTGCGGGCTAGGCTTAAGGCCTGGGCACAAGTGCGGGCTAGGCTTAAGGCCTGGGCACAAGTGCGGGCTAGGCTTAAGGCCTGGGCACAAGTGCGGGCTAGGCTTAAGGCCTGGGCACAAGTGCGGGCTAAGCTTAAAGCCGGGGCACAAGTGCGGGCTAAGCTTAAGGCCTGGGCACAAGTGCGGGCTAGGCTTAAGGCCTGGGCACAAGTGCGGGTTAGGCTTAAGGCCGGGGCACAAGTGCGGGCTAGGCTTAAGGCCTGGGCACAAGTGCGGGCTAGGCTTAAGGCCTGGGCACAAGTGCGGGCTAGGCTTAAGGCCTGGGCACAAGTGCGGGCTAGGCTTAAGGCCGGGGCACAAGTGCAGGCTAGGCTTAAGGCCTGGGCACAAGTGCAGTGCTGGCTAGGATCAAGGCAGGGGCCACAAGTGCCGGCTAGGCTTAAGGCCTGGGCACAAGTGCGGGCTAGGCTTAAGGCCTGGGCACAAGTGCGGGTTAGGCTTAAGGCCGGGGCACAAGTGCGGGCTAGGCTTAAGGCCTGGGCACAAGTGCGGGCTAGGCTTAAGGCCTGGGCACAAGTGCGGGCTAGGCCTAAGGCCTGGACACAAGTGTGGGCTAGGCTTAAGGCCGGGGCACAAGTGCAGGCTAGGCTTAAGGCCTGGGCACAAGTGCAGTGCTGGCTAGGATCAAGGCAGGGGCCACAAGTGCCGGCTAGGCTTAAGGCATGGGCACAAGTGCCAGCCAGGCTTAAGGCATGGGCACAAGTGCAGTGCTGGCCAGGATCAAGGCAGGGCGCACAAGTGCTGGCTAGGCTTAAGGCATTCAGCTAACTCTTTGCACTCTTTGCATAAAGGGTTAGGCACCCATAGGGGTGAAGAGCTAGCTTTCACCCCTCTACTCTGTACTTGGACATTTAGGACTAGATCCTTTGTTGTACAGTGCGGAGCCTCTCCATAACCCCATGCTCCAAGCGACCAGGCACTTCTTGTCTGTCCTCCGTAAATGGGTAATGCCTTCTTCCCCAATTACAGTCGTGCATGCGCATTCAGACGGGACAAGAGCAAAGAGCGTAAAGCTGGCCCTATGTGCATAACCAACATGAAGCTGAAGACAAAAACAAACAAACAAGCATTCAAGGGGCTCAAAAGTGCAGGCTAGGCTTAAGGCCTGGGCACAAGTGCAGGCTAGGCTTAAGGCCTGGGCACAAGTGCTGGCTAGGATCAAGGCAGGGGGCACAAGTGCGGGCTAGGCTTAAGGCAGGGGCACAAGTGCGGGCTAGGCTTAAGGCAGGGGCACAAGTGCGGGCTAGGCTTAAGGCCTGGGCACAAGTGCTGGCTAGGATCAAGGCAGGGGGCACAAGTGCGGGCTAGGCTTAAGGCCTGGGCACAAGTGCGGGCTAGGCTTAAGGCCTGGGCACAAGTGCGGGCTAGGATCAAGGCAGGGGCACAAGTGCGGGCTAGGCTTAAGGCCTGGGCACAAGTGCGGGCTAGGCTTAAGGCCTGGGCACAAGTGCGGGCTAGGCTTAAGGCCTGGGCACAAGTGCGGGCTAGGCTTAAGGCCTGGGCACAAGTGCGGGCTAGGCTTAAGGCCTGGGCACAAGTGCGGGCTAGGCTTAAGGCCTGGGCACAAGTGCGGGCTAGGCTTAAGGCCTGGGCACAAGTGCGGGCTAGGCTTAAGGCCTGGGCACAAGTGCGGGCAAGGCTTAAGGCCTGGGCACAAGTGCGGGCTAGGCTTAAGGCCTGGGCATAAGTGCAGTGCTGGCTAGGATCAAGGCAGGGGGCACAAGTGCGGGCTAGGCTTAAGGCCTGGGCACAAGTGCGGGCTAGGCTTAAGGCCTGGGCACAAGTGCGGGCTAGGCTTAAGGCCTGGGCACAAGTGCGGGCTAGGCTTAAGGCCTGGGCACAAGTGCGGGTTAGGCTTAAGGCCTGGGCACAAGTGCGGGCTAGGCTTAAGGCCTGGGCACAAGTGCGGGCTAGGCTTAAGGCCTGGGCACAAGTGCAGGCTAGGCTTAAGGCCTGGGCACAAGTGCGGGCTAGGCTTAAGGCCTGGACACAAGTGCGGGCTAGGCTTAAGGCCGGGGCACAAGTGCAGGCTAGGCTTAAGGCCTGGGCACAAGTGCAGGCTAGGCTTAAGGCCTGGGCACAAGTGCAGTGCTGGCTAGGATCAAGGCAGGGGCCACAAGTGCCGGCTAGGCTTAAGGCATGGGCACAAGTGCCAGCCAGGCTTAAGGCATGGGCACAAGTGCAGTGCTGGCCAGGATCAAGGCAGGGGGCACAAGTGCTGGCTAGGCTTAAGGCATTCAGCTAACTCTTTGCACTCTTTGCATAAAGGGTTAGGCACCCATAGGGGTGAAGAGCTAGCTTTCACCCCTCTACTCTGTACTTGGACATTTAGGACTAGATCCTTTGTTGTACAGTGCGGAGCCTCTCCATAACCCCATGCTCCAAGCGACCAGGCACTTCTTGTCTGTCCTCCGTAAATGGGTAATGCCTTCTTCCCCAATTACAGTCGTGCATGCGCATTCAGACGGGACAAGAGCGAAGAGCGTAAAGCTGGCCCTATGTGCATAACCAACATGAAGCTGAAGACAAAAACAAACAAACAAGCATTCAAGGGGCTCAAAAGTGCAGGCTAGGCTTAAGGCCTGGGCACAAGTGCGGGCTAGGCTTAAGGCCTGGGCACAAGTGCGGGCTAGGCTTAAGGCCGGGGCACAAGTGCGGGCTAGGCTTAAGGCCGGGGCACAAGTGCGGGCTAGGCTTAAGGCCGGGGCACAAGTGCGGGCTAGGCTTATGGCCTGAGGACAAGTGCGGGCTAGGCTTAAGGCCTGGGCACAAGTGCGGGCTAGGCTTAAGGCCAGGGCACAAGTGCGGGCTAGGCTTAAGGCCAGGGCACAAGTGCGGGCTAGGCTTAAGGCCTGGGCACAAGTGCGGGCTAGGCTTAAGGCCTGGGCACAAGTGCGGGCTAGGCTTAAGGCCTGGGCACAAGTGCGGGCTAGGCTTAAGGCCTGGGCACAAGTGCGGGCTAGGCTTAAGGCCTGGACACAAGTGCGGGCTAGGCTTAAGGCAGGGGCACAAGTGCGGGCTAGGCTTAAGGCAGGGGCACAAGTGCGGGCTTGGCTTAAGGCCTGGGCACAAGTGCGGGCTAGGCTTAAGGCCTGGGCACAAGTGCGGGCTAGGCTTAAGGCCTGGGCACAAGTGCGGGCTAGGCTTAAGGCCTGGGCACAAGTGCGGGCTAGGCTTAAGGCCGGGGCACAAGTGCGGGCTAGGCTTAAGGCCTGGGCACAAGTGCGGGCTAGGCTTAAGGCCTGGGCACAAGTGCGGGCTAGGCTTAAGGCCTGGGCACAAGTGCGGGCTAGGCTTTAGGCCTGGGCACAAGTGCGGGCTAGGCTTAAGGCCTGGGCACAAGTGCGGGCTAGGCTTAAGGCCTGGGCACAAGTGCGGGCTAGGCTTAAGGCCTGAGCACAAGTGCAGGCTAGGCTTAAGGCCTGGGCATAAGTGCAGTGCTGGCTAGGATCAAGGCAGGGGGCACAAGTGCGGGCTAGGCTTAAGGCAGGGGCACAAGTGCGGGCTCGGCTTAAGGCCTGGGCACAAGTGCGGGCTCGGCTTAAGGCAGGGGCACAAGTGCAGGCTAGGCTTAAGGCCGGGGCACAAGTGCGGGCTAGGCTTAAGGCCGGGGCACAAGTGCGGGCTAGGCTTATGGCCTGAGGACAAGTGCGGGCTAGGCTTAAGGCCTGGGCACAAGTGCGGGCTAAGCTTAAGGCCGGGGCACAAGTGCGGGCTCGGCTTAAGGCCGGGGCACAAGTGCGGGCTCGGCTTAAGGCCGGGGCACAAGTGCGGGCTCGGCTTAAGGCCGGGGCACAAGTGCGGGCTAGGCTTAAGGCCTGGGCACAAGTGCGGGCTAGGCTTAAGGCCTGGGCACAAGTGCGGGCTCGGCTTAAGGCAGGGGCACAAGTGCGGGCTCGGCTTAAGGCAGGGGCACAAGTGCGGGCTCGGCTTAAGGCAGGGGCACAAGTGCGGGCTCGGCTTAAGGCGGGGCACAAGTGCGGGCTCGGCTTAAGGCCGGGGCACAAGTGCGGGCTCGGCTTAAGGCCGGGGCACAAGTGCGGGCTCGGCTTAAGGCCGGGGCACAACTGCGGGCTCGGCTTAAGGCCGGGGCACAAGTGCGGGCTAAGCTTAAAGCCGGGGCACAAGTGTGGGCTAAGCTTAAAGCCGGGGCACAAGTGTGGGCTAAGCTTAAGGCCTGGGCACAAGTGCGGGCTAGGCTTAAGGCCTGGGCACAAGTGCGGGTTAGGCTTAAGGCCGGGGCACAAGTGCGGGCTAGGCTTAAGGCCGGGGCACAAGTGCGGGCTAGGCTTAAGGCCGGGGCACAAGTGCAGGCTAGGCTTAAGGCCTGGGCACAAGTGCAGTGCTGGCTAGGATCAAGGCAGGGGCCACAAGTGCCGGCTAGGCTTAAGGCATGGGCACAAGTGCCAGCCAGGCTTAAGGCCTGGGCACAAGTGCGGGCTAGGCTTACGGCATGGGCACAAGTGCAGTGCTGGCCAGGATCAAGGCAGGGGGCACAAGTGCTGGCTAGGCTTAAGGCATTCAGCTAACTCTTTGCACTCTTTGCATAAAGGGTTAGGCACCCATAGGGGTGAAGAGCTAGCTTTCACCCCTCTACTCTGTACTTGGACATTTAGGACTAGATCCTTTGTTGTACAGTGCGGAGCCTCTCCATAACCCCATGCTCCAAGCGACCAGGCACTTCTTGTCTGTCCTCCGTAAATGGGTAATGCCTTCTTCCCCAATTACAGTCGTGCATGCGCATTCAGACGGGACAAGAGCGAAGAGCGTAAAGCTGGCCCTATGTGCATAACCAACATGAAGCTGAAGACAAAAACAAACAAACAAGCATTCAAGGGGCTCAAAAGTGCAGGCTAGGCTTAAGGCCTGGGCACAAGTGCGGGCTAGGCTTAAGGCCTTGGCACAAGTGCTGGCTAGGATCAAGGCAGGGGGCACAAGTGCAGGCTAGGCTTAAGGCCTGGGCACAAGTGCGGGCTAGGTTTAAGGCCTGGGCACAAGTGCGGGCTAGGCTTAAGGCCTGGGCACAAGTGTGGGCTAGGCTTAAGGCCGGGGCACAAATGCGGGCTAGGCTTAAGGCCGGGGCACAAGTGCGGGCTAGGCTTAAGGCCGGGGCACAAGTGCGGGCTAGGCTTATGGCCTGAGGACAAGTGCGGGCTAGGCTTAAGGCCTGGGCACAAGTGCGGGCTAGGCTTAAGGCCAGGGCACAAGTGCGGGCTAGGCTTAAGGCCAGGGCACAAGTGCGGGCTAGGCTTAAGGCCTGGGCACAAGTGCGGGCTAGGCTTTAGGCCTGGGCACAAGTGCGGGCTAGGCTTAAGGCCTGGGCACAAGTGCGGGCTAGGCTTAAGGCCTGGGCACAAGTGTGGGCTAGGCTTAAGGCAGGGGCACAAGTGCGGGCTAGGCTTAAGGCAGGGGCACAAGTGCGGGCTTGGCTTAAGGCCTGGGCACAAGTGCTGGCTAGGATCAAGGCAGGGGGCACAAGTGCGGGCTAGGCTTAAGGCCTGGGCACAAGTGCGGGCTAGGCTTAAGGCCTGGGCACAAGTGCGGGCTAGGCTTAAGGCCTGGGCACAAGTGCGGGCTAGGCTTAAGGCCTGGGCACAAGAGCGGGCTAGGCTTAAGGCCTGGGCACAAGTGCGGGCTAGGCTTAAGGCCTGGGCACAAGTGCGGGCTAGGCTTAAGGCCTGGGCACAAGTGCGGGCTGGGCTTTAGGCCTGGGCACAAGTGCGGGCTAGGCTTAAGGCAGGGGCACAAGTGCGGGCTAGGCTTAAGGCAGGGGCACAAGTGCGGGCTAGGCTTAAGGCCTGGGCACAAGTGCGGGCTAGGCTTAAGGCAGGGGCACAAGTGCGGGCTCGGCTTAAGGCAGGGGCACAAGTGCGGGCTCGGCTTAAGGCAGGGGCACAAGTGCGGGATCGGCTTAAGGCCGAGGCACAAGTGCGGGCTCGGCATAAGGCCGAGGCACAAGTGCGGGCTAGGCTTAAGGCCTGGGCACAAGTGCGGGCTAAGTTTAAAGCCGGGGCACAAGTGCGGGCTAAGCTTAAAGCCGGGGCACAAGTGCGGGCTAAGCTTAAAGCCGGGGCACAAGTGCGGGCTAAGCTTAAAGCCGGGGCACAAGTGCGGGCTAAGCTTAAAGCCGGGGCACAAGTGCGGGCTAAGCTTAAAGCCGGGGCACAAGTGCGGGCTAGGCTTAAGGCCTGGGCACAAGTGCGGGTTAGGCTTAAGGCATGGGCACAAGTGCGGGCTAGGCTTAAAGCCGGGGCACAAGTGCGGGCTAGGCTTAAGGCCGGGGCACAAGTGCGGGCTAGGCTTAAGGCCGGGGCACAAGTGCGGGCTAGGCTTAAGGCCGGGGCACAAGTGCGGGCTAGGCTTAAGGCCTGGGTACAAGTGCGGGCTAGGCTTAAGGCCTGGGCACAAGTGCGGGTTAGACTTAAGGCCGGGGCACAAGTGCGGGCTAGGCTTAAGGCCGGGGCACAAGTGCGGGCTAGGCTTAAGGCCGGGGCACAAGTGCGGGCTAGGCTTAAGGCCGGGGCACAAGTGCGGGCTAGGCTTAAGGCCGGGGCACAAGTGCGGGCTAGGCTTAAGGCCGGGGCACAAGTGCGGGCTAGGCTTAAGGCCGGGGCACAAGTGCGGGCTAGGCTTAAGGCCGGGGCACAAGTGCGGGCTAGGCTTAAGGCCGGGGCACAAGTGCGGGCTAGGCTTAAGGCCTGGGCACAAGTGCAGGCTAGGCTTAAGGCCTGGGCACAAGTGCAGTGCTGGCTAGGATCAAGGCAGGGGCCACAAGTGCCGGCTAGGCTTAAGGCATGGGCACAAGTGCCAGCCAGGCTTAAGGCCTGGGCACAAGTGCGGGCTAGGCTTAAGGCCTGGGCACAAGTGTGGGCTAGGCTTACGGCATGGGCACAAGTGCAGTGCTGGCCAGGATCAAGGCAGGGGGCACAAGTGCTGGCTAGGCTTAAGGCATTCAGCTAACTCTTTGCACTCTTTGCATAAAGGGTTAGGCACCCATAGGGGTGAAGAGCTAGCTTTCACCCCTCTACTCTGTACTTGGACATTTAGGACTAGATCCTTTGTTGTACAGTGCGGAGCCTCTCCATAACCCCATGCTCCAAGCGACCAGGCACTTCTTGTCTGTCCTCCGTAAATGGGTAATGCCTTCTTCCCCAATTAAAGTCGTGCATGCGCATTCAGACGGGACAAGAGCGAAGAGCGTAAAGCTGGCCCTATGTGCATAACCAACATGAAGCTGAAGACAAAAACAAACAAACAAGCATTCAAGGGGCTCAAAAGTGCAGGCTAGGCTTAAGGCCTGGGCACAAGTGCGGGCTAGGCTTAAGGCCTGGGCACAAGTGCTGGCTAGGATCAAGGCAGGGGGCACAAGTGCGGGCTAGGCTTAAGGCCTGGGCACAAGTGCGGGCTAGGCTTAAGGCCTGGGCACAAGTGCGGGCTAGGCTTAAGGCCTGGGCACAAGTGCGGGCTAGGCTTAAGGCCTGGGCACAAGTGCGGGCTAGGCTTAAGGCCTGGGCACAAGTGCGGCCTGGACACAAGTGCGGGCTAGGCTTAAGGCAGGGGCACAAGTGCGGGCTAGGCTTAAGGCAGGGGCACAAGTGCGGGCTTGGCTTAAGGCCTGGGCACAAGTGCGGGCTAGGCTTAAGGCCTGGGCACAAGTGCTGGCTAGGATCAAGGCAGGGGGCACAAGTGCGGGCTAGGCTTAAGGCCTGGGCACAAGTGCGGGCTAGGCTTAAGGCCTGGGCACAAGTGCGGGCTAGGCTTAAGGCCTGGGCACAAGTGCTGGCTAGGATCAAGGCAGGGGGCACAAGTGCGGGCTAGGCTTAAGGCCTGGGCACAAGTGCGGGCTAGGCTTAAGGCCTGGGCACAAGTGCGGGCTAGGCTTAAGGCCTGGGCACAAGTGCGGGCTAGGCTTAAGGCCTGGGCACAAGTGCAGGCTAGGCTTAAGGCCTGGGCACAAGTGCAGTGCTGGCTAGGATCAAGGCAGGGGGCACAAGTGCGGGCTAGGCTTAAGGCCTGGGCACAAGTGCAGGCTAGGCTTAAGGCCTGGGAACAAGTGCAGGCTAGGCTTAAGGCCTGGGCACAAGTGCGGGCTAGGCTTAAGGCCTGGGCACAAGTGCTGGCTAGGATCAAGGCAGGGGGCACAAGTGCGGGCTAGGCTTAAGGCCTGGGCACAAGTGCGGGCTAGGCTTAAGGCCTGGGCACAAGTGCGGGCTAGGCTTAAGGCCTGGGCACAAGTGCGGGCTAGGCTTAAGGCCTGGGCACAAGTGCAGGCTAGGCTTAAGGCCTGGGCACAAGTGCAGTGCTGGCTAGGATCAAGGCAGGGGGCACAAGTGCGGGCTAGGCTTAAGGCCTGGGCACAAGTGCAGGCTAGGCTTAAGGCCTGGGAACAAGTGCAGGCTAGGCTTAAGGCCTGGGCACAAGTGCGGGCTAGGCTTAAGGCCTGGGCACAAGTGCGGGCTAGGCTTAAGGCCTGGGCACAAGTGCGGGCTGGGCTTAAGCCCTGGGCACAAGTGCGGGCTAGGCTTAAGGCCTGGGCACAAGTGCGGGCTAGGCTTAAGGCAGGGGCACAAGTGCGGGCTAGGCTTAAGGCAGGGGCACAAGTGCGGGCTTGGCTTAAGGCCTCGGCACAAGTGCTGGCTAGGATCAAGGCAGGGGGCACAAGTGCGGGCTAGGCTTAAGGCCTGGGCACAAGTGCGGGCTAGGCTTAAGGCCTGGGCACAAGAGCGGGCTAGGCTTAAGGCCTGGGCACAAGTGCGGGCTAGGCTTAAGGCCTGGGCACAAGTGCGGGCTAGGCTTAAGGCCTGGGCACAAGTGCGGGCTAGGCTTTAGGTCTGGGCACAAGTGCGGGCTAGGCTTAAGGCCTGGGCACAAGTGCGGGCTAGGCTTAAGGCCTGGGCACAAGTGCGGGCTAGGCTTAAGGCCGGGGCACAAGTGCGGGCTAGGCTTAAGGCCGGGGCACAAGTGCGGGCTAGGCTTAAGGCCTGGGCACAAGTGCGGGCTAGGCTTAAGGCCTGGGCACAAGTGCGGGCTAGGCTTAAGGCAGGGGCACAAGTGCGGGCTAGGCTTAAGGCCTGGGCACAAGTGCGGGCTAGGCTTAAGGCCTGGGCACAAGTGCGGGCTAGGCTTAAGGCAGGGGCACAAGTGCGGGCTCGGCTTAAGGCAGGGACACAAGTGCGAGCTCGGCTTAAGGCAGGGGCACAAGTGCGGGCTTGGCTTAAGGCAGGGGCACAAGTGCGGGCTAGGCTTAAGGCAGGGGCACAAGTGCGGGCTTGGCTTAAGGCCTGGGCTCAAGTGCGGGCTAGGCTTAAGGCCTGGGCACAAGTGCTGGCTAGGATCAAGGCAGGGGGCACAAGTGCGGGCTAGGCTTAAGGCCTGGGCACAAGTGCGGGCTAGGCTTAAGGCCTGGGCACAAGTGCGGGCTAGGCTTAAGGCCTGGGCACAAGTGCGGGCTAGGCTTAAGGCCTGGGCACAAGTGCAGGCTAGGCTTAAGGCCTGGGCATAAGTGCAGTGCTGGCTAGGATCAAGGCAGGGGGCACAAGTGCGGGCTAGGCTTAAGGCCTGGGCACAAGTGCGGGCTAGGCTTAAGGCCTGGGCACAAGTGCTGGCTAGGATCAAGGCAGGGGGCACAAGTGCGGGCTAGGCTTAAGGCCTGGGCACAAGTGCGGGCTAGGCTTAAAGCCGGGGCACAAGTGCGGGCTAAGCTTAAAGCCGGGGCACAAGTGCGGGCTAGGCTTAAGGCCTGGGCACAAGTGCGGGCTAGGCTTAAGGCCGGGGCACAAGTGCGGGCTAGGCTTAAGGCCGGGGCACAAGTGCGGGCTAGGCTTAAGGCCGGGGCACAAGTGCGGGCTAGGCTTAAGGCCTGGGCACAAGTGCTGGCTAGGATCAAGGCAGGGGGCACAAGTGCGGGCTAGGCTTAATGCCTGGGCACAAGTGCGGGCTAGGCTTAAGGCCTGGGCACAAGTGCGGGCTAGGCTTAAGGCCTGGGCACAAGTGCGGGCTAGGCTTAAGGCCTGGGCACAAGTGCAGGCTAGGCTTAAGGCCTGGGCACAAGTGCAGTGCTGGCTAGGATCAAGGCAGGGGGCACAAGTGCGGGCTAGGCTTAAGGCCTGGGCACAAGTGCGGGCTAGGCTTAAGGCCTGGGCACAAGTGCGGGTTAGGCTTAAGGCCGGGGCACAAGTGCGGGCTAGGCTTAAAGCCGGGGCACAAGTGCAGGCTAGGCTTAAGGCCTGGGCACAAGTGCAGTGCTGGCTAGGATCAAGGCAGGGGCCACAAGTGCCGGCTAGGCTTAAGGCATGGGCACAAGTGCCAGCCAGGCTTAAGGCCTGGGCACAAGTGCGGGCTAGGCTTACGGCATGGGCACAAGTGCAGTGCTGGCCAGGATCAAGGCAGGGGGCACAAGTGCTGGCTAGGCTTAAGGCATTCAGCTAACTCTTTGCACTCTTTGCATAAATGGTTAGGCACCCATAGGGGTGAAGAGCTAGCTTTCACCCCTCTACTCTGTACTTGGACATTTAGGACTAGATCCTTTGTTGTACAGTGCGGAGCCTCTCCATAACCCCATGCTCCAAGCGACCAGGCACTTCTTGTCTGTCCTCCGTAAATGGGTAATGCCTTCTTCCCCAATTACAGTCGTGCATGCGCATTCAGACGGGACAAGAGCGAAGAGCGTAAAGCTGGCCCTATGTGCATAACCAACATGAAGCTGAAGACAAAAACAAACAAACAAGCATTCAAGGGGCTCAAAAGTGCAGGCTAGGCTTAAGGCCTGGGCACAAGTGCGGGCTAGGCTTAAGGCCTGGGCACAAGTGCTGGCTAGGATCAAGGCAGGGGGCACAAGTGCGGGCTAGGCTTAAGGCCTGGGCACAAGTGCGGGCTAGGCTTAAGGCCTGGGCACAAGTGCGGGCTAGGCTTAAGGCCTGGGCACAAGTGCGGGCTAGGCTTAAGGCCTGGGCACAAGTGCGGGCTAGGCTTAAGGCCTGGGCACAAGTGCGGGCTAGGCTTAAGGCCTGGGCACAAGTGCGGGCTAGGCTTAAGGCCTGGGCACAAGTGCGGGCTAGGCTTAAGGCCTGGGCACAAGTGCGGGCTAGGCTTAAGGCCTGGGCACAAGTGCGGGCTAGGCTTAAGGCCTGGGCACAAGTGCGGGCTAGGCTTAAGGCCTGGGCACAAGTGCGGGCTAGGCTTAAGGCCTGGGCACAAGTGCGGGCTAGGCTTAAGGCCTGGGCACAAGTGCGGGCTAGGCTTTAGGCCTGGGCACAAGTGCGGGCTAGGCTTTAGGCCTGGGCACAAGTGCGGGCTAAACTTTAGGCAGGGGCACAAGTGCGGGCTAGGCTTAAGGCAACGGCACAAGTGCGGGCTAGGCTTAAGGCCTGGGCACAAGTGCGGGCTAGGCTTAAGGCAGGGGCACAAGTGCGGGCTCGGCTTAAGGCAGGGGCACAAGTGCGGGCTCGGCTTAAGGCAGGGGCACAAGTGCGGGCTCGGCTTAAGGCCAGGGCACAAGTGCGGGCTCGGCTTAAGGCCAGGGCACAAGTGCGGGCTCGGCTTAAGGCCGGGGCACAAGTGCGGGCTCGGCTTAAGGCCGGGGCACAAGTGCGGGCTCGGCTTAAGGCCGGGGCACAAGTGCGGGCTAAGCTTAAAGCCGGGGCACAAGTGCGGGCTAAGCTTAAAGCCGGGGCACAAGTGCGGGCTAGGCTTAAGGCCTGGGCACAAGTGCGGGCTAGGCTTAAGGCCTGGGCACAAGTGCGTGTTAGGCTTAAGGCCTGGGCACAAGTGCGGGTTAGGCTTAAGGCCTGGGCACAAGTGCGGGTTAGGCTTAAGGCCGGGGCACAAGTGCGGGCTAGGCTTAAGGCCTGGGCACAAGTGCGGGCTAGGCTTTAGGCCTGGGCACAAGTGCGGGCTAGGCTTAAGGCCTGGGCACAAGTGCGGGCTAGGCTTAAGGCCTGGACACAAGTGCGGGCTAGGCTTAAGGCCTGGAAACAAGTGCGGGCTAGGCTTAAGGCCTGGGCACAAGTGCGGGCTAGGCTTAAGGCCTGGGCACAAGTGCAGTGCTGGCTAGGATCAAGGCAGGGGCCACAAGTGCCGGCTAGGCTTAAGGCATGGGCACAAGTGCCAGCCAGGCTTAAGGCATGGGTACAAGTGCAGTGCTGGCCAGGATCAAGGCAGGGGGCACAAGTGCTGGCTAGGCTTAAGGCATTCAGCTAACTCTTTGCACTCTTTGCATAAAGGGTTAGGCACCCATAGGGGTGAAGAGCTAGCTTTCACCCCTCTACTCTGTACTTGGACATTTAGGACTAGATCCTTTGTTGTACAGTGCGGAGCCTCTCCATAACCCCATGCTCCAAGCGACCAGGCACTTCTTGTCTGTCCTCCGTAAATGGGTAATGCCTTCTTCCCCAATTACAGTCGTGCATGCGCATTCAGACGGGACAAGAGCGAAGAGCGTAAAGCTGGCCCTATGTGCATAACCAACATGAAGCTGAAGACAAAAACAAACAAACAAGCATTCAAGGGGCTCAAAAGTGCAGGCTAGGCTTAAGGCCTGGGCACAAGTGCGGGCTAGGCTTAAGGCCTGGGCACAAGTGCTGGCTAGGATCAAGGCAGGGGGCACAAGTGCTGGCTAGGATCAAGGCAGGGGGCACAAGTGCGGGCTAGGCTTAAGGCAGGGGCACAAGTGCGGGCTAGGCTTAAGGCCTGGGCACAAGTGCGGGCTAGGCTTAAGGCCTGGGCACAAGTGCTGGCTAGGATCAAGGCAGGGGCACAAGTGCGGGCTAGGCTTAAGGCCTGGGCACAAGTGCGGGCTAGGCTTAAGGCCTGGGCACAAGTGCGGGCTAGGCTTAAGGCCTGGGCACAAGTGCGGGCTAGGCTTAAGGCCTGGGCACAAGTGCGGGCTAGGCTTAAGGCCTGGGCACAAGTGCGGGCTAGGCTTAAGGCCTGGGCACAAGTGCGGGCTAGGCTTAAGGCCTGGGCACAAGTGCGGGCTAGGCTTAAGGCCTGGGCACAAGTGCGGGCTAGGCTTAAGGCCTGGGCACAAGTGCAGGCTAGGCTTAAGGCCTGGGCATAAGTGCAGTGCTGGCTAGGATCAAGGCAGGGGGCACAAGTGCGGGCTAGGCTTAAGGCCTGGGCACAAGTGCGGGCTAGGCTTAAGGCCTGGGCACAAGTGCTGGCTAGGATCAAGGCAGGGGCACAAGTGCGGGCTCGGCTTAAGGCAGGGGCACAAGTGCGGGCTCGGCTTAAGGCAGGGGCACAAGTGCGGGCTCGGCTTAAGGCCTGGGCACAAGTGCGGGCTAGGCTTAAGGCCTGGGCACAAGTGCGGGCTAGGCTTAAGGCCTGGGCACAAGTGCGGGTTAGGCTTAAGGCCGGGGCACAAGTGCGGGCTAGGCTTAAGGCCTGGGCACAAGTACGGGCTAGGCTTAAGGCCTGGGCACAAGTGCGGGCTAGGCTTAAGGCCTGGGCACAAGTGAGGGCTAGGCTTAAGGCCTGGACACAAGTGCGGGCTAGGCTTAAGGCCGGGGCACAAGTGCAGGCTAGGCTTAAGGCCTGGGCACAAGTGCAGTGCTGGCTAGGATCAAGGCAGGGGCCACAAGTGCCGGCTAGGCTTAAGGCATGGGCACAAGTGCCAGCCAGGCTTAAGGCATGGGTACAAGTACAGTGCTGGCCAGGATCAAGGCAGGGGGCACAAGTGCTGGCTAGGCTTAAGGCATTCAGCTAACTCTTTGCACTCTTTGCATAAAGGGTTAGGCACCCATAGGGGTGAAGAGCTAGCTTTCACCCCTCTACTCTGTACTTGGACATTTAGGACTAGATCCTTTGTTGTACAGTGCGGAGCCTCTCCATAACCCCATGCTCCAAGCGACCAGGCACTTCTTGTCTGTCCTCCGTAAATGGGTAATGCCTTCTTCCCCAATTACAGTCGTGCATGCGCATTCAGACGGGACAAGAGCGAAGAGCGTAAAGCTGGCCCTATGTGCATAACCAACATGAAGCTGAAGACAAAAACAAACAAACAAGCATTCAAGGGGCTCAAAAGTGCAGGCTAGGCTTAAGGCCTGGGCACAAGTGCGGGCTAGGCTTAAGGCCTGGGCACAAGTGCTGGCTAGGATCAAGGCAGGGGGCACAAGTGCGGGCTAGGCTTAAGGCCTGGGCACAAGTGCGGGCTAGGCTTAAGGCCTGGGCACAAGTTCGGGCTAGGCTTAAGGCCTGGGCACAAGTGCGGGCTAGGCTTAAGGCCTGGGCACAAGTGCGGGCTAGGCTTAAGGCCTGGGCACAAGTGCGGGCTAGGCTTAAGGCCTGGGCACAAGTGCGGGCTAGGCTTAAGGCCTGGGCACAAGTGCGGGCTAGGCTTAAGGCCTGGGCACAAGTGCGGGCTAGGCTTAAGGCCTGGGCACAAGTGCGGGCTAGGCTTAAGGCCTGGGCACAAGTGCGGGCTAGGCTTAAGGCCTGGGCACAAGTGCGGGCTAGGCTTAAGGCCTGGGCACAAGTGCGGGCTAGGCTTAAGGCCTGGGCACAAGTGCGGGCTAGGCTTAAGGCCTGGGCACAAGTGCGGGCTAGGCTTAAGGCCTGGGCACAAGTGCGGGCTAGGCTTAAGGCCTAGGCACAAGTGCGGGCTAGGCTTAAGGCCTGGGCACAAGTGCGGGCTAGGCTTAAGGCCTGGGCACAAGTGCGGGCTAGGCTTAAGGCCTGGGCACAAGTGCGGGCTAGGCTTAAGGCCGGGGCACAAGTGCGGGCTAGGCTTAAGGCCTGGGCACAAGTGCGGGCTAGGCTTAAGGCCTGGGCACAAGTGCGGGCTAGGCTTAAGGCCTGGGCACAAGTGCGGGCTAGGCTTAAGGCCTGGGCACAAGTGCGGGCTAGGCTTAAGGCCTGGGCACAAGTGCGGGCTAGGCTTAAGGCCTGGGCACAAGTGCGGGCTAGGCTTAAGGCCTGGGCACAAGTGCAGGCTAGGCTTAAGGCCTGGGCATAAGTGCAGTGCTGGCTAGGATCAAGGCAGGGGGCACAAGTGCGGGCTAGGCTTAAGGCCTGGGCACAAGTGCGGGCTAGGCTTAAGGCCTGGGCACAAGTGCTGGCTAGGATCAAGGCAGGGGCACAAGTGCGGGCTCGGCTTAAGGCAGGGGCACAAGTGCGGGCTCGGCTTAAGGCAGGGGCACAAGTGCGGGCTCGGCTTAAGGTCTGGGCACAAGTGCGGGCTAGGCTTAAGGCCTGGGCACAAGTGCGGGCTAGGCTTAAGGCCTGGGCACAAGTGCGGGTTAGGCTTAAGGCCGGGGCACAAGTGCGGGCTAGGCTTAAGGCCTGGGCACAAGTACGGGCTAGGCTTAAGGCCTGGGCACAAGTGCGGGCTAGGCTTAAGGCCTGGGCACAAGTGCGGGCTAGGCTTAAGGCCTGGACACAAGTGCGGGCTAGGCTTAAGGCCGGGGCACAAGTGCAGGCTAGGCTTAAGGCCTGGGCACAAGTGCAGTGCTGGCTAGGATCAAGGCAGGGGCCACAAGTGCCGGCTAGGCTTAAGGCATGGGCACAAGTGCCAGCCAGGCTTAAGGCATGGGTACAAGTGCAGTGCTGGCCAGGATCAAGGCAGGGGGCACAAGTGCTGGCTAGGCTTAAGGCATTCAGCTAACTCTTTGCACTCTTTGCATAAAGGGTTAGGCACCCATAGGGGTGAAGAGCTAGCTTTCACCCCTCTACTCTGTACTTGGACATTTAGGACTAGATCCTTTGTTGTACAGTGCGGAGCCTCTCCATAACCCCATGTTCCAAGCGACCAGGCACTTCTTGTCTGTCCTCCGTAAATGGGTAATGCCTTCTTCCCCAATTACAGTCGTGCATGCGCATTCAGACGGGACAAGAGCGAAGAGCGTAAAGCTGGCCCTATGTGCATAACCAACATGAAGCTGAAGACAAAAACAAACAAACAAGCATTCAAGGGGCTCAAAAGTGCAGGCTAGGCTTAAGGCCTGGGCACAAGTGCGGGCTAGGCTTAAGGCCTGGGCACAAGTGCGGGCTAGGCTTAAGGCCTGGGCACAAGTGCGGGCTAGGCTTAAGGCCTGGGCACAAGTGCGGGCTAGGCTTAAGGCCTGGGCACAAGTGCAGGCTAGGCTTAAGGCCTGGGCATAAGTGCAGTGCTGGCTAGGATCAAGGCAGGGGGCACAAGTGCGGGCTAGGCTTAAGGCCTGGGCACAAGTGCGGGCTAGGCTTAAGGCCTGGGCACAAGTGCTGGCTAGGATCAAGGCAGGGGCACAAGTGCGGGCTCGGCTTAAGGCAGGGGGCACAAGTGCGGGCTAGGCTTAAGGCCTGGGCACAAGTGCGGGCTAGGCTTAAGGCCTGGGCACAAGTGCGGGCTAGGCTTAAGGCCTGGGCACAAGTGCGGGCTAGGCTTAAGGCCTGGGCACAAGTGCGGGCTAGGCTTAAGGCCTGGGCACAAGTGCGGGCTAGGCTTAAGGCCTGGGCACAAGTGCGGGCTAGGCTTAAGGCCGGGGCACAAGTGCGGGCTAGGCTTAAGGCCGGGGCACAAGTGCGGGCTAGGCTTAAGGCCGGGGCACAAGTGCGGGCTAGGCTTATGGCCTGAGGACAAGTGCGGGCTAGGCTTAAGGCCTGGGCACAAGTGCGGGCTAGGCTTAAGGCCAGGGCACAAGTGCGGGCTAGGCTTAAGGCCAGGGCACAAGTGCGGGCTAGGCTTAAGGCCTGGGCACAAGTGCGGGCTAGGCTTAAGGCCTGGGCACAAGTGCGGGCTAGGCTTAAGGCCTGGGCACAAGTGCGGGCTAGGCTTAAGGCCTGGGCACAAGTGCGGGCTAGGCTTAAGGCCTGGACACAAGTGCGGGCTAGGCTTAAGGCAGGGGCACAAGTGCGGGCTAGGCTTAAGGCAGGGGCACAAGTGCGGGCTTGGCTTAAGGCCTGGGCACAAGTGCGGGCTAGGCTTAAGGCCTGGGCACAAGTGCGGGCTAGGCTTAAGGCCTGGGCACAAGTGCGGGCTAGGCTTAAGGCCTGGGCACAAGTGCGGGCTAGGCTTAAGGCCTGGGCACAAGTGCGGGCTAGGCTTAAGGCCTGGGCACAAGTGCGGGCTAGGCTTAAGGCCTGGGCACAAGTGCGGGCTAGGCTTAAGGCCTGGGCACAAGTGCAGGCTAGGCTTAAGGCCTGGGCACAAGTGCAGTGCTGGCTAGGACCAAGGCAGGGGGCACAAGTGCGGGCTAGGCTTAAGGCCTGGGCACAAGTGCGGGCTAGGCTTAAGGCTTGGGCACAAGTGCGGGCTGGGCTTAAGGCCTGGGCACAAGTGCGGGCTAGGCTTAAGGCCTGGGCACAAGTGCGGGCTAGGCTTAAGGCAGGGGCACAAGTGCGGGCTAGGCTTAAGGCAGGGGCACAAGTGCGGGCTTGGCTTAAGGCCTGGGCACAAGTGCTGGCTAGGATCAAGGCAGGGGGCACAAGTGCGGGCTAGGCTTAAGGCCTGGGCACAAGTGCGGGCTAGGCTTAAGGCCTGGGCACAAGAGCGGGCTAGGCTTAAGGCCTGGGCACAAGTGCGGGCTAGGCTTAAGGCCTGGGCACAAGTGCGGGCTAGGCTTAAGGCCTGAGCACAAGTGCGGGCTAGGCTTTAGGTCTGGGCACAAGTGCGGGCTAGGCATAAGGCAGGGGCACAAGTGCGGGCTAGGCTTAAGGCAGGGGCACAAGTGCGGGCTAGGCTTAAGGCCTGGGCACAAGTGCGGGCTAGGCTTAAGGCAGGGGCACAAGTGCGGGCTCGGCTTAAGGCAGGGGCACAAGTGCGGGCTCGGCTTAAGGCAGGGGCACAAGTGCGGGCTCGGCTTAAGGCAGGGGCACAAGTGCGGGCTCGGCTTAAGGCAGGGGCACAAGTGCGGGCTCGGCTTAAGGCAGGGGCACAAGTGCGGGCTCGGCTTAAGGCCGGGGCACAAGTGCGGGCTCGGCTTAAGGCCGGGGCACAAGTGCGGGCTCGGCTTAAGGTCGGGGCACAAGTGCGGGCTAGGCTTAAGGCCTGGGCACAAGTGCGGGCTAAGCTTAAAGCCGGGGCACAAGTGCGGGCTAAGCTTAAAGCCGGGGCACAAGTGCGGGCTAGGCTTAAGGCCTGGGCACAAGTGCGGGCTAGGCTTAAGGCCTGGGCACAAGTGCGGGTTAGGCTTAAGGCCGGGGCACAAGTGCGGGCTAGGCTTAAGGCCGGGGCACAAGTGCGGGCTAGGCTTAAGGCCAGGGCACAAGTGCAGGCTAGGCTTAAGGCCTGGGCACAAGTGCTGGCTAGGATCAAGGCAGGGGGCACAAGTGCGGGCTAGGCTTAAGGCCTGGGCACAAGTGCGGGCTAGGCTTAAGGCCTGGGCACAAGTGCGGGCTAGGCTTAAGGCCTGGGCACAAGTGCGGGCTAGGCTTAAGGCCTGGGCACAAGTGCAGGCTAGGCTTAAGGCCTGGGCACAAGTGCAGTGCTGGCTAGGATCAAGGCAGGGGGCACAAGTGCGGGCTAGGCTTAAGGCCTGGGCACAAGTGCGGGCTAGGCTTAAGGCCTGGGCACAAGTGCGGGTTAGGCTTAAGGCCGGGGCACAAGTGCGGGCTAGGCTTAAGGCCGGGGCACAAGTGCAGGCTAGGCTTAAGGCCGGGGCACAAGTGCAGGCTAGGCTTAAGGCCTGGGCACAAGTGCAGTGCTGGCTAGGATCAAGGCAGGGGCCACAAGTGCCGGCTAGGCTTAAGGCATGGGCACAAGTGCCAGCCAGGCTTAAGGCCTGGGCACAAGTGCGGGCTAGGCTTACGGCATGGGCACAAGTGCAGTGCTGGCCAGGATCAAGGCAGGGGGCACAAGTGCTGGCTAGGCTTAAGGCATTCAGCTAACTCTTTGCACTCTTTGCATAAAGGGTTAGGGGCACCCATAGGGGTGAAGAGCTAGCTTTCACCCCTCTACTCTGTACTTGGACATTTAGGACTAGATCCTTTGTTGTACAGTGCGGAGCCTCTCCATAACCCCATGCTCCAAGCGACCAGGCACTTCTTGTCTGTCCTCCGTAAATGGGTAATGCCTTCTTCCCCAATTACAGTCGTGCATGCGCATTCAGACGGGACAAGAGCGAAGAGCGTAAAGCTGGCCCTATGTGCATGACCAACATGAAGCTGAAGACAAAAACAAACAAACAAGCATTCAAGGGGCTCAAAAGTGCAGGCTAGGCTTAAGGCCTGGGCACAAGTGCGGGCTAGGCTTAAGGCCTGGGCACAAGTGCTGGCTAGGATCAAGGCAGGGGGCACAAGTGCAGGCTAGGCTTAAGGCCTGGGCACAAGTGCGGGCTAGGCTTAAGGCCTGGGCACAAGTGCGGGCTAGGCTTAAGGCCTGGGCACAAGTGCGGGCTAGGCTTAAGGCCGGGGCACAAGTGTGGGCTAGGCTTAAGGCCGGGGCACAAGTGTGGGCTAGGCTTAAGGCCGGGGCACAAGTGTGGGCTAGGCTTAAGGCCGGGGCACAAGTGCGGGCTTGGCTTAAGGCCGGGGCACAAGTGCGGGCTAGGCTTAAGGCCTGGGCACAAGTGCGGGCTAGGCTTTAGGCCTGGGCACAAGTGCGGGCCAGGCTTAAGGCCTGGGCACAAGTGCGGGCTAGGCTTAAGGCCTGGGCACAAGTGCGGGCTAGGCTTAAGGCAGGGGCACAAGTGCGGGCTAGGCTTAAGGCAGGGGCACAAGTGCGGGCTTGGCTTAAGGCCTGGGCACAAGTGCGGGCTAGGCTTAAGGCCTGGGCACAAGTGCTGGCTAGGATCAAGGCAGGGGCCACAAGTGCCGGCTAGGCTTAAGGCCTGGGCACAAGTGCGGGCTAGGCTTAAGGCCTGGGCACAAGTGCGGGCTAGGCTTAAGGCCTGGGCACAAGTGCGGGCTAGGCTTAAGGCCTGGACACAAGTGCGGGCTAGGCTTAAGGCCGGGGCACAAGTGCAGGCTAGGCTTAAGGCCTGGGCACAAGTGCAGTGCTGGCTAGGATCAAGGCAGGGGCCACAAGTGCCGGCTAGGCTTAAGGCATGGGCACAAGTGCCAGCCAGGCTTAAGGCATGGGCACAAGTGCAGTGCTGGCCAGGATCAAGGCAGGGGGCACAAGTGCTGGCTAGGCTTAAGGCATTCAGCTAACTCTTTGCACTCTTTGCATAAAGGGTTAGGCACCCATAGGGGTGAAGAGCTAGCTTTCACCCCTCTACTCTGTACTTGGACATTTAGGACTAGATCCTTTGTTGTACAGTGCGGAGCCTCTCCATAACCCCATGCTCCAAGCGACCAGGCACTTCTTGTCTGTCCTCCGTAAATGGGTAATGCCTTCTTCCCCAATTACAGTCGTGCATGCGCATTCAGACGGGACAAGAGCGAAGAGCGTAAAGCTGGCCCTATGTGCATAACCAACATGAAGCTGAAGACAAAAACAAACAAACAAGCATTCAAGGGGCTCAAAAGTGCAGGCTAGGCTTAAGGCCTGGGCACAAGTGCGGGCTAGGCTTAAGGCCTGGGCACAAGTGCGGGCTAGGCTTAAGGCCGGGGCACAAGTGCGGGCTAGGCTTAAGGCCGGGGCACAAGTGCGGGCTAGGCTTAAGGCCGGGGCACAAGTGCGGGCTAGGCTTATGGCCTGAGGACAAGTGCGGGCTAGGCTTAAGGCCTGGCCACAAGTGCGGGCTAGGCTTAAGGCCTGGGCACAAGTGCGGCCTGGACACAAGTGCGGGCTAGGCTTAAGGCAGGGGCACAAGTGCGGGCTAGGCTTAAGGCAGGGGCACAAGTGCGGGCTTGGCTTAAGGCCTGGGCACAAGTGCGGGCTAGGCTTAAGGCCTGGGCACAAGTGCTGGCTAGGATCAAGGCAGGGGGCACAAGTGCGGGCTAGGCTTAAGGCCTGGGCACAAGTGCGGGCTAGGCTTAAGGCCTGGGCACAAGTGCGGGCTAGGCTTAAGGCCTGGGCACAAGTGCGGGTTAGGCTTAAGGCCGGGGCACAAGTGCGGGCTAGGCTTAAGGCCGGGGCACAAGTGCGGGCTAGGCTTAAGGCCAGGGCACAAGTGCAGGCTAGGCTTAAGGCCTGGGCACAAGTGCTGGCTAGGATCAAGGCAGGGGGCACAAGTGCGGGCTAGGCTTAAGGCCTGGGCATAAGTGCGGGCTAGGCTTAAGGCCTGGGCACAAGTGCGGGCTAGGCTTAAGGCCTGGGCACAAGTGCAGGCTAGGCTTAAGGCCTGGGCACAAGTGCGGGCTAGGCTTAAGGCCTGGGCACAAGTGCGGGCTAGGCTTAAGGCCTGGGCACAAGTGCGGGCTAGGCTTAAGGCAGGGGCACAAGTGCGGGCTAGGCTTAAGGCCTGGGCACAAGTGTGGGCTAGGCTTAAGGCCTGGGCACAAGTGCGGGCTAGGCTTAAGGCCTGGGCACAAGTGCGGGCTAGGCTTAAGGCCTGGGCACAAGTGCGGGCTAGGCTTAAGGCCTTGGCACAAGTGCTGGCTAGGATCAAGGCAGGGGGCACAAGTGCGGGCTAGGCTTAAGGCCTGGGCACAAGTGCGGGCTAGGCTTAAGGCCTGGGCACAAGTGCGGGCTAGGCTTAAGGCCTGGGCACAAGTGCGGGCTAGGCTTAAGGCCTGGGCACAAGTGCGGGCTAGGCTTAAGGCCGGGGCACAAGTGCGGGCTAGGCTTAAGGCCGGGGCACAAGTGCGGGCTAGGCTTAAGGCCGGGGCACAAGTGCGGGCTAGGCTTAAGGCCGGGGCACAAGTGCGGGCTAGGCTTAAGGCCGGGGCACAAGTGCGGGCTAGGCTTAAGGCCGGGGCACAAGTGCGGGCTAGGCTTAAGGCCAGGGCACAAGTGCGGGCTAGGCTTAAGGCCTGGGCACAAGTGCGGGCTAGGCTTTAGGCCTGGGCACAAGTGCGGGCTAGGCTTAAGGCCTGGGCACAAGTGCGGGCTAGGCTTAAGGCCTGGGCACAAGTGCGGGCTAGGCTTAAGGCAGGGGCACAAGTGCGGGCTAGGCTTAAGGCAGGGGCACAAGTGCGGGCTTGGCTTAAGGCCTGGGCTCAAGTGCGGGCTAGGCTTAAGGCCTGGGCACAAGTGCTGGCTAGGATCAAGGCAGGGGGCACAAGTGCGGGCTAGGCTTAAGGCCTGGGCACAAGTGCGGGCTAGGCTTAAGGCCTGGGCACAAGTGCGGGCTAGGCTTAAGGCCTGGGCACAAGTGCGGGCTAGGCTTAAGGCCTGGGCACAAGTGCGGGCTAGGCTTAAGGCCTGGGCACAAGTGCAGGCTAGGCTTAAGGCCTGGGCATAAGTGCAGTGCTGGCTAGGATCAAGGCAGGGGGCACAAGTGCGGGCTAGGCTTAAGGCCTGGGCACAAGTGCGGGCTAGGCTTAAGGCCTGGGCACAAGTGCTGGCTAGGATCAAGGCAGGGGGCACAAGTGCGGGCTAGGCTTAAGGCCTGGGCACAAGTGCGGGCTAGGCTTAAGGCCTGGGCACAAGTGCGGGCTAGGCTTAAGGCCTGGGCACAAGTGCAGGCTAGGCTTAAGGCCTGGGCACAAGTGCAGTGCTGGCTAGGATCAAGGCAGGGGGCACAAGTGCGGGCTAGGCTTAAGGCCTGGGCACAAGTGCAGGCTAGGCTTAAGGCCTGGGAACAAGTGCAGGCTAGGCTTAAGGCCTGGGCACAAGTGCGGGCTAGGCTTAAGGCCTGGGCACAAGTGCGGGCTAGGCTTAAGGCCTGGGCACAAGTGCGGGCTGGGCTTAAGCCCTGGGCACAAGTGCGGGCTAGGCTTAAGGCCTGGGCACAAGTGCGGGCTAGGCTTAAGGCAGGGGCACAAGTGCGGGCTAGGCTTAAGGCAGGGGCACAAGTGCGGGCTTGGCTTAAGGCCTCGGCACAAGTGCTGGCTAGGATCAAGGCAGGGGGCACAAGTGCGGGCTAGGCTTAAGGCCTGGGCACAAGTGCGGGCTAGGCTTAAGGCCTGGGCACAAGAGCGGGCTAGGCTTAAGGCCTGGGCACAAGTGCGGGCTAGGCTTAAGGCCTGGGCACAAGTGCGGGCTAGGCTTAAGGCCTGGGCACAAGTGCGGGCTAGGCTTTAGGTCTGGGCACAAGTGCGGGCTAGGCTTAAGGCAGGGGCACAAGTGCGGGCTAGGCTTAAGGCAGGGGCACAAGTGCGGGCTAGGCTTAAGGCCTGGGCACAAGTGCGGGCTAGGCTTAAGGCCTGGGCACAAGTGCGGGCTAGGCTTAAGGCAGGGGCACAAGTGCGGGCTCGGCCTAAGGCAGGGACACAAGTGCGGGCTCGGCTTAAGGCAGGGGCACAAGTGCGGGCTCGACTTAAGGCAGGGGCACAAGTGCGGGCTCGGCTTAAGGCCGGGGCACAAGTGCGGGCTCGGCTTAAGGCCGGGGCACAAGTGCGGGCTCGGCTTAAGGCCGGGGCACAAGTGCGGGCTAGGCTTAAGGCCTGGGCACAAGTGCGGGCTAGGCTTAAAGCCGGGGCACAAGTGCGGGCTAAGCTTAAAGCCGGGGCACAAGTGCGGGCTAGGCTTAAGGCCTGGGCACAAGTGCGGGCTAGGCTTAAGGCCTGGGCACAAGTGCGGGTTAGGCTTAAGGCCGGGGCACAAGTGCGGGCTAGGCTTAAGGCCGGGGCACAAGTGCGGGCTAGGCTTAAGGCCAGGGCACAAGTGCAGGCTAGGCTTAAGGCCTGGGCACAAGTGCTGGCTAGGATCAAGGCAGGGGGCACAAGTGCGGGCTAGGCTTAATGCCTGGGCACAAGTGCGGGCTAGGCTTAAGGCCTGGGCACAAGTGCGGGCTAGGCTTAAGGCCTGGGCACAAGTGCGGGCTAGGCTTAAGGCCTGGGCACAAGTGCAGGCTAGGCTTAAGGCCTGGGCACAAGTGCAGTGCTGGCTAGGATCAAGGCAGGGGGCACAAGTGCGGGCTAGGCTTAAGGCCTGGGCACAAGTGCGGGCTAGGCTTACGGCATGGGCACAAGTGCAGTGCTGGCCAGGATCAAGGCAGGGGGCACAAGTGCTGGCTAGGCTTAAGGCATTCAGCTAACTCTTTGCACTCTTTGCATAAAGGGTTAGGCACCCATAGGGGTGAAGAGCTAGCTTTCACCCCTCTACTCTGTACTTGGACATTTAGGACTAGATCCTTTGTTGTACAGTGCGGAGCCTCTCCATAACCCCATGCTCCAAGCGACCAGGCACTTCTTGTCTGTCCTCCGTAAATGGGTAATGCCTTCTTCCCCAATTACAGTCGTGCATGCGCATTCAGACGGGACAAGAGCGAAGAGCGTAAAGCTGGCCCTATGTGCATAACCAACATGAAGCTGAAGACAAAAACAAACAAACAAGCATTCAAGGGGCTCAAAAGTGCAGGCTAGGCTTAAGGCCTGGGCACAAGTGCGGGCTAGGCTTAAGGCCTGGGCACAAGTGCTGGCTAGGATCAAGGCAGGGGGCACAAGTGCGGGCTAGGCTTAAGGCCTGGGCACAAGTGCGGGCTAGGCTTAAGGCCTGGGCACAAGTGCGGGCTAGGCTTAAGGCCTGGGCACAAGTGCGGGCTAGGCTTAAGGCCGGGGCACAAGTGCGGGCTAGGCTTAAGGCCGGGGCACAAGTGCGGGCTAGGCTTAAGGCCGGGGCACAAGTGCGGGCTAGGCTTATGGCCTGAGGACAAGTGCGGGCTAGGCTTAAGGCCTGGGCACAAGTGCGGGCTAGGCTTAAGGCCGGGGCACAAGTGCGGGCTAGGCTTAAGGCCGGGGCACAAGTGCGAGCTAGGCTTAAGGCCTGGGCACAAGTGCGGGCTAGGCTTTAGGCCTGGGCACAAGTGCGGGCTAGGCTTAAGGCCTGGGCACAAGTGCGGGCTAGGCTTAAGGCCTGGGCACAAGTGCGGGCTAGGCTTAAGGAAGGGGCACAAGTGCGGGCTAGGCTTAAGGCAGGGGCACAAGTGCGGGCTTGGCTTAAGGCCTGGGCACAAGTGCGGGCTAGGCTTAAGGCCTGGGCACAAGTGCGGGCTAGGCTTAAGGCCTGGGCACAAGTGCGGGCTAGGCTTAAGGCCTGGGCACAAGTGCGGGCTAGGCTTAAGGCCTGGGCACAAGTGCGGGCTAGGCTTAAGGCCTGGGCACAAGTGCGGGCTAGGCTTAAGGCCTGGGCACAAGTGCAGGCTAGGCTTAAGGCCTGGGCATAAGTGCAGTGCTGGCTAGGATCAAGGCAGGGGGCACAAGTGCGGGCTAGGCTTAAGGCCTGGGCACAAGTGCGGGCTAGGCTTAAGGCCTGGGCACAAGTGCTGGCTAGGCTTAAGGCCTGGGCACAAGTGCGGGCTAGGCTTAAGGCCTGGGCACAAGTGCGGGCTAGGCTTAAGGCCTGGGCACAAGTGCGGGCTAGGCTTAAGGCCTGGGCACAAGTGCGGGCTAGGCTTAAGGCCTGGGCACAAGTGCGGGCTAGGCTTAAGGCCTGGGCACAAGTGCGGGCTAGGCTTTAGGCCTGGGCACAAGTGCGGGCTAGGCTTTAGGCAGGGGCACAAGTGCAGGCTAGGCTTAAGGCAACGGCACAAGTGCGGGCTAGGCTTAAGGCCTGGGCACAAGTGCGGGCTAGGCTTAAGGCCTGGGCACAAGTGCGGGCTAGGCTTAAGGCAGGGGCACAAGTGCGGGCTCGGCTTAAGGCAGGGGCACAAGTGCGGGCTCGGCTTAAGGCAGGGGCACAAGTGCGGGCTCGGCTTAAGGCCAGGGCACAAGTGCGGGCTCGGCTTAAGGCCAGGGCACAAGTGCGGGCTCGGCTTAAGGCCGGGGCACAAGTGCGGGCTCGGCTTAAGGCCGGGGCACAAGTGCGGGCTCGGCTTAAGGCCGGGGCACAAGTGCGGGCTAAGCTTAAAGCCGGGGCACAAGTGCGGGCTAAGCTTAAGGCCTGGGCACAAGTGCGGGCTAGGCTTAAGGCCTGGGCACAAGTGCGGGCTAGGCTTAAGGCCTGGGCACAAGTGCGGGTTAGGCTTAAGGCCTGGGCACAAGTGCGGGTTAGGCTTAAGGCCTGGGCACAAGTGCGGGTTAGGCTTAAGGCCGGGGCACAAGTGCGGGCTAGGCTTAAGGCCTGGGCACAAGTGCGGGCTAGGCTTTAGGCCTGGGCACAAGTGCGGGCTAGGCTTAAGGCCTGGGCACAAGTGCGGGCTAGGCTTAAGGCCTGGACACAAGTGCGGGCTAGGCTTAAGGCCTGGAAACAAGTGCGGGCTAGGCTTAAGGCCGGGGCACAAGTGCAGGCTAGGCTTAAGGCCTGGGCACAAGTGCAGTGCTGGCTAGGATCAAGGCAGGGGCCACAAGTGCCGGCTAGGCTTAAGGCATGGGCACAAGTGCCAGCCAGGCTTAAGGCATGGGCACAAGTGCAGTGCTGGCCAGGATCAAGGCAGGGGGCACAAGTGCTGGCTAGGCTTAAGGCATTCAGCTAACTCTTTGCACTCTTTGCATAAAGGGTTAGGCACCCATAGGGGTGAAGAGCTAGCTTTCACCCCTCTACTCTGTACTTGGACATTTAGGACTAGATCCTTTGTTGTACAGTGCGGAGCCTCTCCATAACCCCATGCTCCAAGCGACCAGGCACTTCTTGTCTGTCCTCCGTAAATGGGTAATGCCTTCTTCCCCAATTACAGTCGTGCATGCGCATTCAGACGGGACAAGAGCGAAGAGCGTAAAGCTGGCCCTATGTGCATAACCAACATGAAGCTGAAGACAAAAACAAACAAACAAGCATTCAAGGGGCTCAAAAGTGCAGGCTAGGCTTAAGGCCTGGGCACAAGTGCGGGCTAGGCTTAAGGCCTGGGCACAAGTGCTGGCTAGGATCAAGGCAGGGGGCACAAGTGCTGGCTAGGATCAAGGCAGGGGGCACAAGTGCGGGCTAGGCTTAAGGCAGGGGCACAAGTGCGGGCTAGGCTTAAGGCCTGGGCACAAGTGCGGGCTAGGCTTAAGGCCTGGGCACAAGTGCGGGCTAGGCTTAAGGCCTGGGCACAAGTGCTGGCTAGGATCAAGGCAGGGGCACAAGTGCGGGCTAGGCTTAAGGCCTGGGCACAAGTGCGGGCTAGGCTTAAGGCCTGGGCACAAGTGCGGGCTAGGCTTAAGGCCTGGGCACAAGTGCAGGCTAGGCTTAAGGCCTGGGCATAAGTGCAGTGCTGGCTAGGATCAAGGCAGGGGGCACAAGTGCGGGCTAGGCTTAAGGCCTGGGCACAAGTGCGGGCTAGGCTTAAGGCCTGGGCACAAGTGCTGGCTAGGATCAAGGCAGGGGCACAAGTGCGGGCTCGGCTTAAGGCAGGGGCACAAGTGCGGGCTCGGCTTAAGGCAGGGGCACAAGTGCGGGCTCGGCATAAGGCCTGGGCACAAGTGCGGGCTAGGCTTAAGGCCTGGGCACAAGTGCGGGCTAGGCTTAAGGCCTGGGCACAAGTGCGGGTTAGGCTTAAGGCCGGGGCACAAGTGCGGGCTAGGCTTAAGGCCTGGGCACAAGTACAGGCTAGGCTTAAGGCCTGGGCACAAGTGCGGGCTAGGCTTAAGGCCTGGGCACAAGTGAGGGCTAGGCTTAAGGCCTGGACACAAGTGCGGGCTAGGCTTAAGGCCGGGGCACAAGTGCAGGCTAGGCTTAAGGCCTGGGCACAAGTGCAGTGCTGGCTAGGATCAAGGCAGGGGCCACAAGTGCCGGCTAGGCTTAAGGCATGGGCACAAGTGCCAGCCAGGCTTAAGGCATGGGTACAAGTGCAGTGCTGGCCAGGATCAAGGCAGGGGGCACAAGTGCTGGCTAGGCTTAAGGCATTCAGCTAACTCTTTGCACTCTTTGCATAAAGGGTTAGGCACCCATAGGGGTGAAGAGCTAGCTTTCACCCCTCTACTCTGTACTTGGACATTTAGGACTAGATCCTTTGTTGTACAGTGCGGAGCCTCTCCATAACCCCATGCTCCAAGCGACCAGGCACTTCTTGTCTGTCCTCCGTAAATGGGTAATGCCTTCTTCCCCAATTACAGTCGTGCATGCGCATTCAGACGGGACAAGAGCGAAGAGCGTAAAGCTGGCCCTATGTGCATAACCAACATGAAGCTGAAGACAAAAACAAACAAACAAGCATTCAAGGGGCTCAAAAGTGCAGGCTAGGCTTAAGGCCTGGGCACAAGTGCGGGCTAGGCTTAAGGCCTGGGCACAAGTGCTGGCTAGGATCAAGGCAGGGGGCACAAGTGTGGGCTAGGCTTAAGGCCTGGGCACAAGTGCGGGCTAGGCTTAAGGCCTGGGCACAAGTGCGGGCTAGGCTTAAGGCCTGGGCACAAGTGCGGGCTAGGCTTAAGGCCTGGGCACAAGTGCGGGCTAGGCTTAAGGCCTGGGCACAAGTGCGGGCTAGGCTTAAGGCCGGGGCACAAGTGCGGGCTAGGCTTAAGGCCGGGGCACAAGTGCGGGCTAGGCTTAAGGCCGGGGCACAAGTGCGGGCTAGGCTTATGGCCTGAGGACAAGTGCGGGCTAGGCTTAAGGCCTGGGCACAAGTGCGGGCTAGGCTTAAGGCCAGGGCACAAGTGCGGGCTAGGCTTAAGGCCAGGGCACAAGTGCGGGCTAGGCTTAAGGCCTGGGCACAAGTGCGGGCTAGGCTTAAGGCCTGGGCACAAGTGCGGGCTAGGCTTAAGGCCTGGGCACAAGTGCGGGCTAGGCTTAAGGCCTGGGCACAAGTGCAGGCTAGGCTTAAGGCCTGGGCACAAGTGCGGGCTAGGCTTAAGGCAGGGGCACAAGTGCGGGCTAGGCTTAAGGCAGGGGCACAAGTGCGGGCTTGGCTTAAGGCCTGGGCACAAGTGCGGGCTAGGCTTAAGGCCTGGGCACAAGTGCTGGCTAGGATCAAGGCAGGGGGCACAAGTGCGGGCTAGGCTTAAGGCCTGGGCACAAGTGCGGGCTAGGCTTAAGGCCTGGGCACAAGTGCGGGCTAGGCTTAAGGCCTGGGCACAAGTGCGGGCTAGGCTTAAGGCCTGGGCACAAGTGCGGGCTAGGCTTAAGGCCTGGGCACAAGTGCGGGCTAGGCTTAAGGCCTGGGCACAAGTGCGGGCTAGGCTTAAGGCCTGGGCACAAGTGCGGGCTAGGCTTAAGGCCTGGGCACAAGTGCGGGCTAGGCTTAAGGCCTGGGCACAAGTGCGGGCTAGGCTTAAGGCCTGGGCACAAGTGCGGGCTAGGCTTAAGGCCTGGGCACAAGTGCGGGCTAGGCTTAAGGCCTGGGCACAAGTGCGGGCTAGGCTTAAGGCCGGGGCACAAGTGCGGGCTAGGCTTAAGGCCGGGGCACAAGTGCGGGCTAGGCTTAAGGCCGGGGCACAAGTGCGGGCTAGGCTTAAGGCCTGGGCACAAGTGCGGGCTAGGCTTAAGGCCTGGGCACAAGTGCGGGCTAGGCTTAAGGCCTGGGCACAAGTGCGGGCTAGGCTTAAGGCCTGGGCACAAGTGCGGGCTAGGCTTAAGGCCTGGGCACAAGTGCGGGCTAGGCTTAAGGCCTGGGCACAAGTGCAGGCTAGGCTTAAGGCCTGGGCATAAGTGCAGTGCTGGCTAGGATCAAGGCAGGGGGCACAAGTGCGGGCTAGGCTTAAGGCCTGGGCACAAGTGCGGGCTAGGCTTAAGGCCTGGGCACAAGTGCTGGCTAGGATCAAGGCAGGGGCACAAGTGCGGGCTCGGCTTAAGGCAGGGGCACAAGTGCGGGCTCGGCTTAAGGCAGGGGCACAAGTGCGGGCTCGGCTTAAGGCCTGGGCACAAGTGCGGGCTAGGCTTAAGGCCTGGGCACAAGTGCGGGTTAGGCTTAAGGCCGGGGCACAAGTGCGGGCTAGGCTTAAGGCCTGGGCACAAGTACGGGCTAGGCTTAAGGCCTGGGCACAAGTGCGGGCTAGGCTTAAGGCCTGGGCACAAGTGCGGGCTAGGCTTAAGGCCTGGACACAAGTGCGGGCTAGGCTTAAGGCCGGGGCACAAGTGCAGGCTAGGCTTAAGGCCTGGGCACAAGTGCAGTGCTGGCTAGGATCAAGGCAGGGGCCACAAGTGCCGGCTAGGCTTAAGGCATGGGCACAAGTGCCAGCCAGGCTTAAGGCATGGGTACAAGTGCAGTGCTGGCCAGGATCAAGGCAGGGGGCACAAGTGCTGGCTAGGCTTAAGGCATTCAGCTAACTCTTTGCACTCTTTGCATAAAGGGTTAGGCACCCATAGGGGTGAAGAGCTAGCTTTCACCCCTCTACTCTGTACTTGGACATTTAGGACTAGATCCTTTGTTGTACAGTGCGGAGCCTCTCCATAACCCCATGTTCCAAGCGACCAGGCACTTCTTGTCTGTCCTCCGTAAATGGGTAATGCCTTCTTCCCCAATTACAGTCGTGCATGCGCATTCAGACGGGACAAGAGCGAAGAGCGTAAAGCTGGCCCTATGTGCATAACCAACATGAAGCTGAAGACAAAAACAAACAAACAAGCATTCAAGGGGCTCAAAAGTGCAGGCTAGGCTTAAGGCCTGGGCACAAGTGCGGGCTAGGCTTAAGGCCTGGGCACAAGTGCGGGCTAGGCTTAAGGCCTGGGCACAAGTGCGGGCTAGGCTTAAGGCCTGGGCACAAGTGCAGGCTAGGCTTAAGGCCTGGGCATAAGTGCAGTGCTGGCTAGGATCAAGGCAGGGGGCACAAGTGCGGGCTAGGCTTAAGGCCTGGGCACAAGTGCGGGCTAGGCTTAAGGCCTGGGCACAAGTGCTGGCTAGGATCAAGGCAGGGGCACAAGTGCGGGCTCGGCTTAAGGCAGGGGGCACAAGTGTGGGCTAGGCTTAAGGCCTGGGGACAAGTGCGGGCTAGGCTTAAGGCCTGGGCACAAGTGCGGGCTAGGCTTAAGGCCTGGGCACAAGTGCGGGCTAGGCTTAAGGCCTGGGCACAAGTGCGGGCTAGGCTTAAGGCCTGGGCACAAGTGCGGGCTAGGCTTAAGGCCGGGGCACAAGTGCGGGCTAGGCTTAAGGCCGGGGCACAAGTGCGGGCTAGGCTTAAGGCCGGGGCACAAGTGCGGGCTAGGCTTATGGCCTGAGGACAAGTGCGGGCTAGGCTTAAGGCCTGGGCACAAGTGCGGGCTAGGCTTAAGGCCAGGGCACAAGTGCGGGCTAGGCTTAAGGCCAGGGCACAAGTGCGGGCTAGGCTTAAGGCCTGGGCACAAGTGCGGGCTAGGCTTAAGGCCTGGGCACAAGTGCGGGCTAGGCTTAAGGCCTGGGCACAAGTGCGGGCTAGGCTTAAGGCCTGGGCACAAGTGCGGGCTAGGCTTAAGGCCTGGACACAAGTGCGGGCTAGGCTTAAGGCAGGGGCACAAGTGCGGGCTAGGCTTAAGGCAGGGGCACAAGTGCGGGCTTGGCTTAAGGCCTGGGCACAAGTGCGGGCTAGGCTTAAGGCCTGGGCACAAGTGCTGGCTAGGATCAAGGCAGGGGGCACAAGTGCGGGCTAGGCTTAAGGCCTGGGCACAAGTGCGGGCTAGGCTTAAGGCCTGGGCACAAGTGCGGGCTAGGCTTAAGGCCTGGGCACAAGTGCGGGCTAGGCTTAAGGCCTGGGCACAAGTGCGGGCTAGGCTTAAGGCCTGGGCACAAGTGCGGGCTAGGCTTAAGGCCTGGGCACAAGTGCGGGCTAGGCTTAAGGCCTGGGCACAAGTGCGGGCTAGGCTTAAGGCCGGGGCACAAGTGCGGGCTAGGCTTAAGGCCGGGGCACAAGTGCAGGCTAGGCTTAAGGCCTGGGCACAAGTGCAGTGCTGGCTAGGATCAAGGCAGGGGCCACAAGTGCCGGCTAGGCTTAAGGCATGGGCACAAGTGCCAGCCAGGCTTAAGGCCTGGGCACAAGTGCGGGCTAGGCTTACGGCATGGGCACAATTGCAGTGCTGGCCAGGATCAAGGCAGGGGGCACAAGTGCTGGCTAGGCTTAAGGCATTCAGCTAACTCTTTGCACTCTTTGCATAAAGGGTTAGGCACCCATAGGGGTGAAGAGCTAGCTTTCACCCCTCTACTCTGTACTTGGACATTTAGGACTAGATCCTTTGTTGTACAGTGCGGAGCCTCTCCATAACCCCATGCTCCAAGCGACCAGGCACTTCTTGTCTGTCCTCCGTAAATGGGTAATGCCTTCTTCCCCAATTACAGTCGTGCATGCGCATTCAGACGGGACAAGAGCGAAGAGCGTAAAGCTGGCCCTATGTGCATAACCAACATGAAGCTGAAGACAAAAACAAACAAACAAGCATTCAAGGGGCTCAAAAGTGCAGGCTAGGCTTAAGGCCTGGGCACAAGTGCGGGCTAGGCTTAAGGCCTTGGCACAAGTGCTGGCTAGGATCAAGGCAGGGGGCACAAGTGCAGGCTAGGCTTAAGGCCTGGGCACAAGTGCGGGCTAGGCTTAAGGCCTGGGCACAAGTGCGGGCTAGGCTTAAGGCCTGGGCACAAGTGCGGGCTAGGCTTAAGGCCTGGGCACAAGTGCGGGCTAGGCTTAAGGCCGGGGCACAAGTGCGGGCTAGGCTTAAGGCCGGGGCACAAGTGCGGGCTAGGCTTAAGGCCGGGGCACAAGTGCGGGCTAGGCTTATGGCCTGAGGACAAGTGCGGGCTAGGCTTAAGGCCTGGGCACAAGTGCGGGCTAGGCTTAAGGCCAGGGCACAAGTGCGGGCCAGGCTTAAGGCCTGGGCACAAGTGCGGGCCAGGCTTTAGGCCTGGGCACAAGTGCGGGCTAGGCTTAAGGCCTTGGCACAAGTGTGGGCTAGGCTTAAGGCAGGGGCACAAGTGCGGGCTAGGCTTAAGGCAGGGGCACAAGTGCGGGCTAGGCTTAAGGCAGGGGCACAAGTGCGGGCTTGGCTTAAGGCCTGGGCACAAGTGCGGGCTAGGCTTAAGGCCTGGGCACAAGTGCGGGCTAGGCTTAAGGCCTGGGCACAAGTGCAGGCTAGGCTTAAGGCCTGGGCATAAGTGCAGTGCTGGCTAGGATCAAGGCAGGGGGCACAAGTGCGGGCTAGGCTTAAGGCCTGGGCACAAGTGCGGGCTAGGCTTAAGGCCTGGGCACAAGTGCTGGCTAGGATCAAGGCAGGGGGCACAAGTGCGGGCTAGGCTTAAGGCCTGGGCACAAGTGCGGGCTAGGCTTAAGGCCTGGGCACAAGTGCGGGCTAGGCTTAAGGCCTGGGCACAAGTGCAGGCTAGGCTTAAGGCCTGGGCACAAGTGCAGGCTAGGCTTAAGGCCTGGGCACAAGTGCAGTGCTGGCTAGGATCAAGGCAGGGGGCACAAGTGCGGGCTAGGCTTAAGGCCTGGGCACAAGTGCAGGCTAGGCTTAAGGCCTGGGAACAAGTGCAGGCTAGGCTTAAGGCCTGGGCACAAGTGCGGGCTAGGCTTAAGGCCTGGGCACAAGTGCGGGCTAGGCTTAAGGCCTGGGCACAAGTGCGGGCCAGGCTTTAGGCCTGGGCACAAGTGCGGGCTAGGCTTAAGGCCTGGGCACAAGTGCGGGCTAGGCTTAAGGCCTGGGCACAAGTGCAGGCTAGGCTTAAGGCCTGGGCACAAGTGCAGTGCTGGCTAGGATCAAGGCAGGGGGCACAAGTGCGGGCTAGGCTTAAGGCCTGGGCACAAGTGCAGGCTAGGCTTAAGGCCTGGGAACAAGTGCAGGCTAGGCTTAAGGCCTGGGCACAAGTGCGGGCTAGGCTTAAGGCCTGGGCACAAGTGCGGGCTAGGCTTAAGGCCTGGGCACAAGTGCGGGCCAGGCTTTAGGCCTGGGCACAAGTGCGGGCTAGGCTTAAGGCCTGGGCACAAGTGCGGGCTAGGCTTAAGGCCTGGGCACAAGTGTGGGCTAGGCTTAAGGCAGGGGCACAAGTGCGGGCTAGGCTTAAGGCAGGGGCACAAGTGCGGGCTAGGCTTAAGGCAGGGGCACAAGTGCGGGCTTGGCTTAAGGCCTGGGCACAAGTGCGGGCTAGGCTTAAGGCCTGGGCACAAGTGCTGGCTAGGATCAAGGCAGGGGGCACAAGTGCGGGCTAGGCTTAAGGCCTGGGCACAAGTGCGGGCTAGGCTTAAGGCCTGGGCACAAGTGCGGGCTAGGCTTAAGGCCTGGGCACAAGTGCGGGCTAGGCTTAAGGCCTGGGCACAAGTGCAGGCTAGGCTTAAGGCCTGGGCATAAGTGCAGTGCTGGCTAGGATCAAGGCAGGGGGCACAAGTGCGGGCTAGGCTTAAGGCCTGGGCACAAGTGCGGGCTAGGCTTAAGGCCTTGGCACAAGTGCTGGCTAGGATCAAGGCAGGGGGCACAAGTGCGGGCTAGGCTTAAGGCCTGGGCACAAGTGCGGGCTAGGCTTAAGGCCTGGGCACAAGTGCGGGCTAGGCTTAAGGCCTGGGCACAAGTGCAGGCTAGGCTTAAGGCCTGGGCACAAGTGCAGGCTAGGCTTAAGGCCTGGGCACAAGTGCAGTGCTGGCTAGGATCAAGGCAGGGGGCACAAGTGCGGGCTAGGCTTAAGGCCTGGGCACAAGTGCAGGCTAGGCTTAAGGCCTGGGAACAAGTGCAGGCTAGGCTTAAGGCCTGGGCACAAGTGCGGGCTAGGCTTAAGGCCTGGGCACAAGTGCGGGCTAGGCTTAAGGCCTGGGCACAAGTGCGGGCTAGGCTTAAGGCCTGGGCACAAGTGCGGGCTAGGCTTAAGGCCTGGGCACAAGTGCAGGCTAGGCTTAAGGCCTGGGCACAAGTGCAGGCTAGGCTTAAGGCCTGGGCACAAGTGCGGGCTAGGCTTAAGGCCTGGGCACAAGTGCGGGCTAAGCTTTAGGTCTGGGCACAAGTGCGGGCTAGGCTTAAGGCAGGGGCACAAGTGCGGGCTCGGCTTAAGGCCTGGGCACAAGAGCGGGCTAGGCTTAAGGCCTGGGCACAAGTGCGGGCTAGGCTTAAGGCCTGGGCACAAGTGCGGGCTAGGCTTAAGGCCTGGGCACAAGTGCGGGCTCGGCTTAAGGCAGGGGCACAAGTGCGGGCTCGGCTTAAGGCAGGGGCACAAGTGCGGGCTCGACTTAAGGCAGGGGCACAAGTGCGGGCTCGGCTTAAGGCCGGGGCACAAGTGCGGGCTCGGCTTAAGGCCAGGGCACAAGTGCGGGCTCGGCTTAAGGCCGGGGCACAAGTGCGGGCTCGGCTTAAGGCCTGGGCACAAGTGCGGGCTAAGCTTAAAGCCGGGGCACAAGTGCGGGCTAAGCTTAAAGCCGGGGCACAAGTGCAGGCTAGGCTTAAGGCCTGGGCACAAGTGCAGGCTAGGCTTAAGGCCTGGGCACAAGTGCGGGCTAGGCTTAAGGCCTGGGCACAAGTGCGGGCTAGGCTTAAGGCCTGGGCACAAGTGCAGTGCTGGCTAGGATCAAGGCAGGGGGCACAAGTGCGGGCTAGGCTTAAGGCCTGGGCACAAGTGCAGGCTAGGCTTAAGGCCTGGGAACAAGTGCAGGCTAGGCTTAAGGCCTGGGCACAAGTGCGGGCTAGGCTTAAGGCCTGGACACAAGTGCGGGCTAGGCTTAAGGCCTGGGCACAAGTGCGGGCTAGGCTTAAGGCAGGGGCACAAGTGCGGGCTTGGCTTAAGGCCTGGGCACAAGTGCGGGCTAGTCTTAAGGCCTGGGCACAAGTGCTGGCTAGGATCAAGGCAGGGGGCACAAGTGCGGGCTAGGCTTAAGGCCTGGGCACAAGTGCGGGCTAGGCTTAAGGCCTGGGCACAAGTGCGGGCTAGGCTTAAGGCCTGGGCACAAGAGCGGGCTAGGCTTAAGGCCTGGGCACAAGTGCGGGCTAGGCTTAAGGCCTGGGCACAAGTGCAGGCTAGGCTTAAGGCCTGGGCACAAGTGCGGGCTAGGCTTAAGGCCTGGGCACAAGTGCGGGCTAGGTTTAAGGCCTGGGCACAAGTGCGGGCTAGGCTTAAGGCCTGGGCACAAGTGCGGGCTAGGCTTAAGGCCTGGGCACAAGTGCGGGCTAGGCTTAAGGCCTGGGCACAAGTGCGGGCTAGGCTTAAGGCCTGGGCACAAGTGCGGGCTAGGCTTAAGGCCTGGACACAAGTGCGGGCTAGGCTTAAGGCCTGGGCACAAGTGCGGGCTAGGCTTAAGGCAGGGGCACAAGTGCGGGCTTGGCTTAAGGCCTGGGCACAAGTGCGGGCTAGGCTTAAGGCCTGGGCACAAGTGCTGGCTAGGATCAAGGCAGGGGGCACAAGTGCGGGCTAGGCTTAAGGCCTGGGCACAAGTGCGGGCTAGGCTTAAGGCCTGGGCACAAGTGCGGGCTAGGCTTAAGGCCTGGGCACAAGAGCGGGCTAGGCTTAAGGCCTGGGCACAAGTGCGGGCTAGGCTTAAGGCCTGGGCACAAGTGCGGGCTAGGCTTAAGGCCTGGGCACAAGTGCGGGCTAGGCTTAAGGCCTGGGCACAAGTGCGGGCTAGGCTTTAGGCCTGGGCACAAGTGCGGGCTAGGCTTAAGGCAGGGGCACAAGTGCGGGCTAGGCTTAAGGCAGGGGCACAAGTGCGGGCTAGGCTTAAGGCAGGGGCACAAGTGCGGGCTAGGCTTAAGGCAGGGGCACAAGTGCGGGCTAGGCTTAAGGCCTGGGCACAAGTGCGGGCTAGGCTTAAGGCCTGGGCACAAGTGCGGGCTAGGCTTTAGGCCTGGGCACAAGTGCGGGCTAGGCTTAAGGCAGGGGCACAAGTGCGGGCTAGGCTTAAAGCAGGGGCACAAGTGCGGGCTAGGCTTAAGGCCTGGGCACAAGTGCGGGCTAGGCTTAAGGCCTGGGCACAAGTGCGGGCTAGGCTTAAGGCCTGGGCACAAGTGCGGGCTAGGCTTAAGGCCTGGGCACAAGTGCGGGCTAGGCTTAAGGCCTGGGCACAAGTGCGGGCTCGGCTTTAGGCCTGGGCACAAGTGCGGGCTCGGCTTAAGGCAGGGGCACAAGTGCGGGCTCGGCTTAAGGCAGGGGCACAAGTGCGGGCTCGACTTAAGGCAGGGGCACAAGTGCGGGCTCGGCTTAAGGCCGGGGCACAAGTGCGGGCTCGGCTTAAGGCCGGGGCACAAGTGCGGGCTCGGCTTAAGGCCGGGGCACAAGTGCGGGCTCGGCTTAAGGCCTGGGCACAAGTGCGGGCTAAGCTTAAAGCCGGGGCACAAGTGCGGGTTAGGCTTAAGGCCGGGGCACAAGTGCGGGCTAGGCTTAAGGCCGGGGCACAAGTGCGGGCTAGGCTTAAGGCCGGGGCACAAGTGCAGGCTAGGCTTAAGGCCTGGGCACAAGTGCTGGCTAGGATCAAGGCAGGGGGCACAAGTGCGGGCTAGGCTTAAGGCCTGGGCACAAATGCGGGCTAGGCTTAAGGCCTGGGCACAAGTGCGGGCTAGGCTTAAGGCCTGGGCACAAGTGCGGGCTAGGCTTAAGGCCTGGGCACAAGTGCAGGCTAGGCTTAAGGCCTGGGCACAAGTGCAGTGCTGGCTAGGATCAAGGCAGGGGGCACAAGTGCAGGCTAGGCTTAAGGCCTGGGCACAAGTGCAGGCTAGGCTTAAGGCCTGGGAACAAGTGCAGGCTAGGCTTAAGGCCTGGGCACAAGTGCGGGCTAGGCTTAAGGCCTGGGCACAAGTGCGGGCTAGGCTTAAGGCCTGGGCACAAGTGCGGGCTAGGCTTAAGGCCTAGGCACAAGTGCGGGCTAGGCTTAAGGCCTGGGCACAAGTGCGGGCTAGGCTTAAGGCCTGGGCACAAGTGCGGGCTAGGCTTAAGGCCTGGGCACAAGTGCGGGCTAGGCTTAAGGCCTGGACACAAGTGCGGGCTAGGCTTAAGGCCTGGGCACAAGTGCGGGCTAGGCTTAAGGCAGGGGCACAAGTGCGGGCTTGGCTTAAGGCCTGGGCACAAGTGCGGGCTAGGCTTAAGGCCTGGGCACAAGTGCTGGCTAGGATCAAGGCAGGGGGCACAAGTGCGGGCTAGGCTTAAGGCCTGGGCACAAGTGCGGGCTAGGCTTAAGGCCTGGGCACAAGTGCGGGCTAGGCTTAAGGCCTGGGCACAAGAGCGGGCTAGGCTTAAGGCCTGGGCACAAGTGCGGGCTAGGCTTAAGGCCTGGGCACAAGTGCGGGCTAGGCTTAAGGCCTGGGCACAAGTGCGGGCTAGGCTTAAGGCCGGGGCACAAGTGCGGGCTAGGCTTAAGGCCGGGGCACAAGTGCGGGCTAGGCTTTAGGCCTGGGCACAAGTGCGGGCTAGGCTTAAGGCAGGGGCACAAGTGCGGGCTAGGCTTAAGGCAGGGGCACAAGTGCGGGCTAGGCTTAAGGCCTGGGCACAAGTGCGGGCTAGGCTTAAGGCCTGGGCACAAGTGCAGGCTAGGCTTAAGGCCGGGGCACAAGTGCAGGCTAGGCTTAAGGCCGGGGCACAAGTGCGGGCTAGGCTTTAGGCCTGGGCACAAGTGCGGGCTAGGCTTAAGGCAGGGGCACAAGTGCGGGCTAGGCTTAAGGCCGGGGCACAAGTGCGGGCTAGGCTTAAGGCCGGGGCACAAGTGCGGGCTAGGCTTAAGGCCTGGGCACAAGTGCAGGCTAGGCTTAAGGCCTGGGCACAAGTGCAGTGCTGGCTAGGATCAAGGCAGGGGCCACAAGTGCCGGCTAGGCTTAAGGCATGGGCACAAGTGCCAGCCAGGCTTAAGGCCTGGGCACAAGTGCGGGCTAGGCTTAAGGCCTGGGCACAAGTGTGGGCTAGGCTTACGGCATGGGCACAAGTGCAGTGCTGGCCAGGATCAAGGCAGGGGGCACAAGTGCTGGCTAGGCTTAAGGCATTCAGCTAACTCTTTGCACTCTTTGCATAAAGGGTTAGGCACCCATAGGGGTGAAGAGCTAGCTTTCACCCCTCTACTCTGTACTTGGACATTTAGGACTAGATCCTTTGTTGTACAGTGCGGAGCCTCTCCATAACCCCATGCTCCAAGCAACCAGGCACTTCTTGTCTGTCCTCCGTAAATGGGTAATGCCTTCTTCCCCAATTAAAGTCGTGCATGCGCATTCAGACGGGACAAGAGCGAAGAGCGTAAAGCTGGCCCTATGTGCATAACCAACATGAAGATGAAGACAAAAACAAACAAACAAGCATTCAAGGGGCTCAAAAGTGCAGGCTAGGCTTAAGGCCTGGGCACAAGTGCGGGCTAGGCTTAAGGCCTGGGCAAAAGTGCTGGCTAGGATCAAGGCAGGGGGCACAAGTGCGGGCTAGGCTTAAGGCCTGGGCACAAGTGCGGGCTAGGCTTAAGGCCTGGGCACAAGTGCGGGCTAGGCTTAAGGCCTGGGCACAAGTGCGGGCTAGGCTTAAGGCCTGGGCACAAGTGCGGGCTAGGCTTAAGGCCTGGGCACAAGTGCGGGCTAGGCTTAAGGCCTGGGCACAAGTGCGGGCTAGGCTTAAGGCCGGGGCACAAGTGCGGGCTAGGCTTAAAGCCGGGGCACAAGTGCGGGCTAGGCTTAAGGCCGGGGCACAAGTGCGGGCTAGGCTTAAGGCCGGGGCACAAGTGCGGGCTAGGCTTAAGGCCTGAGGACAAGTGCGGGCTAGGCTTAAGGCCGGGGCACAAGTGCGGGCTAGGCTTAAGGCCTGGGCACAAGTGCGGGCTAGGCTTAAGGCCTGGCCACAAGTGCGGGCTAGGCTTAAGGCCTGGGCACAAGTGCGGCCTGGACACAAGTGCGGGCTAGGCTTAAGGCCGGGGCACAAGTGCGGGCTAGGCTTAAAGCCGGGGCACAAGTGCGGGCTAGGCTTAAGGCCGGGGCACAAGTGCGGGCTAGGCTTAAGGCCGGGGCACAAGTGCGGGCTAGGCTTAAGGCCTGAGGACAAGTGCGGGCTAGGCTTAAGGCCGGGGCACAAGTGCGGGCTAGGCTTAAGGCCTGGGCACAAGTGCGGGCTAGGCTTAAGGCCTGGCCACAAGTGCGGGCTAGGCTTAAGGCCTGGGCACAAGTGCGGCCTGGACACAAGTGCGGGCTAGGCTTAAGGCAGGGGCACAAGTGCGGGCTAGGCTTAAGGCCTGGGCACAAGTGCGGGCTAGGCTTTAGGCCTGGGCACAAGTGCGGGCTAGGCTTTAGGCAGGGGCACAAGTGCGGGCTAGGCTTAAGGCCTGGGCACAAGTGCGGGCTAGGTTTAAGGCAGGGGCACAAGTGCGGGCTCGGCTTAAGGCAGGGGCACAAGTGCGGGCTCGGCTTAAGGCCGGGGCACAAGTGCGGGCTCGGCTTAAGGCCGGGGCACAAGTGCGGGCTCGGCTTAAGGCCGGGGCACAAGTGCGGGCTCGGCTTAAAGCCTGGGCACAAGTGCGGGCTAAGCTTAAAGCCGGGGCACAAGTGCGGGCTAAGCTTAAAGCCGGGGCACAAGTGCGGGCTAGGCTTAAGGCCTGGGCACAAGTGCGGGCTAGGCTTAAGGCCTGGGCACAAGTGCGGGTTAGGCTTAAGGCCGGGGCACAAGTGCGGGCTAGGCTTAAGGCCTGGGCACAAGTGCGGGCTAGGCTTAAGGCCTGGGCACAAGTGCGGGCTAGGCTTAAGGCCTGGGCACAAGTGCGGGCTAGGCTTAAGGCCTGGACACAAGTGCGGGCTAGGCTTAAGGCCGGGGCACAAGTGCAGGCTAGGCTAAAGGCCTGGGCACAAGTGCAGTGCTGGCTAGGATCAAGGCAGGGGCCACAAGTGCCGGCTAGGCTTAAGGCATGGGCACAAGTGCCAGCCAGGCTTAAGGCATGGGCACAAGTGCAGTGCTGGCCAGGATCAAGGCAGGGGGCACAAGTGCTGGCTAGGCTTAAGGCATTCAGCTAACTCTTTGCACTCTTTGCATAAAGGGTTAGGCACCCATAGGGGTGAAGAGCTAGCTTTCACCCCTCTACTCTGTACTTGGACATTTAGGACTAGATCCTTTGTTGTACAGTGCGGAGCCTCTCCATAACCCCATGCTCCAAGCAACCAGGCACTTCTTGTCTGTCCTCCGTAAATGGGTAATGCCTTCTTCACCAATTACAGTCGTGCATGCGCATTCAGACGGGACAAGAGCGAAGAGCGTAAAGCTGGCCCTATGTGCATAACTAACATGAAGCTGAAGACAAAAACAAACAAACAAGCATTCAAGGGGCTCAAAAGTGCAGGCTAGGCTTAAGGCCTGGGCACAAGTGCGGGCTAGGCTTAAGGCCTGGGCACAAGTGCTGGCTAGGATCAAGGCAGGGGGCACAAGTGCGGGCTAGGCTTAAGGCAGGGGCACAAGTGTGGGCTAGGCTTAAGGCAGGGGCACAAGTGCGGGCTAGGCTTAAGGCCTGGGCACAAGTGCTGGCTAGGATCAAGGCAGGGGGCACAAGTGCGGGCTAGGCTTAAGGCCTGGGCACAAGTGCGGGCTAGGCTTAAGGCCTGGGCACAAGTGCGGGCTAGGCTTAAGGCCTGGGCACAAGTGCGGGCTAGGCTTAAGGCCTGGGCACAAGTGCGGGCTAGGCTTAAGGCAGGGGCACAAGTGCGGGCTAGGCTTAAGGCAGGGGCACAAGTGCGGGCTAGGCTTAAAGCAGGGGCACAAGTGCGGGCTAGGCTTAAGGCCTGGGCACAAGTGCGGGCTAGGCTTAAGGCAGGGGCACAAGTGTGGGCTAGGCTTAAGGCAGGGGCACAAGTGCGGGCTAGGCTTAAGGCCTGGGCACAAGTGCTGGCTAGGATCAAGGCAGGGGGCACAAGTGCGGGCTAGGCTTAAGGCCTGGGCACAAGTGCGGGCTAGGCTTAAGGCCGGGGCACAAGTGCGGGCTAGGCTTAAGGCCTGGGCACAAGTGCGGGCTAGGCTTAAGGCCTGGGCACAAGTGCGGGCTAGGATCAAGGCAGGGGGCACAAGTGCGGGCTAGGCTTAAAGCCTGGGCACAAGTGCGGGCTAGGCTTAAGGCCTGGGCACAAGTGCGGGCTAGGCTTAAGGCCTGGGCACAAGTGCGGGCTAGGCTTAAGGCCTGGGCACAAGTGCGGGCTAGGCTTAAGGCCTGGGCACAAGTGCGGGCTAGGCTTAAGGCCTGGGCACAAGTGCAGGCTAGGCTTAAGGCCTGGGCATAAGTGCAGTGCTGGCTAGGATCAAGGCAGGGGGCACAAGTGCGGGCTAGGCTTAAGGACTGGGCACAAGTGCGGGCTAGGCTTAAGGCCTGGGCACAAGTGCTGGCTAGGATCAAGGCAGGGGCACAAGTGCGGGCTCGGCTTAAGGCAGGGGCACAAGTGCGGGCTCGGCTTAAGGCAGGGGCACAAGTGCGGGCTCGGCTTAAGGCCTGGGCACAAGTGCGGGCTAGGCTTAAGGCCTGGGCACAAGTGCGGGCTAGGCTTAAGGCCTGGGCACAAGTGCGGGCTAGGCTTAAGGCCGGGGCACAAGTGCGGGCTAGGCTTAAGGCCTGGGCACAAGTGCGGGCTAGGCTTAAGGCCTGGACACAAGTGCGGGCTAGGCTTAAGGCCGGGGCACAAGTGCAGGCTAGGCTTAAGGCCTGGGCACAAGTGCAGTGCTGGCTAGGATCAAGGCAGGGGCCACAAGTGCCGGCTAGGCTTAAGGCATGGGCACAAGTGCCATCCAGGCTTAAGGCATGGGCACAAGTGCAGTGCTGGCCAGGATCAAGGCAGGGGGCACAAGTGCTGGCTAGGCTTAAGGCATTCAGCTAACTCTTTGCACTCTTTGCATAAAGGGTTAGGCACCCATAGGGGTGAAGAGCTAGCTTTCACCCCTCTACTCTGTACTTGGACATTTAGGACTAGATCCTTTGTTGTACAGTGCGGAGCCTCTCCATAACCCCATGCTCCAAGCGACCAGGCACTTCTTGTCTGTCCTCCGTAAATGGGTAATGCCTTCTTCCCCAATTACAGTCGTGCATGCGCATTCAGACGGGACAAGAGCGAAGAGCGTAAAGCTGGCCCTATGTGCATAACCAACATGAAGCTGAAGACAAAAACAAACAAACAAGCATTCAAGGGGCTCAAAAGTGCAGGCTAGGCTTAAGGCCTGGGCACAAGTGCGGGCTAGGCTTAAGGCCTGGGCACAAGTGCTGGCTAGGATCAAGGCAGGGGGCACAAGTGCGGGCTAGGCTTAAGGCCTGGGCACAAGTGCGGGCTAGGCTTAAGGCCTGGGCACAAGTGCGGGCTAGGCTTAAGGCCTGGGCACAAGTGCGGGCTAGGCTTAAGGCCTGGGCACAAGTGCGGGCTAGGCTTAAGGCCTGGGCACAAGTGCGGGCTAGGCTTAAGGCCTGGGCACAAGAGCGGGCTAGGCTTAAGGCCGGGGCACAAGTGCGGGCTAGGCTTAAGGCCGGGGCACAAGTGCGGGCTGGGCTTAAGGCCGGGGCACAAGTGCGGGCTAGGCTTATGGCCTGAGGACAAGTGCGGGCTAGGCTTAAGGCCTGGGCACAAGTGCGGGCTAGGCTTAAGGCCAGGGCACAAGTGCGGGCTAGGCTTAAGGCCAGGGCACAAGTGCGGGCTAGGCTTAAGGCCTGGGCACAAGTGCGGGCTAGGCTTAAGGCCTGGGCACAAGTGCGGGCTAGGCTTAAGGCCTGGGCACAAGTGCGGGCTAGGCTTAAGGCCTGCACACAAGTGCGGGCTAGGCTTAAGGCAGGGGCACAAGTGCGGGCTAGGCTTAAGGCAGGGGCACAAGTGCGGGCTAGGCTTAAGGCCTGGGCACAAGTGCGGGCTAGGCTTAAGGCCTGGGCACAAGTGCGGGCTAGGCTTAAGGCCTGCACACAAGTGCGGGCTAGGCTTAAGGCAGGGGCACAAGTGCGGGCTAGGCTTAAGGCAGGGGCACAAGTGCGGGCTTGGCTTAAGGCCTGGGCACAAGTGCGGGCTAGGCTTAAGGCCTGGGCACAAGTGCTGGCTAGGATCAAGGCAGGGGGCACAAGTGCGGGCTAGGCTTAAGGCCTGGGCACAAGTGCGGGCTAGGCTTAAGGCCTGGGCACAAGTGCGGGCTAGGCTTAAGGCCTGGGCACAAGTGCGGGCTAGGCTTAAGGCCTGGGCACAAGTGCTGGCTAGGATCAAGGCAGGGGCACAAGTGCGGGCTCGGCTTAAGGCAGGGGCACAAGTGCGGGCTCGGCTTAAGGCAGGGGCACAAGTGCGGGCTCGGCTTAAGGCAGGGGCACAAGTGCGGGCTCGGCTTAAGGCCTGGGCACAAGTGCGGGCTAGGCTTAAGGCCTGGGCACAAGTGCGGGCTAGGATCAAGGCAGGGGGCACAAGTGCGGGCTAGGCTTAAGGCCTGGGCACAAGTGCGGGCTAGGCTTAAGGCCTGGGCACAAGTGCGGGCTAGGCTTAAGGCCTGGGCACAAGTGCGGGCTAGGCTTAAGGCCTGGGCACAAGTGCGGGCTAGGCTTAAGGCCTGGGCACAAGTGCGGGCTAGGCTTAAGGCCTGGGCACAAGTGCAGGCTAGGCTTAAGGCCTGGGCATAAGTGCAGTGCTGGCTAGGATCAAGGCAGGGGGCACAAGTGCGGGCTAGGCTTAAGGACTGGGCACAAGTGCGGGCTAGGCTTAAGGCCTGGGCACAAGTGCTGGCTAGGATCAAGGCAGGGGCACAAGTGCGGGCTCGGCTTAAGGCAGGGGCACAAGTGCGGGCTCGGCTTAAGGCAGGGGCACAAGTGCGGGCTCGGCTTAAGGCCTGGGCACAAGTGCGGGCTAGGCTTAAGGCCTGGGCACAAGTGCGGGCTAGGCTTAAGGCCTGGGCACAAGTGCGGGTTAGGCTTAAGGCCGGGGCACAAGTGCGGGCTAGGCTTAAGGCCTGGGCACAAGTGCGGGCTAGGCTTAAGGCCTGGGCACAAGTGCGGGCTAGGCTTAAGGCCTGGGCACAAGTGCGGGCTAGGCTTAAGGCCTGGACACAAGTGCGGGCTAGGCTTAAGGCCGGGGCACAAGTGCGGGCTAGGCTTAAGGCAGGGGCACAAGTGCGGGCTTGGCTTAAGGCCTGGGCACAAGTGCGGGCTAGGCTTAAGGCCTGGGCACAAGTGCTGGCTAGGATCAAGGCAGGGGGCACAAGTGCGGGCTAGGCTTAAGGCCTGGGCACAAGTGCGGGCTAGGCTTAAGGCCTGGGCACAAGTGCGGGCTAGGCTTAAGGCCTGGGCACAAGAGCGGGCTAGGCTTAAGGCCTGGGCACAAGTGCGGGCTAGGCTTAAGGCCTGGGCACAAGTGCGGGCTAGGCTTAAGGCCTGGGCACAAGTGCGGGCTAGGCTTAAGGCCGGGGCACAAGTGCGGGCTAGGCTTAAGGCCGGGGCACAAGTGCGGGCTAGGCTTTAGGCCTGGGCACAAGTGCGGGCTAGGCTTAAGGCAGGGGCACAAGTGCGGGCTAGGCTTAAGGCAGGGGCACAAGTGCGGGCTAGGCTTAAGGCCTGGGCACAAGTGCGGGCTAGGCTTAAGGCCTGGGCACAAGTGCAGGCTAGGCTTAAGGCCGGGGCACAAGTGCAGGCTAGGCTTAAGGCCGGGGCACAAGTGCGGGCTAGGCTTTAGGCCTGGGCACAAGTGCGGGCTAGGCTTAAGGCAGGGGCACAAGTGCGGGCTAGGCTTAAGGCCGGGGCACAAGTGCGGGCTAGGCTTAAGGCCGGGGCACAAGTGCGGGCTAGGCTTAAGGCCTGGGCACAAGTGCAGGCTAGGCTTAAGGCCTGGGCACAAGTGCAGTGCTGGCTAGGATCAAGGCAGGGGCCACAAGTGCCGGCTAGGCTTAAGGCATGGGCACAAGTGCCAGCCAGGCTTAAGGCCTGGGCACAAGTGCGGGCTAGGCTTAAGGCCTGGGCACAAGTGTGGGCTAGGCTTACGGCATGGGCACAAGTGCAGTGCTGGCCAGGATCAAGGCAGGGGGCACAAGTGCTGGCTAGGCTTAAGGCATTCAGCTAACTCTTTGCACTCTTTGCATAAAGGGTTAGGCACCCATAGGGGTGAAGAGCTAGCTTTCACCCCTCTACTCTGTACTTGGACATTTAGGACTAGATCCTTTGTTGTACAGTGCGGAGCCTCTCCATAACCCCATGCTCCAAGCAACCAGGCACTTCTTGTCTGTCCTCCGTAAATGGGTAATGCCTTCTTCCCCAATTAAAGTCGTGCATGCGCATTCAGACGGGACAAGAGCGAAGAGCGTAAAGCTGGCCCTATGTGCATAACCAACATGAAGATGAAGACAAAAACAAACAAACAAGCATTCAAGGGGCTCAAAAGTGCAGGCTAGGCTTAAGGCCTGGGCACAAGTGCGGGCTAGGCTTAAGGCCTGGGCAAAAGTGCTGGCTAGGATCAAGGCAGGGGGCACAAGTGCGGGCTAGGCTTAAGGCCTGGGCACAAGTGCGGGCTAGGCTTAAGGCCTGGGCACAAGTGCGGGCTAGGCTTAAGGCCTGGGCACAAGTGCGGGCTAGGCTTAAGGCCTGGGCACAAGTGCGGGCTAGGCTTAAGGCCTGGGCACAAGTGCGGGCTAGGCTTAAGGCCTGGGCACAAGTGCGGGCTAGGCTTAAGGCCGGGGCACAAGTGCGGGCTAGGCTTAAAGCCGGGGCACAAGTGCGGGCTAGGCTTAAGGCCGGGGCACAAGTGCGGGCTAGGCTTAAGGCCGGGGCACAAGTGCGGGCTAGGCTTAAGGCCTGAGGACAAGTGCGGGCTAGGCTTAAGGCCGGGGCACAAGTGCGGGCTAGGCTTAAGGCCTGGGCACAAGTGCGGGCTAGGCTTAAGGCCTTACCACAAGTGCGGGCTAGGCTTAAGGCCTGGGCACAAGTGCGGCCTGGACACAAGTGCGGGCTAGGCTTAAGGCCGGGGCACAAGTGCGGGCTAGGCTTAAAGCCGGGGCACAAGTGCGGGCTAGGCTTAAGGCCGGGGCACAAGTGCGGGCTAGGCTTAAGGCCGGGGCACAAGTGCGGGCTAGGCTTAAGGCCTGAGGACAAGTGCGGGCTAGGCTTAAGGCCGGGGCACAAGTGCGGGCTAGGCTTAAGGCCTGGGCACAAGTGCGGGCTAGGCTTAAGGCCTGGCCACAAGTGCGGGCTAGGCTTAAGGCCTGGGCACAAGTGCGGCCTGGACACAAGTGCGGGCTAGGCTTAAGGCAGGGGCACAAGTGCGGGCTAGGCTTAAGGCCTGGGCACAAGTGCGGGCTAGGCTTTAGGCCTGGGCACAAGTGCGGGCTAGGCTTTAGGCAGGGGCACAAGTGCGGGCTAGGCTTAAGGCCTGGGCACAAGTGCGGGCTAGGTTTAAGGCAGGGGCACAAGTGCGGGCTCGGCTTAAGGCAGGGGCACAAGTGCGGGCTCGGCTTAAGGCCGGGGCACAAGTGCGGGCTCGGCTTAAGGCCGGGGCACAAGTGCGGGCTCGGCTTAAGGCCGGGGCACAAGTGCGGGCTCGGCTTAAAGCCTGGGCACAAGTGCGGGCTAAGCTTAAAGCCGGGGCACAAGTGCGGGCTAAGCTTAAAGCCGGGGCACAAGTGCGGGCTAGGCTTAAGGCCTGGGCACAAGTGCGGGCTAGGCTTAAGGCCTGGGCACAAGTGCGGGTTAGGCTTAAGGCCGGGGCACAAGTGCGGGCTAGGCTTAAGGCCTGGGCACAAGTGCGGGCTAGGCTTAAGGCCTGGGCACAAGTGCGGGCTAGGCTTAAGGCCTGGGCACAAGTGCGGGCTAGGCTTAAGGCCTGGACACAAGTGCGGGCTAGGCTTAAGGCCGGGGCACAAGTGCAGGCTAGGCTAAAGGCCTGGGCACAAGTGCAGTGCTGGCTAGGATCAAGGCAGGGGCCACAAGTGCCGGCTAGGCTTAAGGCATGGGCACAAGTGCCAGCCAGGCTTAAGGCATGGGCACAAGTGCAGTGCTGGCCAGGATCAAGGCAGGGGGCACAAGTGCTGGCTAGGCTTAAGGCATTCAGCTAACTCTTTGCACTCTTTGCATAAAGGGTTAGGCACCCATAGGGGTGAAGAGCTAGCTTTCACCCCTCTACTCTGTACTTGGACATTTAGGACTAGATCCTTTGTTGTACAGTGCGGAGCCTCTCCATAACCCCATGCTCCAAGCAACCAGGCACTTCTTGTCTGTCCTCCGTAAATGGGTAATGCCTTCTTCACCAATTACAGTCGTGCATGCGCATTCAGACGGGACAAGAGCGAAGAGCGTAAAGCTGGCCCTATGTGCATAACTAACATGAAGCTGAAGACAAAAACAAACAAACAAGCATTCAAGGGGCTCAAAAGTGCAGGCTAGGCTTAAGGCCTGGGCACAAGTGCGGGCTAGGCTTAAGGCCTGGGCACAAGTGCTGGCTAGGATCAAGGCAGGGGGCACAAGTGCGGGCTAGGCTTAAGGCAGGGGCACAAGTGTGGGCTAGGCTTAAGGCAGGGGCACAAGTGCGGGCTAGGCTTAAGGCCTGGGCACAAGTGCTGGCTAGGATCAAGGCAGGGGGCACAAGTGCGGGCTAGGCTTAAGGCCTGGGCACAAGTGCGGGCTAGGCTTAAGGCCTGGGCACAAGTGCGGGCTAGGCTTAAGGCCTGGGCACAAGTGCGGGCTAGGCTTAAGGCCTGGGCACAAGTGCGGGCTAGGCTTAAGGCAGGGGCACAAGTGCGGGCTAGGCTTAAGGCAGGGGCACAAGTGCGGGCTAGGCTTAAAGCAGGGGCACAAGTGCGGGCTAGGCTTAAGGCCTGGGCACAAGTGCGGGCTAGGCTTAAGGCAGGGGCACAAGTGTGGGCTAGGCTTAAGGCAGGGGCACAAGTGCGGGCTAGGCTTAAGGCCTGGGCACAAGTGCTGGCTAGGATCAAGGCAGGGGGCACAAGTGCGGGCTAGGCTTAAGGCCTGGGCACAAGTGCGGGCTAGGCTTAAGGCCGGGGCACAAGTGCGGGCTAGGCTTAAGGCCTGGGCACAAGTGCGGGCTAGGCTTAAGGCCTGGGCACAAGTGCGGGCTAGGATCAAGGCAGGGGGCACAAGTGCGGGCTAGGCTTAAAGCCTGGGCACAAGTGCGGGCTAGGCTTAAGGCCTGGGCACAAGTGCGGGCTAGGCTTAAGGCCTGGGCACAAGTGCGGGCTAGGCTTAAGGCCTGGGCACAAGTGCGGGCTAGGCTTAAGGCCTGGGCACAAGTGCGGGCTAGGCTTAAGGCCTGGGCACAAGTGCAGGCTAGGCTTAAGGCCTGGGCATAAGTGCAGTGCTGGCTAGGATCAAGGCAGGGGGCACAAGTGCGGGCTAGGCTTAAGGACTGGGCACAAGTGCGGGCTAGGCTTAAGGCCTGGGCACAAGTGCTGGCTAGGATCAAGGCAGGGGCACAAGTGTGGGCTCGGCTTAAGGCAGGGGCACAAGTGCGGGCTCGGCTTAAGGCAGGGGCACAAGTGCGGGCTCGGCTTAAGGCCTGGGCACAAGTGCGGGCTAGGCTTAAGGCCTGGGCACAAGTGCGGGCTAGGCTTAAGGCCTGGGCACAAGTGCGGGTTAGGCTTAAGGCCGGGGCACAAGTGCGGGCTAGGCTTAAGGCCTGGGCACAAGTGCGGGCTAGGCTTAAGGCCTGGGCACAAGTGCGGGCTAGGCTTAAGGCCTGGGCACAAGTGCGGGCTAGGCTTAAGGCCTGGACACAAGTGCGGGCTAGGCTTAAGGCCGGGGCACAAGTGCAGGCTAGGCTTAAGGCCTGGGCACAAGTGCAGTGCTGGCTAGGATCAAGGCAGGGGCCACAAGTGCCGGCTAGGCTTAAGGCATGGGCACAAGTGCCATCCAGGCTTAAGGCATGGGCACAAGTGCAGTGCTGGCCAGGATCAAGGCAGGGGGCACAAGTGCTGGCTAGGCTTAAGGCATTCAGCTAACTCTTTGCACTCTTTGCATAAAGGGTTAGGCACCCATAGGGGTGAAGAGCTAGCTTTCACCCCTCTACTCTGTACTTGGACATTTAGGACTAGATCCTTTGTTGTACAGTGCGGAGCCTCTCCATAACCCCATGCTCCAAGCGACCAGGCACTTCTTGTCTGTCCTCCGTAAATGGGTAATGCCTTCTTCCCCAATTACAGTCGTGCATGCGCATTCAGACGGGACAAGAGCGAAGAGCGTAAAGCTGGCCCTATGTGCATAACCAACATGAAGCTGAAGACAAAAACAAACAAACAAGCATTCAAGGGGCTCAAAAGTGCAGGCTAGGCTTAAGGCCTGGGCACAAGTGCGGGCTAGGCTTAAGGCCTGGGCACAAGTGCTGGCTAGGATCAAGGCAGGGGGCACAAGTGCGGGCTAGGCTTAAGGCCTGGGCACAAGTGCGGGCTAGGCTTAAGGCCTGGGCACAAGTGCGGGCTAGGCTTAAGGCCTGGGCACAAGTGCGGGCTAGGCTTAAGGCCTGGGCACAAGTGCGGGCTAGGCTTAAGGCCTGGGCACAAGTGCGGGCTAGGCTTAAGGCCTGGGCACAAGAGCGGGCTAGGCTTAAGGCCGGGGCACAAGTGCGGGCTAGGCTTAAGGCCGGGGCACAAGTGCGGGCTGGGCTTAAGGCCGGGGCACAAGTGCGGGCTAGGCTTATGGCCTGAGGACAAGTGCGGGCTAGGCTTAAGGCCTGGGCACAAGTGCGGGCTAGGCTTAAGGCCAGGGCACAAGTGCGGGCTAGGCTTAAGGCCAGGGCACAAGTGCGGGCTAGGCTTAAGGCCTGGGCACAAGTGCGGGCTAGGCTTAAGGCCTGGGCACAAGTGCGGGCTAGGCTTAAGGCCTGGGCACAAGTGCGGGCTAGGCTTAAGGCAGGGGCACAAGTGCGGGCTAGGCTTAAGGCAGGGGCACAAGTGCGGGCTAGGCTTAAGGCCTGGGCACAAGTGCGGGCTAGGCTTAAGGCCTGGGCACAAGTGCGGGCTAGGCTTAAGGCCTGCACACAAGTGCGGGCTAGGCTTAAGGCAGGGGCACAAGTGCGGGCTAGGCTTAAGGCAGGGGCACAAGTGCGGGCTTGGCTTAAGGCCTGGGCACAAGTGCGGGCTAGGCTTAAGGCCTGGGCACAAGTGCTGGCTAGGATCAAGGCAGGGGGCACAAGTGCGGGCTAGGCTTAAGGCCTGGGCACAAGTGCGGGCTAGGCTTAAGGCCTGGGCACAAGTGCGGGCTAGGCTTAAGGCCTGGGCACAAGTGCGGGCTAGGCTTAAGGCCTGGGCACAAGTGCTGGCTAGGATCAAGGCAGGGGCACAAGTGCGGGCTCGGCTTAAGGCAGGGGCACAAGTGCGGGCTCGGCTTAAGGCAGGGGCACAAGTGCGGGCTCGGCTTAAGGCAGGGGCACAAGTGCGGGCTCGGCTTAAGGCCTGGGCACAAGTGCGGGCTAGGCTTAAGGCCTGGGCACAAGTGCGGGCTAGGATCAAGGCAGGGGGCACAAGTGCGGGCTAGGCTTAAGGCCTGGGCACAAGTGCGGGCTAGGCTTAAGGCCTGGGCACAAGTGCGGGCTAGGCTTAAGGCCTGGGCACAAGTGCGGGCTAGGCTTAAGGCCTGGGCACAAGTGCGGGCTAGGCTTAAGGCCTGGGCACAAGTGCGGGCTAGGCTTAAGGCCTGGGCACAAGTGCGGGCTAGGCTTAAGGCCTGGGCACAAGTGCGGGCTAGGCTTAAGGCCTGGGCACAAGTGCAGGCTAGGCTTAAGGCCTGGGCATAAGTGCAGTGCTGGCTAGGATCAAGGCAGGGGGCACAAGTGCGGGCTAGGCTTAAGGACTGGGCACAAGTGCGGGCTAGGCTTAAGGCCTGGGCACAAGTGCTGGCTAGGATCAAGGCAGGGGCACAAGTGCGGGCTCGGCTTAAGGCAGGGGCACAAGTGCGGGCTCGGCTTAAGGCAGGGGCACAAGTGCGGGCTCGGCTTAAGGCCTGGGCACAAGTGCGGGCTAGGCTTAAGGCCTGGGCACAAGTGCGGGCTAGGCTTAAGGCCTGGGCACAAGTGCGGGTTAGGCTTAAGGCCGGGGCACAAGTGCGGGCTAGGCTTAAGGCCTGGGCACAAGTGCGGGCTAGGCTTAAGGCCTGGGCACAAGTGCGGGCTAGGCTTAAGGCCTGGGCACAAGTGCGGGCTAGGCTTAAGGCCTGGACACAAGTGCGGGCTAGGCTTAAGGCCGGGGCACAAGTGCAGGCTAGGCTTAAGGCCTGGGCACAAGTGCAGTGCTGGCTAGGATCAAGGCAGGGGCCACAAGTGCCGGCTAGGCTTAAGGCATGGGCACAAGTGCCATCCAGGCTTAAGGCATAGGCACAAGTGCAGTGCTGGCCAGGATCAAGGCAGGGGGCACAAGTGCTGGCTAGGCTTAAGGCATTCAGCTAACTCTTTGCACTCTTTGCATAAAGGGTTAGGCACCCATAGGGGTGAAGAGCTAGCTTTCACCCCTCTACTCTGTACTTGGACATTTAGGACTAGATCCTTTGTTGTACAGTGCGGAGCCTCTCCATAACCCCATGCTCCAAGCGACCAGGCACTTCTTGTCTGTCCTCCGTAAATGGGTAATGCCTTCTTCCCCAATTACAGTCGTGCATGCGCATTCAGACGGGACAAGAGCGAAGAGCGTAAAGCTGGCCCTATGTGCATAACCAACATGAAGCTGAAGACAAAAACAAACAAACAAGCATTCAAGGGGCTCAAAAGTGCAGGCTAGGCTTAAGGCCTGGGCACAAGTGCGGGCTAGGCTTAAGGCCTGGGCACAAGTGCTGGCTAGGATCAAGGCAGGGGGCACAAGTGCGGGCTAGGCTTAAGGCCTGGGCACAAGTGCGGGCTAGGCTTAAGGCCTGGGCACAAGTGCGGGCTAGGCTTAAGGCCTGGGCACAAGTGCGGGCTAGGCTTAAGGCCAGGGCACAAGTGCGGGCTAGGCTTATGGCCTGAGGACAAGTGCGGGCTAGGCTTAAGGCCTGGGCACAAGTGCGGGCTAGGCTTAAGGCCAGGGCACAAGTGCGGGCTAGGCTTAAGGCCAGGGCACAAGTGCGGGCTAGGCTTAAGGCCTGGGCACAAGTGCGGGCTAGGCTTAAGGCCTGGGCACAAGTGCGGGCTAGGCTTAAGGCCTGGGCACAAGTGCGGGCTAGGCTTAAGGCCTGGACACAAGTGCGGGCTAGGCTTAAGGCAGGGGCACAAGTGCGGGCTAGGCTTAAGGCAGGGGCACAAGTGCGGGCTTGGCTTAAGGCCTGGGCACAAGTGCGGGCTAGGCTTAAGGCCTGGGCACAAGTGCGGGCTAGGCTTAAGGCCTGGGCACAAGTGCGGGCTAGGATTAAGGCCTGGGCACAAGTGCTGGCTAGGATCAAGGCAGGGGCACAAGTGCGGGCTCGGCTTAAGGCAGGGGCACAAGTGCGGGCTCGGCTTAAGGCAGGGGCACAAGTGCGGGCTCGGCTTAAGGCAGGGGCACAAGTGCGGGCTCGGCTTAAGGCAGGGGCACAAGTGCGGGCTAGGCTTAAGGCCTGGGCACAAGTGCTGGCTAGGATCAAGGCAGGGGGCACAAGTGCGGGCTAGGCTTAAGGCCTGGGCACAAGTGCGGGCTAGGCTTAAGGCCTGGGCACAAGTGCGGGCTAGGCTTAAGGCCTGGGCACAAGTGCGGGCTAGGCTTAAGGCCTGGGCACAAGTGCGGGCTAGGCTTAAGGCCAGGGCACAAGTGCGGGCTAGGCTTAAGGCCTGGGCACAAGTGCGGGCTAGGCTTAAGGCCTGGGCACAAGTGCGGGCTAGGCTTAAGGCCTGGGCACAAGTGCGGGCTAGGCTTAAGGCCTGGACACAAGTGCGGGCTAGGCTTAAGGCAGGGGCACAAGTGCGGGCTAGGCTTAAGGCAGGGGCACAAGTGCGGGCTTGGCTTAAGGCCTGGGCACAAGTGCGGGCTAGGCTTAAGGCCAGGGCACAAGTGCGGGCTAGGCTTAAGGCCTGGGCACAAGTGCGGGCTAGGCTTAAGGCCTGGGCACAAGTGCGGGCTAGGCTTAAGGCCTGGGCACAAGTGCGGGCTAGGCTTAAGGCCTGGACACAAGTGCGGGCTAGGCTTAAGGCAGGGGCACAAGTGCGGGCTAGGCTTAAGGCAGGGGCACAAGTGCGGGCTTGGCTTAAGGCCTGGGCACAAGTGCAGTGCTGGCTAGGATCAAGGCAGGGGCCACAAGTGCCGGCTAGGCTTAAGGCATGGGCACAAGTGCCATCCAGGCTTAAGGCATGGGCACAAGTGCAGTGCTGGCCAGGATCAAGGCAGGGGGCACAAGTGCTGGCTAGGCTTAAGGCATTCAGCTAACTCTTTGCACTCTTTGCATAAAGGGTTAGGCACCCATAGGGGTGAAGAGCTAGCTTTCACCCCTCTACTCTGTACTTGGACATTTAGGACTAGATCCTTTGTTGTACAGTGCGGAGCCTCTCCATAACCCCATGCTCCAAGCGACCAGGCACTTCTTGTCTGTCCTCCGTAAATGGGTAATGCCTTCTTCCCCAATTACAGTCGTGCATGCGCATTCAGACGGGACAAGAGCGAAGAGCGTAAAGCTGGCCCTATGTGCATAACCAACATGAAGCTGAAGACAAAAACAAACAAACAAGCATTCAAGGGGCTCAAAAGTGCAGGCTAGGCTTAAGGCCTGGGCACAAGTGCGGGCTAGGCTTAAGGCCTGGGCACAAGTGCTGGCTAGGATCAAGGCAGGGGGCACAAGTGCGGGCTAGGCTTAAGGCCTGGGCACAAGTGCGGGCTAGGCTTAAGGCCAGGGCACAAGTGCGGGCTAGGCTTAAGGCCAGGGCACAAGTGCGGGCTAGGCTTAAGGCCGGGGCACAAGTGCGGGCTAGGCTTAAGGCCGGGGCACAAGTGCGGGCTGGGCTTAAGGCCGGGGCACAAGTGCGGGCTAGGCTTATGGCCTGAGGACAAGTGCGGGCTAGGCTTAAGGCCTGGGCACAAGTGCGGGCTAGGCTTAAGGCCTGGGCACAAGAGCGGGCTAGGCTTAAGGCCGGGGCACAAGTGCGGGCTAGGCTTAAGGCCTGGGCACAAGAGCGGGCTAGGCTTAAGGCCGGGGCACAAGTGCGGGCTAGGCTTAAGGCCGGGGCACAAGTGCGGGCTGGGCTTAAGGCCGGGGCACAAGTGCGGGCTAGGCTTATGGCCTGAGGACAAGTGCGGGCTAGGCTTAAGGCCTGGGCACAAGTGCGGGCTAGGCTTAAGGCCAGGGCACAAGTGCGGGCTAGGCTTAAGGCCAGGGCACAAGTGCGGGCTAGGCTTAAGGCCTGGGCACAAGTGCGGGCTAGGCTTAAGGCCTGGGCACAAGTGCGGGCTAGGCTTAAGGCCTGGGCACAAGTGCGGGCTAGGCTTAAGGCAGGGGCACAAGTGCGGGCTAGGCTTAAGGCAGGGGCACAAGTGCGGGCTAGGCTTAAGGCCTGGGCACAAGTGCGGGCTAGGCTTAAGGCCTGGGCACAAGTGCGGGCTAGGCTTAAGGCCTGCACACAAGTGCGGGCTAGGCTTAAGGCAGGGGCACAAGTGCGGGCTAGGCTTAAGGCAGGGGCACAAGTGCGGGCTTGGCTTAAGGCCTGGGCACAAGTGCGGGCTAGGCTTAAGGCCTGGGCACAAGTGCTGGCTAGGATCAAGGCAGGGGGCACAAGTGCGGGCTAGGCTTAAGGCCTGGGCACAAGTGCGGGCTAGGCTTAAGGCCTGGGCACAAGTGCGGGCTAGGCTTAAGGCCTGGGCACAAGTGCGGGCTAGGCTTAAGGCCTGGGCACAAGTGCTGGCTAGGATCAAGGCAGGGGCACAAGTGCGGGCTCGGCTTAAGGCAGGGGCACAAGTGCGGGCTCGGCTTAAGGCAGGGGCACAAGTGCGGGCTCGGCTTAAGGCAGGGGCACAAGTGCGGGCTCGGCTTAAGGCCTGGGCACAAGTGCGGGCTAGGCTTAAGGCCTGGGCACAAGTGCGGGCTAGGATCAAGGCAGGGGGCACAAGTGCGGGCTAGGCTTAAGGCCTGGGCACAAGTGCGGGCTAGGCTTAAGGCCTGGGCACAAGTGCGGGCTAGGCTTAAGGCCTGGGCACAAGTGCGGGCTAGGCTTAAGGCCTGGGCACAAGTGCGGGCTAGGCTTAAGGCCTGGGCACAAGTGCGGGCTAGGCTTAAGGCCTGGGCACAAGTGCGGGCTAGGCTTAAGGCCTGGGCACAAGTGCAGGCTAGGCTTAAGGCCTGGGCATAAGTGCAGTGCTGGCTAGGATCAAGGCAGGGGGCACAAGTGCGGGCTAGGCTTAAGGACTGGGCACAAGTGCGGGCTAGGCTTAAGGCCTGGGCACAAGTGCTGGCTAGGATCAAGGCAGGGGCACAAGTGCGGGCTCGGCTTAAGGCAGGGGCACAAGTGCGGGCTCGGCTTAAGGCAGGGGCACAAGTGCGGGCTCGGCTTAAGGCCTGGGCACAAGTGCGGGCTAGGCTTAAGGCCTGGGCACAAGTGCGGGCTAGGCTTAAGGCCTGGGCACAAGTGCGGGTTAGGCTTAAGGCCGGGGCACAAGTGCGGGCTAGGCTTAAGGCCTGGGCACAAGTGCGGGCTAGGCTTAAGGCCTGGGCACAAGTGCGGGCTAGGCTTAAGGCCTGGGCACAAGTGCGGGCTAGGCTTAAGGCCTGGACACAAGTGCGGGCTAGGCTTAAGGCCGGGGCACAAGTGCAGGCTAGGCTTAAGGCCTGGGCACAAGTGCAGTGCTGGCTAGGATCAAGGCAGGGGCCACAAGTGCCGGCTAGGCTTAAGGCATGGGCACAAGTGCGGGCTAGGCTTAAGGCCTGGGCACAAGTGCGGGCTAGGCTTAAGGCCTGGGCACAAGTGCGGGCTAGGCTTAAGGCCTGCACACAAGTGCGGGCTAGGCTTAAGGCAGGGGCACAAGTGCGGGCTAGGCTTAAGGCAGGGGCACAAGTGCGGGCTTGGCTTAAGGCCTGGGCACAAGTGCGGGCTAGGCTTAAGGCCTGGGCACAAGTGCTGGCTAGGATCAAGGCAGGGGGCACAAGTGCGGGCTAGGCTTAAGGCCTGGGCACAAGTGCGGGCTAGGCTTAAGGCCTGGGCACAAGTGCGGGCTAGGCTTAAGGCCTGGGCACAAGTGCGGGCTAGGCTTAAGGCCTGGGCACAAGTGCTGGCTAGGATCAAGGCAGGGGCACAAGTGCGGGCTCGGCTTAAGGCAGGGGCACAAGTGCGGGCTCGGCTTAAGGCAGGGGCACAAGTGCGGGCTCGGCTTAAGGCAGGGGCACAAGTGCGGGCTCGGCTTAAGGCCTGGGCACAAGTGCGGGCTAGGCTTAAGGCCTGGGCACAAGTGCGGGCTAGGATCAAGGCAGGGGGCACAAGTGCGGGCTAGGCTTAAGGCCTGGGCACAAGTGCGGGCTAGGCTTAAGGCCTGGGCACAAGTGCGGGCTAGGCTTAAGGCCTGGGCACAAGTGCGGGCTAGGCTTAAGGCCTGGGCACAAGTGCGGGCTAGGCTTAAGGCCTGGGCACAAGTGCGGGCTAGGCTTAAGGCCTGGGCACAAGTGCGGGCTAGGCTTAAGGCCTGGGCACAAGTGCGGGCTAGGCTTAAGGCCTGGGCACAAGTGCAGGCTAGGCTTAAGGCCTGGGCATAAGTGCAGTGCTGGCTAGGATCAAGGCAGGGGGCACAAGTGCGGGCTAGGCTTAAGGACTGGGCACAAGTGCGGGCTAGGCTTAAGGCCTGGGCACAAGTGCTGGCTAGGATCAAGGCAGGGGCACAAGTGCGGGCTCGGCTTAAGGCAGGGGCACAAGTGCGGGCTCGGCTTAAGGCAGGGGCACAAGTGCGGGCTCGGCTTAAGGCCTGGGCACAAGTGCGGGCTAGGCTTAAGGCCTGGGCACAAGTGCGGGCTAGGCTTAAGGCCTGGGCACAAGTGCGGGTTAGGCTTAAGGCCGGGGCACAAGTGCGGGCTAGGCTTAAGGCCTGGGCACAAGTGCGGGCTAGGCTTAAGGCCTGGGCACAAGTGCGGGCTAGGCTTAAGGCCTGGGCACAAGTGCGGGCTAGGCTTAAGGCCTGGACACAAGTGCGGGCTAGGCTTAAGGCCGGGGCACAAGTGCAGGCTAGGCTTAAGGCCTGGGCACAAGTGCAGTGCTGGCTAGGATCAAGGCAGGGGCCACAAGTGCCGGCTAGGCTTAAGGCATGGGCACAAGTGCCATCCAGGCTTAAGGCATGGGCACAAGTGCAGTGCTGGCCAGGATCAAGGCAGGGGGCACAAGTGCTGGCTAGGCTTAAGGCATTCAGCTAACTCTTTGCACTCTTTGCATAAAGGGTTAGGCACCCATAGGGGTGAAGAGCTAGCTTTCACCCCTCTACTCTGTACTTGGACATTTAGGACTAGATCCTTTGTTGTACAGTGCGGAGCCTCTCCATAACCCCATGCTCCAAGCGACCAGGCACTTCTTGTCTGTCCTCCGTAAATGGGTAATGCCTTCTTCCCCAATTACAGTCGTGCATGCGCATTCAGACGGGACAAGAGCGAAGAGCGTAAAGCTGGCCCTATGTGCATAACCAACATGAAGCTGAAGACAAAAACAAACAAACAAGCATTCAAGGGGCTCAAAAGTGCAGGCTAGGCTTAAGGCCTGGGCACAAGTGCGGGCTAGGCTTAAGGCCTGGGCACAAGTGCTGGCTAGGATCAAGGCAGGGGGCACAAGTGCGGGCTAGGCTTAAGGCCTGGGCACAAGTGCGGGCTAGGCTTAAGGCCTGGGCACAAGTGCGGGCTAGGCTTAAGGCCTGGGCACAAGTGCGGGCTAGGCTTAAGGCCAGGGCACAAGTGCGGGCTAGGCTTATGGCCTGAGGACAAGTGCGGGCTAGGCTTAAGGCCTGGGCACAAGTGCGGGCTAGGCTTAAGGCCAGGGCACAAGTGCGGGCTAGGCTTAAGGCCAGGGCACAAGTGCGGGCTAGGCTTAAGGCCTGGGCACAAGTGCGGGCTAGGCTTAAGGCCTGGGCACAAGTGCGGGCTAGGCTTAAGGCCTGGGCACAAGTGCGGGCTAGGCTTAAGGCCTGGACACAAGTGCGGGCTAGGCTTAAGGCAGGGGCACAAGTGCGGGCTAGGCTTAAGGCAGGGGCACAAGTGCGGGCTTGGCTTAAGGCCTGGGCACAAGTGCGGGCTAGGCTTAAGGCCTGGGCACAAGTGCGGGCTAGGCTTAAGGCCTGGGCACAAGTGCGGGCTAGGATTAAGGCCTGGGCACAAGTGCTGGCTAGGATCAAGGCAGGGGCACAAGTGCGGGCTCGGCTTAAGGCAGGGGCACAAGTGCGGGCTCGGCTTAAGGCAGGGGCACAAGTGCGGGCTCGGCTTAAGGCAGGGGCACAAGTGCGGGCTCGGCTTAAGGCAGGGGCACAAGTGCGGGCTAGGCTTAAGGCCTGGGCACAAGTGCTGGCTAGGATCAAGGCAGGGGGCACAAGTGCGGGCTAGGCTTAAGGCCTGGGCACAAGTGCGGGCTAGGCTTAAGGCCTGGGCACAAGTGCGGGCTAGGCTTAAGGCCTGGGCACAAGTGCGGGCTAGGCTTAAGGCCTGGGCACAAGTGCGGGCTAGGCTTAAGGCCAGGGCACAAGTGCGGGCTAGGCTTAAGGCCTGGGCACAAGTGCGGGCTAGGCTTAAGGCCTGGGCACAAGTGCGGGCTAGGCTTAAGGCCTGGGCACAAGTGCGGGCTAGGCTTAAGGCCTGGACACAAGTGCGGGCTAGGCTTAAGGCAGGGGCACAAGTGCGGGCTAGGCTTAAGGCAGGGGCACAAGTGCGGGCTTGGCTTAAGGCCTGGGCACAAGTGCGGGCTAGGCTTAAGGCCAGGGCACAAGTGCGGGCTAGGCTTAAGGCCTGGGCACAAGTGCGGGCTAGGCTTAAGGCCTGGGCACAAGTGCGGGCTAGGCTTAAGGCCTGGGCACAAGTGCGGGCTAGGCTTAAGGCCTGGACACAAGTGCGGGCTAGGCTTAAGGCAGGGGCACAAGTGCGGGCTAGGCTTAAGGCAGGGGCACAAGTGCGGGCTTGGCTTAAGGCCTGGGCACAAGTGCAGTGCTGGCTAGGATCAAGGCAGGGGCCACAAGTGCCGGCTAGGCTTAAGGCATGGGCACAAGTGCCATCCAGGCTTAAGGCATGGGCACAAGTGCAGTGCTGGCCAGGATCAAGGCAGGGGGCACAAGTGCTGGCTAGGCTTAAGGCATTCAGCTAACTCTTTGCACTCTTTGCATAAAGGGTTAGGCACCCATAGGGGTGAAGAGCTAGCTTTCACCCCTCTACTCTGTACTTGGACATTTAGGACTAGATCCTTTGTTGTACAGTGCGGAGCCTCTCCATAACCCCATGCTCCAAGCGACCAGGCACTTCTTGTCTGTCCTCCGTAAATGGGTAATGCCTTCTTCCCCAATTACAGTCGTGCATGCGCATTCAGACGGGACAAGAGCGAAGAGCGTAAAGCTGGCCCTATGTGCATAACCAACATGAAGCTGAAGACAAAAACAAACAAACAAGCATTCAAGGGGCTCAAAAGTGCAGGCTAGGCTTAAGGCCTGGGCACAAGTGCGGGCTAGGCTTAAGGCCTGGGCACAAGTGCTGGCTAGGATCAAGGCAGGGGGCACAAGTGCGGGCTAGGCTTAAGGCCTGGGCACAAGTGCGGGCTAGGCTTAAGGCCAGGGCACAAGTGCGGGCTAGGCTTAAGGCCAGGGCACAAGTGCGGGCTAGGCTTAAGGCCGGGGCACAAGTGCGGGCTAGGCTTAAGGCCGGGGCACAAGTGCGGGCTGGGCTTAAGGCCGGGGCACAAGTGCGGGCTAGGCTTATGGCCTGAGGACAAGTGCGGGCTAGGCTTAAGGCCTGGGCACAAGTGCGGGCTAGGCTTAAGGCCTGGGCACAAGAGCGGGCTAGGCTTAAGGCCGGGGCACAAGTGCGGGCTAGGCTTAAGGCCTGGGCACAAGAGCGGGCTAGGCTTAAGGCCGGGGCACAAGTGCGGGCTAGGCTTAAGGCCGGGGCACAAGTGCGGGCTGGGCTTAAGGCCGGGGCACAAGTGCGGGCTAGGCTTATGGCCTGAGGACAAGTGCGGGCTAGGCTTAAGGCCTGGGCACAAGTGCGGGCTAGGCTTAAGGCCAGGGCACAAGTGCGGGCTAGGCTTAAGGCCAGGGCACAAGTGCGGGCTAGGCTTAAGGCCTGGGCACAAGTGCGGGCTAGGCTTAAGGCCTGGGCACAAGTGCGGGCTAGGCTTAAGGCCTGGGCACAAGTGCGGGCTAGGCTTAAGGCAGGGGCACAAGTGCGGGCTAGGCTTAAGGCAGGGGCACAAGTGCGGGCTAGGCTTAAGGCCTGGGCACAAGTGCGGGCTAGGCTTAAGGCCTGGGCACAAGTGCGGGCTAGGCTTAAGGCCTGCACACAAGTGCGGGCTAGGCTTAAGGCAGGGGCACAAGTGCGGGCTAGGCTTAAGGCAGGGGCACAAGTGCGGGCTTGGCTTAAGGCCTGGGCACAAGTGCGGGCTAGGCTTAAGGCCTGGGCACAAGTGCTGGCTAGGATCAAGGCAGGGGGCACAAGTGCGGGCTAGGCTTAAGGCCTGGGCACAAGTGCGGGCTAGGCTTAAGGCCTGGGCACAAGTGCGGGCTAGGCTTAAGGCCTGGGCACAAGTGCGGGCTAGGCTTAAGGCCTGGGCACAAGTGCTGGCTAGGATCAAGGCAGGGGCACAAGTGCGGGCTCGGCTTAAGGCAGGGGCACAAGTGCGGGCTCGGCTTAAGGCAGGGGCACAAGTGCGGGCTCGGCTTAAGGCAGGGGCACAAGTGCGGGCTCGGCTTAAGGCCTGGGCACAAGTGCGGGCTAGGCTTAAGGCCTGGGCACAAGTGCGGGCTAGGATCAAGGCAGGGGGCACAAGTGCGGGCTAGGCTTAAGGCCTGGGCACAAGTGCGGGCTAGGCTTAAGGCCTGGGCACAAGTGCGGGCTAGGCTTAAGGCCTGGGCACAAGTGCGGGCTAGGCTTAAGGCCTGGGCACAAGTGCGGGCTAGGCTTAAGGCCTGGGCACAAGTGCGGGCTAGGCTTAAGGCCTGGGCACAAGTGCGGGCTAGGCTTAAGGCCTGGGCACAAGTGCAGGCTAGGCTTAAGGCCTGGGCATAAGTGCAGTGCTGGCTAGGATCAAGGCAGGGGGCACAAGTGCGGGCTAGGCTTAAGGACTGGGCACAAGTGCGGGCTAGGCTTAAGGCCTGGGCACAAGTGCTGGCTAGGATCAAGGCAGGGGCACAAGTGCGGGCTCGGCTTAAGGCAGGGGCACAAGTGCGGGCTCGGCTTAAGGCAGGGGCACAAGTGCGGGCTCGGCTTAAGGCCTGGGCACAAGTGCGGGCTAGGCTTAAGGCCTGGGCACAAGTGCGGGCTAGGCTTAAGGCCTGGGCACAAGTGCGGGTTAGGCTTAAGGCCGGGGCACAAGTGCGGGCTAGGCTTAAGGCCTGGGCACAAGTGCGGGCTAGGCTTAAGGCCTGGGCACAAGTGCGGGCTAGGCTTAAGGCCTGGGCACAAGTGCGGGCTAGGCTTAAGGCCTGGACACAAGTGCGGGCTAGGCTTAAGGCCGGGGCACAAGTGCAGGCTAGGCTTAAGGCCTGGGCACAAGTGCAGTGCTGGCTAGGATCAAGGCAGGGGCCACAAGTGCCGGCTAGGCTTAAGGCATGGGCACAAGTGCCATCCAGGCTTAAGGCATGGGCACAAGTGCAGTGCTGGCCAGGATCAAGGCAGGGGGCACAAGTGCTGGCTAGGCTTAAGGCATTCAGCTAACTCTTTGCACTCTTTGCATAAAGGGTTAGGCACCCATAGGGGTGAAGAGCTAGCTTTCACCCCTCTACTCTGTACTTGGACATTTAGGACTAGATCCTTTGTTGTACAGTGCGGAGCCTCTCCATAACCCCATGCTCCAAGCGACCAGGCACTTCTTGTCTGTCCTCCGTAAATGGGTAATGCCTTCTTCCCCAATTACAGTCGTGCATGCGCATTCAGACGGGACAAGAGCGAAGAGCGTAAAGCTGGCCCTATGTGCATAACCAACATGAAGCTGAAGACAAAAACAAACAAACAAGCATTCAAGGGGCTCAAAAGTGCAGGCTAGGCTTAAGGCCTGGGCACAAGTGCGGGCTAGGCTTAAGGCCTGGGCACAAGTGCTGGCTAGGATCAAGGCAGGGGGCACAAGTGCGGGCTAGGCTTAAGGCCTGGGCACAAGTGCGGGCTAGGCTTAAGGCCTGGGCACAAGTGCGGGCTAGGCTTAAGGCCTGGGCACAAGTGCGGGCTAGGCTTAAGGCCTGGGCACAAGTGCGGGCTAGGCTTAAGGCCTGGGCACAAGTGCGGGCTAGGCTTAAGGCCTGGGCACAAGTGCGGGCTAGGCTTAAGGCCTGGGCACAAGAGCGGGCTAGGCTTAAGGCCTGGGCACAAGAGCGGGCTAGGCTTAAGGCCGGGGCACAAGTGCGGGCTAGGCTTAAGGCCGGGGCACAAGTGCGGGCTAGGCTTAAGGCAGGGGCACAAGTGCGGGCTAGGCTTAAGGCCAGGGCACAAGTGCGGGCTAGGCTTAAGGCCAGGGCACAAGTGCGGGCTAGGCTTAAGGCCTGGGCACAAGTGCGGGCTAGGCTTAAGGCCTGGGCACAAGTGCGGGCTAGGCTTAAGGCCTGGGCACAAGTGCGGGCTAGGCTTAAGGCCTGGACACAAGTGCGGGCTAGGCTTAAGGCAGGGGCACAAGTGCGGGCTAGGCTTAAGGCAGGGGCACAAGTGCGGGCTTGGCTTAAGGCCTGGGCACAAGTGCGGGCTAGGCTTAAGGCCTGGGCACAAGTGCGGGCTAGGCTTAAGGCCTGGGCACAAGTGCGGGCTAGGCTTAAGGCCTGGGCACAAGTGCTGGCTAGGATCAAGGCAGGGGCACAAGTGCGGGCTCGGCTTAAGGCAGGGGCACAAGTGCGGGCTCGGCTTAAGGCAGGGGCACAAGTGCGGGCTCGGCTTAAGGCAGGGGCACAAGTGCGGGCTCGGCTTAAGGCAGGGGCACAAGTGCGGGCTAGGCTTAAGGCCTGGGCACAAGTGCTGGCTAGGATCAAGGCAGGGGGCACAAGTGCGGGCTAGGCTTAAGGCCTGGGCACAAGTGCGGGCTAGGCTTAAGGCCTGGGCACAAGTGCGGGCTAGGCTTAAGGCCTGGGCACAAGTGCGGGCTAGGCTTAAGGCCTGGGCACAAGTGCGGGCTAGGCTTAAGGCCTGGGCACAAGTGCAGGCTAGGCTTAAGGCCTGGGCATAAGTGCAGTGCTGGCTAGGATCAAGGCAGGGGGCACAAGTGCGGGCTAGGCTTAAGGACTGGGCACAAGTGCGGGCTAGGCTTAAGGCCTGGGCACAAGTGCTGGCTAGGATCAAGGCAGGGGCACAAGTGCGGGCTCGGCTTAAGGCAGGGGCACAAGTGCGGGCTCGGCTTAAGGCAGGGGCACAAGTGCGGGCTCGGCTTAAGGCCTGGGCACAAGTGCGGGCTAGGCTTAAGGCCTGGGCACAAGTGCGGGCTAGGCTTAAGGCCTGGGCACAAGTGCGGGTTAGGCTTAAGGCCGGGGCACAAGTGCGGGCTAGGCTTAAGGCCTGGGCACAAGTGCGGGCTAGGCTTAAGGCCTGGGCACAAGTGCGGGCTAGGCTTAAGGCCTGGGCACAAGTGCGGGCTAGGCTTAAGGCCTGGACACAAGTGCGGGCTAGGCTTAAGGCCGGGGCACAAGTGCAGGCTAGGCTTAAGGCCTGGGCACAAGTGCAGTGCTGGCTAGGATCAAGGCAGGGGCCACAAGTGCCGGCTAGGCTTAAGGCATGGGCACAAGTGCCATCCAGGCTTAAGGCATGGGCACAAGTGCAGTGCTGGCCAGGATCAAGGCAGGGGGCACAAGTGCTGGCTAGGCTTAAGGCATTCAGCTAACTCTTTGCACTCTTTGCATAAAGGGTTAGGCACCCATAGGGGTGAAGAGCTAGCTTTCACCCCTCTACTCTGTACTTGGACATTTAGGACTAGATCCTTTGTTGTACAGTGCGGAGCCTCTCCATAACCCCATGCTCCAAGCGACCAGGCACTTCTTGTCTGTCCTCCGTAAATGGGTAATGCCTTCTTCCCCAATTACAGTCGTGCATGCGCATTCAGACGGGACAAGAGCGAAGAGCGTAAAGCTGGCCCTATGTGCATAACCAACATGAAGCTGAAGACAAAAACAAACAAACAAGCATTCAAGGGGCTCAAAAGTGCAGGCTAGGCTTAAGGCCTGGGCACAAGTGCGGGCTAGGCTTAAGGCCTGGGCACAAGTGCTGGCTAGGATCAAGGCAGGGGGCACAAGTGCGGGCTAGGCTTAAGGCCTGGGCACAAGTGCGGGCTAGGCTTAAGGCCTGGGCACAAGTGCGGGCTAGGCTTAAGGCCTGGGCACAAGTGCGGGCTAGGCTTAAGGCCAGGGCACAAGTGCGGGCTAGGCTTATGGCCTGAGGACAAGTGCGGGCTAGGCTTAAGGCCTGGGCACAAGTGCGGGCTAGGCTTAAGGCCAGGGCACAAGTGCGGGCTAGGCTTAAGGCCAGGGCACAAGTGCGGGCTAGGCTTAAGGCCTGGGCACAAGTGCGGGCTAGGCTTAAGGCCTGGGCACAAGTGCGGGCTAGGCTTAAGGCCTGGGCACAAGTGCGGGCTAGGCTTAAGGCCTGGACACAAGTGCGGGCTAGGCTTAAGGCAGGGGCACAAGTGCGGGCTAGGCTTAAGGCAGGGGCACAAGTGCGGGCTTGGCTTAAGGCCTGGGCACAAGTGCGGGCTAGGCTTAAGGCCTGGGCACAAGTGCGGGCTAGGCTTAAGGCCTGGGCACAAGTGCGGGCTAGGCTTAAGGCCTGGGCACAAGTGCTGGCTAGGATCAAGGCAGGGGCACAAGTGCGGGCTCGGCTTAAGGCAGGGGCACAAGTGCGGGCTCGGCTTAAGGCAGGGGCACAAGTGCGGGCTCGGCTTAAGGCAGGGGCACAAGTGCGGGCTCGGCTTAAGGCAGGGGCACAAGTGCGGGCTAGGCTTAAGGCCTGGGCACAAGTGCTGGCTAGGATCAAGGCAGGGGGCACAAGTGCGGGCTAGGCTTAAGGCCTGGGCACAAGTGCGGGCTAGGCTTAAGGCCTGGGCACAAGTGCGGGCTAGGCTTAAGGCCTGGGCACAAGTGCGGGCTAGGCTTAAGGCCTGGGCACAAGTGCGGGCTAGGCTTAAGGCCAGGGCACAAGTGCGGGCTAGGCTTAAGGCCTGGGCACAAGTGCGGGCTAGGCTTAAGGCCTGGGCACAAGTGCGGGCTAGGCTTAAGGCCTGGGCACAAGTGCGGGCTAGGCTTAAGGCCTGGACACAAGTGCGGGCTAGGCTTAAGGCAGGGGCACAAGTGCGGGCTAGGCTTAAGGCAGGGGCACAAGTGCGGGCTTGGCTTAAGGCCTGGGCACAAGTGCGGGCTAGGCTTAAGGCCAGGGCACAAGTGCGGGCTAGGCTTAAGGCCTGGGCACAAGTGCGGGCTAGGCTTAAGGCCTGGGCACAAGTGCGGGCTAGGCTTAAGGCCTGGGCACAAGTGCGGGCTAGGCTTAAGGCCTGGACACAAGTGCGGGCTAGGCTTAAGGCAGGGGCACAAGTGCGGGCTAGGCTTAAGGCAGGGGCACAAGTGCGGGCTTGGCTTAAGGCCTGGGCACAAGTGCAGTGCTGGCTAGGATCAAGGCAGGGGCCACAAGTGCCGGCTAGGCTTAAGGCATGGGCACAAGTGCCATCCAGGCTTAAGGCATGGGCACAAGTGCAGTGCTGGCCAGGATCAAGGCAGGGGGCACAAGTGCTGGCTAGGCTTAAGGCATTCAGCTAACTCTTTGCACTCTTTGCATAAAGGGTTAGGCACCCATAGGGGTGAAGAGCTAGCTTTCACCCCTCTACTCTGTACTTGGACATTTAGGACTAGATCCTTTGTTGTACAGTGCGGAGCCTCTCCATAACCCCATGCTCCAAGCGACCAGGCACTTCTTGTCTGTCCTCCGTAAATGGGTAATGCCTTCTTCCCCAATTACAGTCGTGCATGCGCATTCAGACGGGACAAGAGCGAAGAGCGTAAAGCTGGCCCTATGTGCATAACCAACATGAAGCTGAAGACAAAAACAAACAAACAAGCATTCAAGGGGCTCAAAAGTGCAGGCTAGGCTTAAGGCCTGGGCACAAGTGCGGGCTAGGCTTAAGGCCTGGGCACAAGTGCTGGCTAGGATCAAGGCAGGGGGCACAAGTGCGGGCTAGGCTTAAGGCCTGGGCACAAGTGCGGGCTAGGCTTAAGGCCAGGGCACAAGTGCGGGCTAGGCTTAAGGCCAGGGCACAAGTGCGGGCTAGGCTTAAGGCCGGGGCACAAGTGCGGGCTAGGCTTAAGGCCGGGGCACAAGTGCGGGCTGGGCTTAAGGCCGGGGCACAAGTGCGGGCTAGGCTTATGGCCTGAGGACAAGTGCGGGCTAGGCTTAAGGCCTGGGCACAAGTGCGGGCTAGGCTTAAGGCCTGGGCACAAGAGCGGGCTAGGCTTAAGGCCGGGGCACAAGTGCGGGCTAGGCTTAAGGCCTGGGCACAAGAGCGGGCTAGGCTTAAGGCCGGGGCACAAGTGCGGGCTAGGCTTAAGGCCGGGGCACAAGTGCGGGCTGGGCTTAAGGCCGGGGCACAAGTGCGGGCTAGGCTTATGGCCTGAGGACAAGTGCGGGCTAGGCTTAAGGCCTGGGCACAAGTGCGGGCTAGGCTTAAGGCCAGGGCACAAGTGCGGGCTAGGCTTAAGGCCAGGGCACAAGTGCGGGCTAGGCTTAAGGCCTGGGCACAAGTGCGGGCTAGGCTTAAGGCCTGGGCACAAGTGCGGGCTAGGCTTAAGGCCTGGGCACAAGTGCGGGCTAGGCTTAAGGCAGGGGCACAAGTGCGGGCTAGGCTTAAGGCAGGGGCACAAGTGCGGGCTAGGCTTAAGGCCTGGGCACAAGTGCGGGCTAGGCTTAAGGCCTGGGCACAAGTGCGGGCTAGGCTTAAGGCCTGCACACAAGTGCGGGCTAGGCTTAAGGCAGGGGCACAAGTGCGGGCTAGGCTTAAGGCAGGGGCACAAGTGCGGGCTTGGCTTAAGGCCTGGGCACAAGTGCGGGCTAGGCTTAAGGCCTGGGCACAAGTGCTGGCTAGGATCAAGGCAGGGGGCACAAGTGCGGGCTAGGCTTAAGGCCTGGGCACAAGTGCGGGCTAGGCTTAAGGCCTGGGCACAAGTGCGGGCTAGGCTTAAGGCCTGGGCACAAGTGCGGGCTAGGCTTAAGGCCTGGGCACAAGTGCTGGCTAGGATCAAGGCAGGGGCACAAGTGCGGGCTCGGCTTAAGGCAGGGGCACAAGTGCGGGCTCGGCTTAAGGCAGGGGCACAAGTGCGGGCTCGGCTTAAGGCAGGGGCACAAGTGCGGGCTCGGCTTAAGGCCTGGGCACAAGTGCGGGCTAGGCTTAAGGCCTGGGCACAAGTGCGGGCTAGGATCAAGGCAGGGGGCACAAGTGCGGGCTAGGCTTAAGGCCTGGGCACAAGTGCGGGCTAGGCTTAAGGCCTGGGCACAAGTGCGGGCTAGGCTTAAGGCCTGGGCACAAGTGCGGGCTAGGCTTAAGGCCTGGGCACAAGTGCGGGCTAGGCTTAAGGCCTGGGCACAAGTGCGGGCTAGGCTTAAGGCCTGGGCACAAGTGCGGGCTAGGCTTAAGGCCTGGGCACAAGTGCGGGTTAGGCTTAAGGCCGGGGCACAAGTGCGGGCTAGGCTTAAGGCCTGGGCACAAGTGCGGGCTAGGCTTAAGGCCTGGGCACAAGTGCGGGCTAGGCTTAAGGCCTGGGCACAAGTGCGGGCTAGGCTTAAGGCCTGGACACAAGTGCGGGCTAGGCTTAAGGCCGGGGCACAAGTGCAGGCTAGGCTTAAGGCCTGGGCACAAGTGCAGTGCTGGCTAGGATCAAGGCAGGGGCCACAAGTGCCGGCTAGGCTTAAGGCATGGGCACAAGTGCCATCCAGGCTTAAGGCATGGGCACAAGTGCAGTGCTGGCCAGGATCAAGGCAGGGGGCACAAGTGCTGGCTAGGCTTAAGGCATTCAGCTAACTCTTTGCACTCTTTGCATAAAGGGTTAGGCACCCATAGGGGTGAAGAGCTAGCTTTCACCCCTCTACTCTGTACTTGGACATTTAGGACTAGATCCTTTGTTGTACAGTGCGGAGCCTCTCCATAACCCCATGCTCCAAGCGACCAGGCACTTCTTGTCTGTCCTCCGTAAATGGGTAATGCCTTCTTCCCCAATTACAGTCGTGCATGCGCATTCAGACGGGACAAGAGCGAAGAGCGTAAAGCTGGCCCTATGTGCATAACCAACATGAAGCTGAAGACAAAAACAAACAAACAAGCATTCAAGGGGCTCAAAAGTGCAGGCTAGGCTTAAGGCCTGGGCACAAGTGCGGGCTAGGCTTAAGGCCTGGGCACAAGTGCTGGCTAGGATCAAGGCAGGGGGCACAAGTGCGGGCTAGGCTTAAGGCCTGGGCACAAGTGCGGGCTAGGCTTAAGGCCTGGGCACAAGTGCGGGCTAGGCTTAAGGCCTGGGCACAAGTGCGGGCTAGGCTTAAGGCCTGGGCACAAGTGCGGGCTAGGCTTAAGGCCTGGGCACAAGTGCGGGCTAGGCTTAAGGCCTGGGCACAAGTGCGGGCTAGGCTTAAGGCCTGGGCACAAGAGCGGGCTAGGCTTAAGGCCTGGGCACAAGAGCGGGCTAGGCTTAAGGCCGGGGCACAAGTGCGGGCTAGGCTTAAGGCCGGGGCACAAGTGCGGGCTAGGCTTAAGGCAGGGGCACAAGTGCGGGCTAGGCTTAAGGCCAGGGCACAAGTGCGGGCTAGGCTTAAGGCCAGGGCACAAGTGCGGGCTAGGCTTAAGGCCTGGGCACAAGTGCGGGCTAGGCTTAAGGCCTGGGCACAAGTGCGGGCTAGGCTTAAGGCCTGGGCACAAGTGCGGGCTAGGCTTAAGGCCTGGACACAAGTGCGGGCTAGGCTTAAGGCAGGGGCACAAGTGCGGGCTAGGCTTAAGGCAGGGGCACAAGTGCGGGCTTGGCTTAAGGCCTGGGCACAAGTGCGGGCTAGGCTTAAGGCCTGGGCACAAGTGCGGGCTAGGCTTAAGGCCTGGGCACAAGTGCGGGCTAGGCTTAAGGCCTGGGCACAAGTGCTGGCTAGGATCAAGGCAGGGGCACAAGTGCGGGCTCGGCTTAAGGCAGGGGCACAAGTGCGGGCTCGGCTTAAGGCAGGGGCACAAGTGCGGGCTCGGCTTAAGGCAGGGGCACAAGTGCGGGCTCGGCTTAAGGCAGGGGCACAAGTGCGGGCTAGGCTTAAGGCCTGGGCACAAGTGCTGGCTAGGATCAAGGCAGGGGGCACAAGTGCGGGCTAGGCTTAAGGCCTGGGCACAAGTGCGGGCTAGGCTTAAGGCCTGGGCACAAGTGCGGGCTAGGCTTAAGGCCTGGGCACAAGTGCGGGCTAGGCTTAAGGCCTGGGCACAAGTGCGGGCTAGGCTTAAGGCCTGGGCACAAGTGCAGGCTAGGCTTAAGGCCTGGGCATAAGTGCAGTGCTGGCTAGGATCAAGGCAGGGGGCACAAGTGCGGGCTAGGCTTAAGGACTGGGCACAAGTGCGGGCTAGGCTTAAGGCCTGGGCACAAGTGCTGGCTAGGATCAAGGCAGGGGCACAAGTGCGGGCTCGGCTTAAGGCAGGGGCACAAGTGCGGGCTCGGCTTAAGGCAGGGGCACAAGTGCGGGCTCGGCTTAAGGCCTGGGCACAAGTGCGGGCTAGGCTTAAGGCCTGGGCACAAGTGCGGGCTAGGCTTAAGGCCTGGGCACAAGTGCGGGTTAGGCTTAAGGCCGGGGCACAAGTGCGGGCTAGGCTTAAGGCCTGGGCACAAGTGCGGGCTAGGCTTAAGGCCTGGGCACAAGTGCGGGCTAGGCTTAAGGCCTGGGCACAAGTGCGGGCTAGGCTTAAGGCCTGGACACAAGTGCGGGCTAGGCTTAAGGCCGGGGCACAAGTGCAGGCTAGGCTTAAGGCCTGGGCACAAGTGCAGTGCTGGCTAGGATCAAGGCAGGGGCCACAAGTGCCGGCTAGGCTTAAGGCATGGGCACAAGTGCCATCCAGGCTTAAGGCATGGGCACAAGTGCAGTGCTGGCCAGGATCAAGGCAGGGGGCACAAGTGCTGGCTAGGCTTAAGGCATTCAGCTAACTCTTTGCACTCTTTGCATAAAGGGTTAGGCACCCATAGGGGTGAAGAGCTAGCTTTCACCCCTCTACTCTGTACTTGGACATTTAGGACTAGATCCTTTGTTGTACAGTGCGGAGCCTCTCCATAACCCCATGCTCCAAGCGACCAGGCACTTCTTGTCTGTCCTCCGTAAATGGGTAATGCCTTCTTCCCCAATTACAGTCGTGCATGCGCATTCAGACGGGACAAGAGCGAAGAGCGTAAAGCTGGCCCTATGTGCATAACCAACATGAAGCTGAAGACAAAAACAAACAAACAAGCATTCAAGGGGCTCAAAAGTGCAGGCTAGGCTTAAGGCCTGGGCACAAGTGCGGGCTAGGCTTAAGGCCTGGGCACAAGTGCTGGCTAGGATCAAGGCAGGGGGCACAAGTGCGGGCTAGGCTTAAGGCCTGGGCACAAGTGCGGGCTAGGCTTAAGGCCTGGGCACAAGTGCGGGCTAGGCTTAAGGCCTGGGCACAAGTGCGGGCTAGGCTTAAGGCCAGGGCACAAGTGCGGGCTAGGCTTATGGCCTGAGGACAAGTGCGGGCTAGGCTTAAGGCCTGGGCACAAGTGCGGGCTAGGCTTAAGGCCAGGGCACAAGTGCGGGCTAGGCTTAAGGCCAGGGCACAAGTGCGGGCTAGGCTTAAGGCCTGGGCACAAGTGCGGGCTAGGCTTAAGGCCTGGGCACAAGTGCGGGCTAGGCTTAAGGCCTGGGCACAAGTGCGGGCTAGGCTTAAGGCCTGGACACAAGTGCGGGCTAGGCTTAAGGCAGGGGCACAAGTGCGGGCTAGGCTTAAGGCAGGGGCACAAGTGCGGGCTTGGCTTAAGGCCTGGGCACAAGTGCGGGCTAGGCTTAAGGCCTGGGCACAAGTGCGGGCTAGGCTTAAGGCCTGGGCACAAGTGCGGGCTAGGCTTAAGGCCTGGGCACAAGTGCTGGCTAGGATCAAGGCAGGGGCACAAGTGCGGGCTCGGCTTAAGGCAGGGGCACAAGTGCGGGCTCGGCTTAAGGCAGGGGCACAAGTGCGGGCTCGGCTTAAGGCAGGGGCACAAGTGCGGGCTCGGCTTAAGGCAGGGGCACAAGTGCGGGCTAGGCTTAAGGCCTGGGCACAAGTGCTGGCTAGGATCAAGGCAGGGGGCACAAGTGCGGGCTAGGCTTAAGGCCTGGGCACAAGTGCGGGCTAGGCTTAAGGCCTGGGCACAAGTGCGGGCTAGGCTTAAGGCCTGGGCACAAGTGCGGGCTAGGCTTAAGGCCTGGGCACAAGTGCGGGCTAGGCTTAAGGCCAGGGCACAAGTGCGGGCTAGGCTTAAGGCCTGGGCACAAGTGCGGGCTAGGCTTAAGGCCTGGGCACAAGTGCGGGCTAGGCTTAAGGCCTGGGCACAAGTGCGGGCTAGGCTTAAGGCCTGGACACAAGTGCGGGCTAGGCTTAAGGCAGGGGCACAAGTGCGGGCTAGGCTTAAGGCAGGGGCACAAGTGCGGGCTTGGCTTAAGGCCTGGGCACAAGTGCGGGCTAGGCTTAAGGCCAGGGCACAAGTGCGGGCTAGGCTTAAGGCCTGGGCACAAGTGCGGGCTAGGCTTAAGGCCTGGGCACAAGTGCGGGCTAGGCTTAAGGCCTGGGCACAAGTGCGGGCTAGGCTTAAGGCCTGGACACAAGTGCGGGCTAGGCTTAAGGCAGGGGCACAAGTGCGGGCTAGGCTTAAGGCAGGGGCACAAGTGCGGGCTTGGCTTAAGGCCTGGGCACAAGTGCAGTGCTGGCTAGGATCAAGGCAGGGGCCACAAGTGCCGGCTAGGCTTAAGGCATGGGCACAAGTGCCATCCAGGCTTAAGGCATGGGCACAAGTGCAGTGCTGGCCAGGATCAAGGCAGGGGGCACAAGTGCTGGCTAGGCTTAAGGCATTCAGCTAACTCTTTGCACTCTTTGCATAAAGGGTTAGGCACCCATAGGGGTGAAGAGCTAGCTTTCACCCCTCTACTCTGTACTTGGACATTTAGGACTAGATCCTTTGTTGTACAGTGCGGAGCCTCTCCATAACCCCATGCTCCAAGCGACCAGGCACTTCTTGTCTGTCCTCCGTAAATGGGTAATGCCTTCTTCCCCAATTACAGTCGTGCATGCGCATTCAGACGGGACAAGAGCGAAGAGCGTAAAGCTGGCCCTATGTGCATAACCAACATGAAGCTGAAGACAAAAACAAACAAACAAGCATTCAAGGGGCTCAAAAGTGCAGGCTAGGCTTAAGGCCTGGGCACAAGTGCGGGCTAGGCTTAAGGCCTGGGCACAAGTGCTGGCTAGGATCAAGGCAGGGGGCACAAGTGCGGGCTAGGCTTAAGGCCTGGGCACAAGTGCGGGCTAGGCTTAAGGCCAGGGCACAAGTGCGGGCTAGGCTTAAGGCCAGGGCACAAGTGCGGGCTAGGCTTAAGGCCGGGGCACAAGTGCGGGCTAGGCTTAAGGCCGGGGCACAAGTGCGGGCTGGGCTTAAGGCCGGGGCACAAGTGCGGGCTAGGCTTATGGCCTGAGGACAAGTGCGGGCTAGGCTTAAGGCCTGGGCACAAGTGCGGGCTAGGCTTAAGGCCTGGGCACAAGAGCGGGCTAGGCTTAAGGCCGGGGCACAAGTGCGGGCTAGGCTTAAGGCCTGGGCACAAGAGCGGGCTAGGCTTAAGGCCGGGGCACAAGTGCGGGCTAGGCTTAAGGCCGGGGCACAAGTGCGGGCTGGGCTTAAGGCCGGGGCACAAGTGCGGGCTAGGCTTATGGCCTGAGGACAAGTGCGGGCTAGGCTTAAGGCCTGGGCACAAGTGCGGGCTAGGCTTAAGGCCAGGGCACAAGTGCGGGCTAGGCTTAAGGCCAGGGCACAAGTGCGGGCTAGGCTTAAGGCCTGGGCACAAGTGCGGGCTAGGCTTAAGGCCTGGGCACAAGTGCGGGCTAGGCTTAAGGCCTGGGCACAAGTGCGGGCTAGGCTTAAGGCAGGGGCACAAGTGCGGGCTAGGCTTAAGGCAGGGGCACAAGTGCGGGCTAGGCTTAAGGCCTGGGCACAAGTGCGGGCTAGGCTTAAGGCCTGGGCACAAGTGCGGGCTAGGCTTAAGGCCTGCACACAAGTGCGGGCTAGGCTTAAGGCAGGGGCACAAGTGCGGGCTAGGCTTAAGGCAGGGGCACAAGTGCGGGCTTGGCTTAAGGCCTGGGCACAAGTGCGGGCTAGGCTTAAGGCCTGGGCACAAGTGCTGGCTAGGATCAAGGCAGGGGGCACAAGTGCGGGCTAGGCTTAAGGCCTGGGCACAAGTGCGGGCTAGGCTTAAGGCCTGGGCACAAGTGCGGGCTAGGCTTAAGGCCTGGGCACAAGTGCGGGCTAGGCTTAAGGCCTGGGCACAAGTGCTGGCTAGGATCAAGGCAGGGGCACAAGTGCGGGCTCGGCTTAAGGCAGGGGCACAAGTGCGGGCTCGGCTTAAGGCAGGGGCACAAGTGCGGGCTCGGCTTAAGGCAGGGGCACAAGTGCGGGCTCGGCTTAAGGCCTGGGCACAAGTGCGGGCTAGGCTTAAGGCCTGGGCACAAGTGCGGGCTAGGATCAAGGCAGGGGGCACAAGTGCGGGCTAGGCTTAAGGCCTGGGCACAAGTGCGGGCTAGGCTTAAGGCCTGGGCACAAGTGCGGGCTAGGCTTAAGGCCTGGGCACAAGTGCGGGCTAGGCTTAAGGCCTGGGCACAAGTGCGGGCTAGGCTTAAGGCCTGGGCACAAGTGCGGGCTAGGCTTAAGGCCTGGGCACAAGTGCGGGCTAGGCTTAAGGCCTGGGCACAAGTGCAGGCTAGGCTTAAGGCCTGGGCATAAGTGCAGTGCTGGCTAGGATCAAGGCAGGGGGCACAAGTGCGGGCTAGGCTTAAGGACTGGGCACAAGTGCGGGCTAGGCTTAAGGCCTGGGCACAAGTGCTGGCTAGGATCAAGGCAGGGGCACAAGTGCGGGCTCGGCTTAAGGCAGGGGCACAAGTGCGGGCTCGGCTTAAGGCAGGGGCACAAGTGCGGGCTCGGCTTAAGGCCTGGGCACAAGTGCGGGCTAGGCTTAAGGCCTGGGCACAAGTGCGGGCTAGGCTTAAGGCCTGGGCACAAGTGCGGGTTAGGCTTAAGGCCGGGGCACAAGTGCGGGCTAGGCTTAAGGCCTGGGCACAAGTGCGGGCTAGGCTTAAGGCCTGGGCACAAGTGCGGGCTAGGCTTAAGGCCTGGGCACAAGTGCGGGCTAGGCTTAAGGCCTGGACACAAGTGCGGGCTAGGCTTAAGGCCGGGGCACAAGTGCAGGCTAGGCTTAAGGCCTGGGCACAAGTGCAGTGCTGGCTAGGATCAAGGCAGGGGCCACAAGTGCCGGCTAGGCTTAAGGCATGGGCACAAGTGCCATCCAGGCTTAAGGCATGGGCACAAGTGCAGTGCTGGCCAGGATCAAGGCAGGGGGCACAAGTGCTGGCTAGGCTTAAGGCATTCAGCTAACTCTTTGCACTCTTTGCATAAAGGGTTAGGCACCCATAGGGGTGAAGAGCTAGCTTTCACCCCTCTACTCTGTACTTGGACATTTAGGACTAGATCCTTTGTTGTACAGTGCGGAGCCTCTCCATAACCCCATGCTCCAAGCGACCAGGCACTTCTTGTCTGTCCTCCGTAAATGGGTAATGCCTTCTTCCCCAATTACAGTCGTGCATGCGCATTCAGACGGGACAAGAGCGAAGAGCGTAAAGCTGGCCCTATGTGCATAACCAACATGAAGCTGAAGACAAAAACAAACAAACAAGCATTCAAGGGGCTCAAAAGTGCAGGCTAGGCTTAAGGCCTGGGCACAAGTGCGGGCTAGGCTTAAGGCCTGGGCACAAGTGCTGGCTAGGATCAAGGCAGGGGGCACAAGTGCGGGCTAGGCTTAAGGCCTGGGCACAAGTGCGGGCTAGGCTTAAGGCCAGGGCACAAGTGCGGGCTAGGCTTAAGGCCAGGGCACAAGTGCGGGCTAGGCTTAAGGCCGGGGCACAAGTGCGGGCTAGGCTTAAGGCCGGGGCACAAGTGCGGGCTGGGCTTAAGGCCGGGGCACAAGTGCGGGCTAGGCTTATGGCCTGAGGACAAGTGCGGGCTAGGCTTAAGGCCTGGGCACAAGTGCGGGCTAGGCTTAAGGCCTGGGCACAAGAGCGGGCTAGGCTTAAGGCCGGGGCACAAGTGCGGGCTAGGCTTAAGGCCTGGGCACAAGAGCGGGCTAGGCTTAAGGCCGGGGCACAAGTGCGGGCTAGGCTTAAGGCCGGGGCACAAGTGCGGGCTGGGCTTAAGGCCGGGGCACAAGTGCGGGCTAGGCTTATGGCCTGAGGACAAGTGCGGGCTAGGCTTAAGGCCTGGGCACAAGTGCGGGCTAGGCTTAAGGCCAGGGCACAAGTGCGGGCTAGGCTTAAGGCCAGGGCACAAGTGCGGGCTAGGCTTAAGGCCTGGGCACAAGTGCGGGCTAGGCTTAAGGCCTGGGCACAAGTGCGGGCTAGGCTTAAGGCCTGGGCACAAGTGCGGGCTAGGCTTAAGGCAGGGGCACAAGTGCGGGCTAGGCTTAAGGCAGGGGCACAAGTGCGGGCTAGGCTTAAGGCCTGGGCACAAGTGCGGGCTAGGCTTAAGGCCTGGGCACAAGTGCGGGCTAGGCTTAAGGCCTGCACACAAGTGCGGGCTAGGCTTAAGGCAGGGGCACAAGTGCGGGCTAGGCTTAAGGCAGGGGCACAAGTGCGGGCTTGGCTTAAGGCCTGGGCACAAGTGCGGGCTAGGCTTAAGGCCTGGGCACAAGTGCTGGCTAGGATCAAGGCAGGGGGCACAAGTGCGGGCTAGGCTTAAGGCCTGGGCACAAGTGCGGGCTAGGCTTAAGGCCTGGGCACAAGTGCGGGCTAGGCTTAAGGCCTGGGCACAAGTGCGGGCTAGGCTTAAGGCCTGGGCACAAGTGCTGGCTAGGATCAAGGCAGGGGCACAAGTGCGGGCTCGGCTTAAGGCAGGGGCACAAGTGCGGGCTCGGCTTAAGGCAGGGGCACAAGTGCGGGCTCGGCTTAAGGCAGGGGCACAAGTGCGGGCTCGGCTTAAGGCCTGGGCACAAGTGCGGGCTAGGCTTAAGGCCTGGGCACAAGTGCGGGCTAGGATCAAGGCAGGGGGCACAAGTGCGGGCTAGGCTTAAGGCCTGGGCACAAGTGCGGGCTAGGCTTAAGGCCTGGGCACAAGTGCGGGCTAGGCTTAAGGCCTGGGCACAAGTGCGGGCTAGGCTTAAGGCCTGGGCACAAGTGCGGGCTAGGCTTAAGGCCTGGGCACAAGTGCGGGCTAGGCTTAAGGCCTGGGCACAAGTGCGGGCTAGGCTTAAGGCCTGGGCACAAGTGCAGGCTAGGCTTAAGGCCTGGGCATAAGTGCAGTGCTGGCTAGGATCAAGGCAGGGGGCACAAGTGCGGGCTAGGCTTAAGGACTGGGCACAAGTGCGGGCTAGGCTTAAGGCCTGGGCACAAGTGCTGGCTAGGATCAAGGCAGGGGCACAAGTGCGGGCTCGGCTTAAGGCAGGGGCACAAGTGCGGGCTCGGCTTAAGGCAGGGGCACAAGTGCGGGCTCGGCTTAAGGCCTGGGCACAAGTGCGGGCTAGGCTTAAGGCCTGGGCACAAGTGCGGGCTAGGCTTAAGGCCTGGGCACAAGTGCGGGTTAGGCTTAAGGCCGGGGCACAAGTGCGGGCTAGGCTTAAGGCCTGGGCACAAGTGCGGGCTAGGCTTAAGGCCTGGGCACAAGTGCGGGCTAGGCTTAAGGCCTGGGCACAAGTGCGGGCTAGGCTTAAGGCCTGGACACAAGTGCGGGCTAGGCTTAAGGCCGGGGCACAAGTGCAGGCTAGGCTTAAGGCCTGGGCACAAGTGCAGTGCTGGCTAGGATCAAGGCAGGGGCCACAAGTGCCGGCTAGGCTTAAGGCATGGGCACAAGTGCCATCCAGGCTTAAGGCATGGGCACAAGTGCAGTGCTGGCCAGGATCAAGGCAGGGGGCACAAGTGCTGGCTAGGCTTAAGGCATTCAGCTAACTCTTTGCACTCTTTGCATAAAGGGTTAGGCACCCATAGGGGTGAAGAGCTAGCTTTCACCCCTCTACTCTGTACTTGGACATTTAGGACTAGATCCTTTGTTGTACAGTGCGGAGCCTCTCCATAACCCCATGCTCCAAGCGACCAGGCACTTCTTGTCTGTCCTCCGTAAATGGGTAATGCCTTCTTCCCCAATTACAGTCGTGCATGCGCATTCAGACGGGACAAGAGCGAAGAGCGTAAAGCTGGCCCTATGTGCATAACCAACATGAAGCTGAAGACAAAAACAAACAAACAAGCATTCAAGGGGCTCAAAAGTGCAGGCTAGGCTTAAGGCCTGGGCACAAGTGCGGGCTAGGCTTAAGGCCTGGGCACAAGTGCTGGCTAGGATCAAGGCAGGGGGCACAAGTGCGGGCTAGGCTTAAGGCCTGGGCACAAGTGCGGGCTAGGCTTAAGGCCTGGGCACAAGTGCGGGCTAGGCTTAAGGCCTGGGCACAAGTGCGGGCTAGGCTTAAGGCCTGGGCACAAGTGCGGGCTAGGCTTAAGGCCTGGGCACAAGTGCGGGCTAGGCTTAAGGCCTGGGCACAAGTGCGGGCTAGGCTTAAGGCCTGGGCACAAGAGCGGGCTAGGCTTAAGGCCTGGGCACAAGAGCGGGCTAGGCTTAAGGCCGGGGCACAAGTGCGGGCTAGGCTTAAGGCCGGGGCACAAGTGCGGGCTAGGCTTAAGGCCGGTGCACAAGTGCGGGCTAGGCTTATGGCCTGAGGACAAGTGCGGGCTAGGCTTAAGGCCTGGGCACAAGTGCGGGCTAGGCTTAAGGCCAGGGCACAAGTGCGGGCTAGGCTTAAGGCCAGGGCACAAGTGCGGGCTAGGCTTAAGGCCTGGGCACAAGTGCGGGCTAGGCTTAAGGCCTGGGCACAAGTGCGGGCTAGGCTTAAGGCCTGGGCACAAGTGCGGGCTAGGCTTAAGGCCTGGACACAAGTGCGGGCTAGGCTTAAGGCAGGGGCACAAGTGCGGGCTAGGCTTAAGGCAGGGGCACAAGTGCGGGCTTGGCTTAAGGCCTGGGCACAAGTGCGGGCTAGGCTTAAGGCCTGGGCACAAGTGCGGGCTAGGCTTAAGGCCTGGGCACAAGTGCGGGCTAGGCTTAAGGCCTGGGCACAAGTGCTGGCTAGGATCAAGGCAGGGGCACAAGTGCGGGCTCGGCTTAAGGCAGGGGCACAAGTGCGGGCTCGGCTTAAGGCAGGGGCACAAGTGCGGGCTCGGCTTAAGGCAGGGGCACAAGTGCGGGCTCGGCTTAAGGCAGGGGCACAAGTGCGGGCTAGGCTTAAGGCCTGGGCACAAGTGCTGGCTAGGATCAAGGCAGGGGGCACAAGTGCGGGCTAGGCTTAAGGCCTGGGCACAAGTGCGGGCTAGGCTTAAGGCCTGGGCACAACTGCGGGCTAGGCTTAAGGCCTGGGCACAAGTGCGGGCTAGGCTTAAGGCCTGGGCACAAGTGCGGGCTAGGCTTAAGGCCTGGGCACAAGTGCGGGCTAGGCTTAAGGCCTGGGCACAAGTGCGGGCTAGGCTTAAGGCCTGGGCACAAGTGCGGGCTAGGCTTAAGGCCTGGGCACAAGTGCGGGCTAGGCTTAAGGCCTGGGCACAAGTGCGGGCTAGGCTTAAGGCCTGGGCACAAGTGCGGGCTAGGCTTAAGGCCTGGGCACAAGTGCGGGCTAGGCTTAAGGCCTGGGCACAAGTGCGGGCTAGGCTTAAGGCCTGGGCACAAGTGCGGGCTAGGCTTAAGGCCTGGGCACAAGTGCGGGCTAGGCTTAAGGCCTGGGCACAAGTGCGGGCTAGGCTTTAGGCCTGGGCACAAGTGCGGGCTAGGCTTTAGGCAGGGGCACAAGTGCGGGCTAGGCTTAAGGCAGGGACACAAGTGCGGGCTAGGCTTAAGGCCTGGGCACAAGTGCGGGCTAGGCTTAAGGCCTGGGCACAAGTGCGGGCTAGGTTTAAGGCAGGGGCACAAGTGCGGGCTCGGCTTAAGGCAGGGGCACAAGTGCGGGCTCGGCTTAAGGCCGGGGCACAAGTGCGGGCTCGGCTTAAGGCCGGGGCACAAGTGCGGGCTCGGCTTAAGGCCGGGGCACAAGTGCGGGCTCGGCTTAAGGCCGGGGCACAAGTGCGGGCTCGGCTTAAGGCCTGGGCACAAGTGCGGGCTAAGCTTAAAGCCGGGGCACAAGTGCGGGCTAAGCTTAAAGCCGGGGCACAAGTGCGGGCTAGGCTTAAGGCCTGGGCACAAGTGCGGGCTAGGCTTAAGGCCTGGGCACAAGTGCGGGTTAGGCTTAAGGCCGGGGCACAAGTGCGGGCTAGGCTTAAGGCCTGGGCACAAGTGCGGGCTAGGCTTAAGGCCTGGACACAAGTGCGGGCTAGGCTTAAGGCCGGGGCACAAGTGCAGGCTAGGCTTAAGGCCTGGGCACAAGTGCAGTGCTGGCTAGGATCAAGGCAGGGGCCACAAGTGCCGGCTAGGCTTAAGGCATGGGCACAAGTGCCAGCCAGGCTTAAGGCATGGGCACAAGTGCAGTGCTGGCCAGGATCAAGGCAGGGGGCACAAGTGCTGGCTAGGCTTAAGGCATTCAGCTAACTCTTTGCACTCTTTGCATAAAGGGTTAGGCACCCATAGGGGTGAAGAGCTAGCTTTCACCCCTCTACTCTGTACTTGGACATTTAGGACTAGATCCTTTGTTGTACAGTGCGGAGCCTCTCCATAACCCCATGCTCCAAGCGACCAGGCACTTCTTGTCTGTCCTCCGTAAATGGGTAATGCCTTCTTCACCAATTACAGTCGTGCATGCGCATTCAGACGGGACAAGAGCGAAGAGCGTAAAGCTGGCCCTATGTGCATAACCAACATGAAGCTGAAGACAAAAACAAACAAACAAGCATTCAAGGGGCTCAAAAGTGCAGGCTAGGCTTAAGGCCTGGGCACAAGTGCGGGCTAGGCTTAAGGCCTGGGCACAAGTGCTGGCTAGGATCAAGGCAGGGGGCACAAGTGCGGGCTAGGCTTAAGGCAGGGGCACAAGTGTGGGCTAGGCTTAAGGCAGGGGCACAAGTGCGGGCTAGGCTTAAGGCCTGGGCACAAGTGCTGGCTAGGATCAAGGCAGGGGGCACAAGTGCGGGCTAGGCTTAAGGCCTGGGCACAAGTGCGGGCTAGGCTTAAGGCCTGGGCACAAGTGCGGGCTAGGCTTAAGGCCTGGGCACAAGTGCGGGCTAGGCTTAAGGCCTGGGCACAAGTGCGGGCTAGGCTTAAGGCAGGGGCACAAGTGCGGGCTAGGCTTAAGGCAGGGGCACAAGTGTGGGCTAGGCTTAAGGCAGGGGCACAAGTGCGGGCTAGGCTTAAGGCCTGGGCACAAGTGCGGGCTAGGCTTAAGGCCTGGGCACAAGTGCGGGCTAGGCTTAAGGCCTGGGCACAAGTGCTGGCTAGGATCAAGGCAGGGGGCACAAGTGTGGGCTAGGCTTAAGGCCTGGGCACAAGTGCGGGCTAGGCTTAAGGCCTGGGCACAAGTGCGGGCTAGGCTTAAGGCCTGGGCACAAGTGCGGGCTAGGCTTAAGGCCTGGGCACAAGTGCGGGCTAGGCTTAAGGCCTGGGCACAAGTGCGGGCTAGGCTTAAGGCCGGGGCACAAGTGCGGGCTAGGCTTAAGGCCGGGGCACAAGTGCGGGCTAGGCTTAAGGCCGGGGCACAAGTGCGGGCTAGGCTTATGGCCTGAGGACAAGTGCGGGCTAGGCTTAAGGCCTGGGCACAAGTGCGGGCTAGGCTTAAGGCCAGGGCACAAGTGCGGGCTAGGCTTAAGGCCAGGGCACAAGTGCGGGCTAGGCTTAAGGCCTGGGCACAAGTGCGGGCTAGGCTTAAGGCCTGGGCACAAGTGCGGGCTAGGCTTAAGGCCTGGGCACAAGTGCGGGCTAGGCTTAAGGCCTGGACACAAGTGCGGGCTAGGATTAAGGCAGGGGGCACAAGTGCGGGCTAGGCTTAAGGCCTGGGCACAAGTGCGGGCTAGGCTTAAGGCCTGGGCACAAGTGCGGGCTAGGCTTAAGGCCTGGGCACAAGTGCGGGCCAGGCTTAAGGCCGGGGCACAAGTGCGGGCCAGGCTTAAGGCCTGGGCACAAGTGCGGGCTAGGCTTAAGGCCTGGGCACAAGTGCGGGCTAGGCTTAAGGCCTGGGCACAAGTGCGGGCTAGGCTTTAGGCCTGGGCACAAGTGCGGGCTAGGCTTAAGGCCTGGGCACAAGTGCGGGCTAGGCTTAAGGCCTGGGCACAAGTGCGGGCTAGGCTTAAGGCCTGGGCACAAGTGCGGGCTAGGCTTAAGGCAGGGGCACAAGTGCGGGCTCGGCTTAAGGCAGGGGCACAAGTGCGGGCTCGGCTTAAGGCAGGGGCACAAGTGCAGGCTAGGCTTAAGGCCGGGGCACAAGTGCGGGCTAGGCTCAAGGCCGGGGCACAAGTGCGGGCTAGGCTTATGGCCTGAGGACAAGTGCGGGCTAGGCTTAAGGCCGGGGCACAAGTGCGGGCTCGGCTTGAGGCCGGGGCACAAGTGCGGGCTCGGCTTAAGGCCGGGGCACAAGTGCGGGCTCGGCTTAAGGCCGGGGCACAAGTGCGGGCTAGGCTTAAGGCCTGGGCACAAGTGCGGGATAAGCTTAAAGCCGGGGCACAAGTGTGGGCTAAGCTTAAAGCCGGGGCACAAGTGTGGGCTAAGCTTAAGGCCTGGGCACAAGTGCGGGCTAGGCTTAAGGCCTGGGCACAAGTGCGGGTTAGGCTTAAGGCCGGGGCACAAGTGCGGGCTAGGCTTAAGGCCGGGGCACAAGTGCGGGCTAGGCTTAAGGCCGGGGCACAAGTGCAGGCTAGGCTTAAGGCCTGGGCACAAGTGCAGTGCTGGCTAGGATCAAGGCAGGGGCCACAAGTGCCGGCTAGGCTTAAGGCATGGGCACAAGTGCCAGCCAGGCTTAAGGCCTGGGCACAAGTGCGGGCTAGGCTTACGGCATGGGCACAAGTGCAGTGCTGGCCAGGATCAAGGCAGGGGGCACAAGTGCTGGCTAGGCTTAAGGCATTCAGCTAACTCTTTGCACTCTTTGCATAAAGGGTTAGGCACCCATAGGGGTGAAGAGCTAGCTTTCACCCCTCTACTCTGTACTTGGACATTTAGGACTAGATCCTTTGTTGTACAGTGCGGAGCCTCTCCATAACCCCATGCTCCAAGCGACCAGGCACTTCTTGTCTGTCCTCCGTAAATGGGTAATGCCTTCTTCCCCAATTACAGTCGTGCATGCGCATTCAGACGGGACAAGAGCGAAGAGCGTAAAGCTGGCCCTATGTGCATAACCAACATGAAGCTGAAGACAAAAACAAACAAACAAGCATTCAAGGGGCTCAAAAGTGCAGGCTAGGCTTAAGGCCTGGGCACAAGTGCGGGCTAGGCTTAAGGCCTTGGCACAAGTGCTGGCTAGGATCAAGGCAGGGGGCACAAGTGCAGGCTAGGCTTAAGGCCTGGGCACAAGTGCGGGCTAGGCTTAAGGCCTGGGCACAAGTGCGGGCTAGGCTTAAGGCCTGGGCACAAGTGCGGGCTAGGCTTAAGGCCGGGGCACAAGTGCGGGCTAGGCTTAAGGCCGGGGCACAAGTGCGGGCTAGGCTTAAGGCCGGGGCACAAGTGCGGGCTAGGCTTAAGGCCGGGGCACAAGTGCGGGCTAGGCTTAAGGCCGGGGCACAAGTGTGGGCTAGGCTTATGGCCTGAGGACAAGTGCGGGCTAGGCTTAAGGCCTGGGCACAAGTGTGGGCTAGGCTTAAGGCCAGGGCACAAGTGCGGGCTAGGCTTAAGGCCAGGGCACAAGTGCGGGCTAGGCTTAAGGCCTGGGCACAAGTGCGGGCTAGGCTTAAGGCCTGGGCACAAGTGCGGGCTAGGCTTAAGGCCTGGGCACAAGAGCGGGCTAGGCTTAAGGCCTGGGCACAAGTGCTGGCTAGGATCAAGGCAGGGGGCACAAGTGCGGGCTAGGCTTAAGGCCTGGGCACAAGTGCGGGCTAGGCTTAAGGCCTGGGCACAAGTGCGGGCTAGGCTTAAGGCCTGGGCACAAGAGCGGGCTAGGCTTAAGGCCTGGGCACAAGTGCTGGCTAGGATCAAGGCAGGGGGCACAAGTGCGGGCTAGGCTTAAGGCCTGGGCACAAGTGCGGGCTAGGCTTAAGGCCTGGGCACAAGTGCGGGCTAGGCTTAAGGCCTGGGCACAAGAGCGGGCTAGGCTTAAGGCCTGGGCACAAGTGCTGGCTAGGATCAAGGCAGGGGGCACAAGTGCGGGCTAGGCTTAAGGCCTGGGCACAAGTGCGGGCTAGGCTTAAGGCCTGGGCACAAGTGCGGGCTAGGCTTAAGGCCTGGGCACAAGAGCGGGCTAGGCTTAAGGCCTGGGCACAAGTGCGGGCTAGGCTTAAGGCCTGGGCACAAGTGCGGGCTAGGCTTAAGGCCTGGGCACAAGTGCGGGCTAGGCTTTAGGTCTGGGCACAAGTGCGGGCTAGGCTTAAGGCAGGGGCACAAGTGCGGGCTAGGCTTAAGGCAGGGGCACAAGTGCGGGCTAGGCTTAAGGCCTGGGCACAAGTGCTGGCTAGGCTTAAGGCCTGGGCACAAGTGCGGGCTAGGCTTAAGGCAGGGGCACAAGTGCGGGCTCGGCTTAAGGCAGGGGCACAAGTGCGGGCTCGGCTTAAGGCAGGGGCACAAGTGCGGGCTCGGCTTAAGGCAGGGGCACAAGTGCGGGCTCGGCTTAAGGCAGGGGCACAAGTGCGGGCTCGGCTTAAGGCCGGGGCACAAGTGCAGGCTAGGCTTAAGGCCTGGGCACAAGTGCTGGCTAGGATCAAGGCAGGGGGCACAAGTGCGGGCTAGGCTTAAGGCCTGGGCACAAGTGCGGGCTAGGCTTAAGGCCTGGGCACAAGTGCGGGCTAGGCTTAAGGCCTGGGCACAAGTGCGGGCTAGGCTTAAGGCCTGGGCACAAGTGCAGGCTAGGCTTAAGGCCTGGGCACAAGTGCAGTGCTGGCTAGGATCAAGGCAGGGGGCACAAGTGCGGGCTAGGCTTAAGGCCTGGGCACAAGTGCAGGCTAGGCTTAAGGCCTGGGCACAAGTGCGGGCTAGGCTTAAGGCCTGGGCACAAGTGCGGGCTAGGCTTAAGGCCTGGGCACAAGTGCGGGCTAGGCTTAAGGCCTGGGCACAAGTGCGGGCTAGGCTTAAGGCCTGGGCACAAGTGCGGGCTAGGCTTAAGGCCTGGGCACAAGTGCGGGCTAGGCTTAAGGCCTGGGCACAAGTGCGGGCTAGGCTTAAGGCCTGGACACAAGTGCGGGCTAGGCTTAAGGCCTGGGCACAAGTGCGGGCTAGGCTTAAGGCAGGGGCACAAGTGCGGGCTAGGCTTAAGGCAGGGGCACAAGTGCGGGCTTGGCTTAAGGCCTGGGCACAAGTGCGGGCTAGGCTTAAGGCCTGGGCACAAGTGCTGGCTAGGATCAAGGCAGGGGGCACAAGTGCGGGCTAGGCTTAAGGCCTGGGCACAAGTGCGGGCTAGGCTTAAGGCCTGGGCACAAGTGCGGGCTAGGCTTAAGGCCTGGGCACAAGAGCGGGCTAGGCTTAAGGCCGGGGCACAAGTGCGGGCTCGGCTTAAGGCCGAGGCACAAGTGCGGGCTAGGCTTAAGGCCTGGGCACAAGTGCGGGCTAAGCTTAAAGCCGGGGCACAAGTGCGGGCTAAGCTTAAAGCCGGGGCACAAGTGCGGGCTAAGCTTAAAGCCGGGGCACAAGTGCGGGCTAGGCTTAAGGCCTGGGCACAAGTGCGGGTTAGGCTTAAGGCATGGGCACAAGTGCGGCTAGGCTTAAGGCCGGGGCACAAGTGCGGGCTAGGCTTAAGGCCGGGGCACAAGTGCGGGCTAGGCTTAAGGCCGGGGCACAAGTGCGGGCTAGGCTTAAGGCCGGGGCACAAGTGCGGGCTAGGCTTAAGGCCGGGGCACAAGTGCGGGCTAGGCTTAAGGCCTGGGCACAAGTGCGGGTTAGACTTAAGGCCGGGGCACAAGTGCGGGCTAGGCTTAAGGCCGGGGCACAAGTGCGGGCTAGGCTTAAGGCCGGGGCACAAGTGCGGGCTAGGCTTAAGGCCGGGGCACAAGTGCGGGCTAGGCTTAAGGCCGGGGCACAAGTGCGGGCTAGGCTTAAGGCCTGGGCACAAGTGCGGGCTAGGCTTAAGGCCTGGGCACAAGTGCGGGCTAGGCTTAAGGCCTGGGCACAAGTGCAGTGCTGGCTAGGATCAAGGCAGGGGCCACAAGTGCCGGCTAGGCTTAAGGCATGGGCACAAGTGCCAGCCAGGCTTAAGGCCTGGGCACAAGTGCGGGCTAGGCTTAAGGCCTGGGCACAAGTGTGGGCTAGGCTTACGGCATGGGCACAAGTGCAGTGCTGGCCAGGATCAAGGCAGGGGGCACAAGTGCTGGCTAGGCTTAAGGCATTCAGCTAACTCTTTGCACTCTTTGCATAAAGGGTTAGGCACCCATAGGGGTGAAGAGCTAGCTTTCACCCCTCTACTCTGTACTTGGACATTTAGGACTAGATCCTTTGTTGTACAGTGCGGAGCCTCTCCATAACCCCATGCTCCAAGCGACCAGGCACTTCTTGTCTGTCCTCCGTAAATGGGTAATGCCTTCTTCCCCAATTAAAGTCGTGCATGCGCATTCAGACGGGACAAGAGCGAAGAGCGTAAAGCTGGCCCTATGTGCATAACCAACATGAAGCTGAAGACAAAAACAAACAAACAAGCATTCAAGGGGCTCAAAAGTGCAGGCTAGGCTTAAGGCCTGGGCACAAGTGCGGGCTAGGCTTAAGGCCTGGGCACAAGTGCGGGCTAGGCTTAAGGCCTGGGCACAAGTGCGGGCTAGGCTTAAGGCCGGGGCACAAGTGCGGGCTAGGCTTAAGGCCGGGGCACAAGTGCGGGCTAGGCTTAAGGCCGGGGCACAAGTGCGGGCTAGGCTTAAGGCCGGGGCACAAGTGCGGGCTAGGCTTATGTCCTGAGGACAAGTGCGGGCTAGGCTTAAGGCCGGGGCACAAGTGCGGGCTAGGCTTAAGGCCTGGGCACAAGTGCGGGCTAGGCTTAAGGCAGGGGCACAAGTGCGGGCTAGGCTTAAGGCAGGGGCACAAGTGCGGGCTTGGCTTAAGGCCTGGGCACAAGTGCGGGCTAGGCTTAAGGCATGGGCACAAGTGCCGGCTAGGCTTAAGGCATGGGCACAAGTGCCAGCCAGGCTTAAGGCCTGGGCACAAGTGCGGGCTAGGCTTACGGCATGGGCACAAGTGCAGTGCTGGCCAGGATCAAGGCAGGGGGCACAAGTGCTGGCTAGGCTTAAGGCATTCAGCTAACTCTTTGCACTCTTTGCATAAAGGGTTAGGCACCCATAGGGGTGAAGAGCTAGCTTTCACCCCTCTACTCTGTACTTGGACATTTAGGACTAGATCCTTTGTTGTACAGTGCGGAGCCTCTCCATAACCCCATGCTCCAAGCGACCAGGCACTTCTTCTCTGTCCTCCGTAAATGGGTAATGCCTTCTTCCCCAATTACAGTCGTGCATGCGCATTCAGATGGGACAAGAGCGAAGAGCGTAAAGCTGGCCCTATGTGCATAACCAACATGAAGCTGAAGACAAAAACAAACAAACAAGCATTCAAGGGGCTCAAAAGTGCAGGCTAGGCTTAAGGCCTGGGCACAAGTGCGGGCTAGGCTTAAGGCCTGGGCACAAGTGCTGGCTAGGATCAAGGCAGGGGGCACAAGTGCGGGCTAGGCTTAAGGCCTGGGCACAAGTGCGGGCTAGGCTTAAGGCCTGGGCACAAGTGCGGGCTAGGCTTAAGGCCTGGGCACAAGTGCGGGCTAGGCTTAAGGCCTGGGCACAAGTGCAGGCTAGGCTTAAGGCCTGGGCACAAGTGCGGGCTAGGCTTAAGGCCTGGGCACAAGTGCGGGCTAGGCTTAAGGCCTGGGCACAAGTGCGGGCTTGGCTTAAGGCCTGGGCACAAGTGCGGGCTAGGCTTAAGGCCTGGGCACAAGTGCGGCAAAGGCTTAAGGCCTGGCCACAAGTGCGGGCTAGGCTTAAGGCCTGGGCACAAGTGCGGGCTAGGCTTAAGGCCTGGACACAAGTGCGGGCTAGGCTTAAGGCCTAGGCACAAGTGCGGGCTAGGCTTAAGGCAGGGGCACAAGTGCGGGCTAGGCTTAAGGCAGGGGCACAGGTGCGGGCTAGGCTTAAGGCCTGGGCACAAGTGCGGGCTAGGATCAAGGCCTGGGCACAAGTGCGGGCTAGGATCAAGGCCTGGGCACAAGTGCGGGCTAGGATCAAGGCCTGGGCACAAGTGCGGGCTAGGATCAAGGCCTGGGCACAAGTGCGGGCTAGGCTTAAGGCCTGGGCACAAGTGCTGGCTAGGATCAAGGCAGGGGGCACAAGTGCGGGCTAGGCTTAAGGCCTGGGCACAAGTGCGGGCTAGGCTTAAGGCCTGGGCACAAGTGCGGGCTAGGCTTAAGGCCTGGGCACAAGTGCAGGCTAGGCTTAAGGCCTGGGCACAAGTGCAGGCTAGGCTTAAGGCCTGGGCACAAGTGCGGGCTAGGCTTAAGGCCTGGGCACAAGTGCGGGCTAGGCTTAAGGCCTGGGCACAAGTGCGGGCTAGGCTTAAGGCCTGGGCACAAGTGCGGGCTAGGCTTAAGGCCTGGCCACAAGTGCGGGCTAGGCTTAAGGCCTGGGCACAAGTGCGGGCTAGGCTTAAGGCCTGGACACAAGTGCGGGCTAGGCTTAAGGCCTGGGCACAAGTGCGGGTTAGGCTTAAGGCAGGGGCACAAGTGCGGGCTTGGCTTAAGGCCTGGGCACAAGTGCGGGCTAGGCTTAAGGCCTGGGCACAAGTGCTGGCTAGGATCAAGGCAGGGGGCACAAGTGCGGGCTAGGCTTAAGGCCTGGGCACAAGTGCGGGCTAGGCTTAAGGCCTGGGCACAAGTGCGGGCTAGGCTTAAGGCCTGGGCACAAGTGCGGGCTAGGCTTAAGGCATGGGCACAAGTGCCAGTCAGGCTTAAGGCCTGGGCACAAGTGCAGGCTAGGCTTAAGGCATGGGTACAAGTGCAGTGCTGGCCAGGATCAAGGCAGGGGGCACAAGTGCTGGCTAGGCTTAAGGCATTCAGCTAACTCTTTGCACTCTTTGCATAAAGGGTTAGGCACCCATAGGGGTGAAGAGCTAGCTTTCACCCCTCTACTCTGTACTTGGACATTTAAAACTAGATCCTTTGTTGTACAGTGCGGAGCCTCTCCATAACCCCATGCTCCAAGCGACCAGGCACTTCTTGTCTGTCCTCCGTAAATGGGTAATGCCTTCTTCCCCAATTACAGTCGTGCATGCGCATTCAGACGCGACAAGAGCGAAGAGCGTAAAGCTGGCCCTATGTGCATAACCAACATGAAGCTGAAGACAAAAACAAACAAACAAGCATTCAAGGGGCTCAAAAGTGCGGGCTAGGATCAAGGCCTGGGCACAAGTGCGGGCTAGGATCAAGGCCTGGGCACAAGTGCGGGCTAGGATCAAGGCCTGGGCACAAGTGCGGGCTAGGATCAAGGCCTGGGCACAAGTGCGGGCTAGGATCAAGGCCTGGGCACAAGTGCAGGCTAGGATCAAGGCCTGGGCACAAGTGCGGGCTAGGATCAAGGCCTGGGCACAAGTGCGGGCTAGGATCAAGGCCTGGGCACAAGTGCGGGCTAGGATCAAGGCCTGGGCACAAGTGCGGGCTAGGATCAAGGCCTGGGCACAAGTGCGGGCTAGGATCAAGGCCTGGGCACAAGTGCGGGCTAGGATCAAGGCCTGGGCACAAGTGCGGGCTAGGATCAAGGCCGGGGCACAAGTGCGGGCTAGGCTTAAGGCCGGGGCACAAGTGCGGGCTAGGCTTAAGGCCGGGGCACAAGTGCGGGCTAGGCTTAAGGCCGGGGCACAAGTGCGGGCTAGGCTTATGGCCTGAGGACAAGTGCGGGCTAGGCTTAAGGCCTGGGCACAAGTGCGGGCTAAGCTTAAGGCCGGGGCACAAGTGCAGTGCTGGCTAGGATCAAGGCAGGGGCCACAAGTGCCGGCTAGGCTTAAGGCCTGGGCACAAGTGCGGGCTAGGCTTAAGGCCTGGGCACAAGTGCGGGCTAGGCTTAAGGCCTGGGCACAAGTGCGGGCTAGGCTTAAGGCCTGGGCACAAGTGCGGGCTTGGCTTAAGGCCTGGGCACAAGTGCGGGCTTGGCTTAAGGCCTGGGCACAAGTGCGGGCTTGGCTTAAGGCCTGGGCACAAGTGCGGGCTAGGCTTAAGGCCTGGGCACAAGTGCTGGCTAGGCTTAAGTCATTCAGCTAACTCTTTGCATAAAGGGTTAGGCACCCATAGGGGTGAAGAGCTAGCTTTCACCCCTCTACTCTGTACTTGGACATTTAGGACTAGATCCTTTGTTGTACAGTGCGGAGCCTCTCCATAACCCCATGCTCCAAGCGACCAGGCACTTCTTGTCTGTCCTCCGTAAATGGGTAATGCCTTCTTCCCCAATTACAGTCGTGCATGCGCATTCAGACGGGACAAGAGCGAAGAGCGTAAAGCTGCCCCTATGTGCATAACCAACATGAAGCTGAAGACAAAAACAAACAAACAAGCATTCAAGGGGCTCAAAAGTGCAGGCTAGGCTTAAGGCCTGGGCACAAGTGCGGGCTAGGCTTAAGGCCTGGGCACAAGTGCTGGCTAGGATCAAGGCAGGGGGCACAAGTGCGGGCTAGGCTTAAGGCCTGGGCACAAGTGCGGGCTAGGCTTAAGGCCTGGGCACAAATGCGGGCTAGGCTTAAGGCCTGGGCACAAGTGCGGGCTAGGCTTAAGGCCTGGGCACAAGTGCGGGCTAGGCTTAAGGCCTGTAGGCTTAAGGCCTGGGCACAAGTGCGGGCTAGGCTTAAGGCAGGGGAACAAGTGCTGGCTAGGATCAAGGCAGGGGGCACAAGTGCGGGCTAGGCTTAAGGCCTGGGCACAAGTGCAGGCTAGGCTTAAGGCCTGGGCACAAGTGCAGTGCTGGCTAGGATCAAGGCAGGGGGCACAAGTGCACAGAGCGAGCAATGCAGAGAGCCCCACAGAGCAAGCAATGCAGGGCGCCCCACAGAGCGGGAAATGCAGAGTCCTCCCTTCCCATTGCAACAAAGAGCAAATGCAGAGGCCCCCAGGAGGTACACATAATGGACTACACAACACAGAGCTCAAACATACACAGTACACAATGCAGGGCGCCTAACAGAGCGGGCCAATGCAGAGCGCCCCACAGAGCGGGGCAATGCAAAGCGCCCTACAGAGCGAGCAATGCAAAGCGCCCCACAGAGCGAGCAATGCAGAGCGCCCCACAGAGCGAGCAATGCAGAGCGCCCCACAGAGCGAGCAATGCAGAGCGCCCCACAGAGCGAGCAATGCAGAGCGCCCCACAGAGCGAGCAATGCAGAGCGCCCCACAGAGCGAGCAATGCAGAGCGCCCCACAGAGCGGCCAATGCAGAGCGCCCCACAGAGCGACCAATGCAGAGCGCCCCACAGAGCGACCAATGCAGGGCGCCCCAAAGAGCGGGCAATGCAGTCCTCCCTCCCCATTGCAACAAAGAACAAATGCAGAGCCCCCAGGAGGTACACATAATGCACTACACAACACAGAGCTCATACATACACAGTATAGAATGCAGAGCGCCCCACGGAGCGGCCAATGCAGAGGCCCCCAAGAAGAACACACAATGCAGTACACAAAGCAGAGCTCACATATACAGTACTCAGTGAAGAGCGGGCCAATGCAGGGCGCCCCACAGAGCGGGCCAATGCAGGGCGCCCCACAGAGCGGGCCAATGCAGGGCGCCCCACAGAGCGGGCCAATGCAGGGCGCCCCACAGAGCGGGCCAATGCAGGGCGCCCCACAGAGCGGGCCAATGCAGGGCGCCCCACAGAGCGGGCCAATGCAGGGCGCCCCACAGAGCGGGCCAATGCAGGGCGCCCCACAGAGCGGGCCAATGCAGGGCGCCCCACAGAGCGGGCCAATGCAGGGCGCCCCACAGAGCGGGCCAATGCAGGGCGCCCCACAGAGCGGGCCAATGCAGGGCGCCCCACAGAGCGGGCCAATGCAGGGCGCCCCACAGAGCGGGCCAATGCAGGGCGCCCCACAGAGCGGGCCAATGCAGGGCGCCCCACAGAGCGGGCCAATGCAGGGCGCCCCACAGAGCGGGCCAATGCAGGGCGCCCCACAGAGCGGGCCAATGCAGGGCGCCCCACAGAGCGGGCCAATGCAGGGCGCCCCACAGAGCGGGCCAATGCAGGGCGCCCCACAGAGCGGGCCAATGCAGGGCGCCCCACAGAGCGGGCCAATGCAGGGCGCCCCACAGAGCGGGCCAATGCAGGGCGCCCCACAGAGCGGGCCAATGCAGGGCGCCCCACAGAGCGGGCCAATGCAGGGCGCCCCACAGAGCGGGCCAATGCAGGGCGCCCCACAGAGCGGGCCAATGCAGGGCGCCCCACAGAGCGGGCCAATGCAGGGCGCCCCACAGAGCGGGCCAATGCAGGGCGCCCCACAGAGCGGGCCAATGCAGGGCGCCCCACAGAGCGGGCCAATGCAGGGCGCCCCACAGAGCGGGCCAATGCAGGGCGCCCCACAGAGCGGGCCAATGCAGGGCGCCCCACAGAGCGGGCCAATGCAGGGCGCCCCACAGAGCGGGCCAATGCAGGGCGCCCCACAGAGCGGGCCAATGCAGGGCGCCCCACAGAGCGGGCCAATGCAGGGCGCCCCACAGAGCGGGCCAATGCAGGGCGCCCCACAGAGCGGGCCAATGCAGGGCGCCCCACAGAGCGGGCCAATGCAGGGCGCCCCACAGAGCGGGCCAATGCAGGGCGCCCCACAGAGCGGGCCAATGCAGGGCGCCCCACAGAGCGGGCCAATGCAGGGCGCCCCACAGAGCGGGCCAATGCAGGGCGCCCCACAGAGCGGGCCAATGCAGGGCGCCCCACAGAGCGGGCCAATGCAGGGCGCCCCACAGAGCGGGCCAATGCAGGGCGCCCCACAGAGCGGGCCAATGCAGGGCGCCCCACAGAGCGGGCCAATGCAGGGCGCCCCACAGAGCGGGCCAATGCAGGGCGCCCCACAGAGCGGGCCAATGCAGGGCGCCCCACAGAGCGGGCCAATGCAGGGCGCCCCACAGAGCGGGCCAATGCAGGGCGCCCCACAGAGCGGGCCAATGCAGGGCGCCCCACAGAGCGGGGCAATGCAGGGCGCCCCACAGAGCGGGGCAATGCAGGGCGCCCCACAGAGCGGGGCAATGCAGGGCGCCCCACAGAGCGGGGCAATGCAGGGCGCCCCACAGAGCGGGGCAATGCAGGGCGCCCCACAGAGCGGGGCAATGCAGGGCGCCCCACAGAGCGGGGCAATGCAGGGCGCCCCACAGAGCGGGGCAATGCGGGGCAATGCAGGGCGCCCCACAGAGCGGGGCAATGCGGGGCAATGCAGGGCGCCCCACAGAGCGGGGCAATGCAGGGCGCCCCACAGAGCGGGGCAATGCAGGGCGCCCCACAGAGCGGGGCAATGCAGGGCGCCCCACAGAGCGGGGCAATGCAGGGCGCCCCACAGAGCGGGGCAATGCAGGGCGCCCCACAGAGCGGGGCAATGCAGGGCGCCCCACAGAGCGGGGCAATGCAGGGCGCCCCACACAGCGGGCAATGCAGGGCGCCCCACACAGCGGGCAATGCAGGGCGCCCCACACAGCGGGCAATGCAGGGCGCCCCACACAGCGGGCAATGCAGGGCGCCCCACACAGCGGGCAATGCAGGGCGCCCCACACAGCGGGCAATGCAGGGCGCCCCACACAGCGGGCAATGCAGGGCGCCCCACACAGCGGGCAATGCAGGGCGCCCCACACAGCGGGCAATGCAGGGCGCCCCACACAGCGGGCAATGCAGGGCGCCCCACACAGCGGGCAATGCAGGGCGCCCCACACAGCGGGCAATGCAGGGCGCCCCACACAGCGGGCAATGCAGGGCGCCCCACACAGCGGGCAATGCAGGGCGCCCCACACAGCGGGCAATGCAGGGCGCCCCACACAGCGGGCAATGCAGGGCGCCCCACACAGCGGGCAATGCAGGGCGCCCCACACAGCGGGCAATGCAGGGCGCCCCACACAGCGGGCAATGCAGGGCGCCCCACAGAGCGGGCAATGCAGGGCGCCCCACAGAGCGGGCAATGCAGGGCGCCCCACAGAGCGGGCAATGCAGGGCGCCCCACAGAGCGGGCAATGCAGGGCGCCCCACAGAGCGAGCAATGCAGGGCGCCCCACAGAGCGAGCAATGCAGAGCGCCCCACGGAGAGGGCAATGCAGAGAGCCCCACGGAGAGGGCAATGCAGAGAGCCCCACGGAGAGGGCAATGCAGAGGCCCCCAAGAAAAACACAATGCAGTATACAGAGATCACATATACAGTACACAGTGAAGAGCGGGCAATGAGGGGCTCCCCACGGAGAGGGGAATGCAGAGCACCCCACGGAGCGGCCAATGCAGAGGCCCCTCAAGAACAACACACAATGCAGTACACAAAGCAGAGCTCACATATACAGTACACAGTGAAGAGCGGGCAATGAGGGGCTCCCCACAGAGAGGGGAATGCAGAGCGCCCCACAGAGCGGCCAATGCAGAGGCCCCCAAGAAAAACACAATGCAGTATACAGAGATCACATATACAGTATACAGTGAAGAGCGGGCAATGAGGGGCTCCCCACGGAGAGGGGAATGCAGAGCGCCCCACAGAGCGGCCAATGCAGAGGTCCCCATGAAAAACAATGCAGTATACAGAGATCACATATACAGTACACAGTGAAGAGCGGGCAATGAGGGGCTCCCCACGGAGAGGGGAATGCAGAGCACCCCACAGAGCGGCCAATGCAGAGGCCCCCAAGAAGAACACAATGCAGTATACAGAGCTCACATATACAGTACACAGTGAAGAGCGGGCAATGAGGGGCTTTCCACGGAGAGGGGAATGCAGAGCACCCCACAGAGCGGCCAATGCAGAGCGCCCCACGGAGAGGGCAATTAAGAGGCCCCCAAGTAGTACACACAATGCAGTACACACAATGCAGTGCTCACATATACAGTACACAATGAAAAGCGGCAATGAGGGGCTCCCCACGGAGGTAGGTAGAGAACACAACGCCGCCAATGAAACAATTACAAAAAATACATTGCTTTCGTATCCCCATTTCTCCGCTGCTCCTCAGCAGGGTGGCGCGCAGTGCAGTGACGTAAAGGGAGCGTAGCCGGACGCTCTCTCTCCTCCATCATCGCTTTCATGTGTATCGGCATGTATCGCGCTGATACAGATGAATGCGCGATGGAAGAACCTGGCAACGGGCCCTAGAGAAATACCAAGTGTGCCAGCCCAATTAGGGTGTGCAGCAGGTCTTACCTTGCTCTGACGTGCAGTTGGCGTGCTCCCGCGCTTTTGACATGTATAACAATGCACGTGGCAGGCATTCATAGAGCGCGGCACCGGAAATGCGTCATCTATGCTGCCGTGTCACGTGGGTGGTCACCAGTTGTAATGGCACAAGGCATTGTAGGCAGTATTATATGTTAACTGCGCATGCGCCACATGCACTCACGGCAGGGCGCCCCACAGAGCGGGCAATGCAGGGCGCCCCACAGAGCGGGCAATGCAGGGCGCCCCACAGAGCGGGCAATGCAGGGCGCCCCACAGAGCGGGCAATGCAGGGCGCCCCACAGAGCGGGCAATGCAGAGGCCCCCCAAGAAGAACACAATGCAGTATACAGAGATCACATATACAGTACACAGTGAAGAGCGGGCAATGAGGGGCTTCCCACGGAGAGGGGAATGCAGAGCACCCCACAGAGCGGCCAATGCAGAGCGCCCCACGGAGAGGGCAATTAAGAGGCCCCCAAGTAGTACACACAATGCAGTGCTCACATATACAGTACACAATGAAAAGCGGCAATGAGGGGCTCCCCACGGAGGTAGGTAGAGAACACAACGCCGCCAATGAAACAATTACAAAAAATACATTGCTTTCGTATCCCCATTTCTCCGCTGCTCCTCAGCAGGGTGGCGCGCAGTGCAGTGACGTAAAGGGAGCGTAGCCGGACGCTCTCTCTCCTCCATCATCGCTTTCATGTGTATCTGCATGTATCGCGCTGATACAGATGAATGCGCGATGGAAGAACCTGGCAACGGGCCCTAGAGAAATACCAAGTGTGCCAGCCCAATTAGGGCGTGCAGCAGGTCTTACCTTGCTCTGACGTGCAGTTGGCGTGCTCCCGCGCTTTTGACATGTATAACAATGCACGTGGCAGGCATTCATAGAGCGCGGCACCGGAAATGACATGTGGCACCGGAAATGCGTCATCTATGCTGCCGTGTCACGTGGGTGGTCACCAGTTGTAATGGCACAAGGCATTGTAGGCAGTATTATATGTTAACTGCGCATGCGCCACATGCACGCGCGGCACTCACGGCCGCGCGAACCTGGCGCTGCAGTAGCTAGGGCTACTGCGCGCCGCCCGAGGCTGCACGGCCGCGCGCACCTGGCGCATGCGCAGTAGCTGCGCGCCACCCGAGGCTGTAATAGCAATGCCTTGTGGTGGGCGTGTAATAGCAATGCCTTGTGGTGGGCGAGTGGTCTCCTGGGCGGGTTCTCTCCCAGCGAAACACGCCCCAAACCCCTTCTCCCGCCTTCTCGTTTTGGCGGCATGCCAGACAGCGGACAGTGACACTGCTACCGGTATTAACCCTTTAGGGGGGGTGCTAAGACTGCTACCGGTATTAACCCTTTAGGGGGGGTGCTAACACTGCTACCGGTATTAACCCTTTGGGGGGGTGCCAACACTGCTACCGGTATTAACCCTTTAGGGGGGGTGCCAACACTGCTACCGGTATTAACCCTTTAGGGGGGGTGCCAACACTGCTACCGGTATTAACCCTTTAGGGGGGTGCCAACACTGCTACCGGTATTAACCCTTTAGGGGGGTGCCAACACTGCTACCGGTATTAACCCTTTAGGGGGGGTGCCAACACTGCTACCGGTATTAACCCTTTAGGGGGGGTGCCAACACTGCTACCGGTATTAACCCTTTGGGGGTGAGAGGGTGCGGGGGGCTCAGAGAGGGGGGAGAGGGCGCGGGGGGTGAGCACGGATAGATAGGGGGGTACGTTATGGCGGGGGTCAGTGTATGGATGGATAGGGGGTCCCTTATGACGGGGGCCCGTGTATGGATAGATAGGGGGTCCCTTACTGCGGGGGGAGGGGTGAGTACGGATGGATAGGGGGTCCCTTACTGGGGGGGGGTGAGTACGGATAGATAAGGGGGTCCGTTATTGTGGGGGTCTGTGTATGGATGGATAGGGGGTCTCTTATGGCAGGGGCCCGTGTATGGATGGATAGGGGGTCCCTTACTGGGGGGGTGGTGTGTATGGATGGATAGGGGGTCCCTTATGGCGGGGATCGGATCAGTGAGCGCATCTGATCACTGAGCGCACTGGATCACTGAACGCACTGGATCACTGAGCGCATCGGATCACTGAGCGCACTGGACCACTGAGTGCATCGGATCACTGAGCGGACTGGATCACTGAGTGCACTGGATCACTAAGTGCACTGGATCACTGAGTGCAGCCGATCACTGAGCACAGCGGATCACTGAGAGCATCGGATCACTGAGCGCACTGCATCACTGAGCGTAGCAGATCACTGAGCGCACTGGATCACTGAGTGCAGCGGATCACTGAGCGCAGCAGATCACTGAGCACACTGGATCACTGAGTGCAGCGGATCACTGAGCGCACTGGATCACTGAGCGCACTGGATCACTGAGAGCATCGGATCACTGAGCGGACTGGATCACTGAGCGCACTGGATCACTAAGTGCACTGGATCACTGAGCACAGCGGATCACTGAGCGCACTGGATCACTGAGTGCAGCCAATCACTGAGAGCATCGGATCACTGAGCGCAGCAGTTCACTGAGCGCACTGGACCACTGAGCGCACTGCATCACTGAGCGTACCGGATCACTGAGCACACCGGATCACTGAGCACCTGCGGATTTACCTGCGTGATCAGAACGCCGCGTCGAAGACGCTATTATTCCTGATCGTTGCGAACGTGGCCAATATGGTTATATTTTCTTTTTGTTTTCTTACAGGAGATGAGGGCTTCGGTGGAATTAGGTGTTAGGCGAGTAATACTGTGTTTAGTCTGATTTCTAATAAAGGACTTTATTCTGTCTGTGTCTTTATTTACCATATAACTATAGGATTAGTAATGGAGAGGTGTCTTATAGACGCTTCTCCATTACTAACCAGTGGGCTTGATGTCACTGGACAATACAGAGGTGACATCAACCCCACAAATACGAACCCCACGTGCCACCGCTACAGGGCAACTGAGAAGAGTCGGGCAAAGCGCCAGAATTGGAGCATCTAATAGATGTGCCTTTTCTGGGTAGCTGAGGGCTGCTATTTGTAGGCTGGAGGGGGTCAATATCCATGGCCCCTTACCAGCCTGAGAATACCAGCCCCCAGCTGTCTGCTTTAGCGATCATGGTTGTCAAAAAAGGGGGTGACTCCTCTATTCTTGATAACCAGCCATGATAGCCCTGAGGGTTGCTGCCCCAGTTTTGCCTGGTTGGTTATCAAAAATACAGGGGAACCCATGGCATTTTTTAACATTTATTTATAGTTCAGGAGCCGGCTGATGAATACTGTTAGGAGCGGCAGCAGGCATAGGCTGATGGGAGTAGTAGTCCCATCAGCCCACGCCTGTAACCAGAGGTAACATTTCAACTTCGAACAGGGGAGGGATATTGTTGTTTTTAGTTTTATTTGTTTACAGGTGACAATGGCTTCAGGGGATTAGGTGTGAGTATAATGTGATTTTTTATTTTATTCTTAATTTTACATTTCAGTACAACTCTCAACATTGTCTCCTGCTCGCGCTGATCTCAGAGAGAGCAGCGGACAATGATGAGAGCACCCGGCGCCTGGGAACAGAGAATACTTCTGTACTGAGGTATCTCCATCAAGTGTCCTAATCAAAATACTGCACTTTCCCTATTCATAATATACACATCACAGCAATCAGGTAGATAATACAATATACATAGCTGCATCTAGTAGTAAAACTTCTACAGTAAGAACATTTCATCAAGAGAAGGGTGGGGGTCTTTCAGTCTTTATAACCCCTTACAATATAATGGACAAAATGCATGCTGCACAATGATGACGGACAGATGACATCCATGTGTCGTCAATGTGACACGTACCGGCACCTGGGAACAAGTGGCACAGTTTGCGCTGTTCCCATGCGCCGACTGCTGAAGACAGCTCTCATCATTGTTGCCTAGTCTCCATGTGATCAGCGTGTCCAGATGACTGATGGGAGTTGTATTCAGCACCCGCTGTGCACATTCTGTGTAAAAGTAGAATTAAAATAAAAAAAAAGTCGTGGCCTCCTGCATAAATTTCATAACCAGCAGATGAAAAGCCGACGGCTGGGGCAGATGTTACTAATCTGTGGAAAGGGACAACATCCTATAAAGTTCCGAGGCTGCTAATATCAGCTCACAGCTGTATACCTAGCCTTTCCTGGGGAGTTTATGGGGGACCCCAGAAAAAAACTGACGTAGGGTTCCCCTATAAATTCTAACCAGCAAAGGCTAAACAAACAGCTGTGGGTTGATATTTATAGCCTGGGAAGGGGCCATGGATACTTGCCGCCTTCCAAGGCTACCAACATCAGCCCTCAGTTGCCCCAGAAATGACGTATCCATAAGGTGTGCGCCAAATCTGGCACTTAGCCTCGCTCTTCCAACTTGTCCTGGCACGGTGGCAAGTGGGATAATAGGGTTGGGGGTTGATGTCACCTTTGTGCTGTCAGCAGGCATCAAGCCCAGAGGTTAGTAATGGAGAGGCATCTATAGGATGTCCCCATTATTAACACTATAGTAAGTATTGAAATAAATGCACAGCAAGAATAAAGTCCTTTATTTAATAATACTCCCCTGCCATATTTTTCTCATTAATTACTGTAAAAATGAAAATACTAAAAACCATATTCCTCACCTGTCCCAGGCACTAATGACCACAGGCGGTAGCTTTTTCCCGCTGGCGTCCTTAGATCAACACTAGGTAGTTGTTGTGCAAATACTGTGAGGTGTGGGGGGGCATCAGCTCTGTGTCAGTGACCAAAGATTACAAGGATGGCCGGTGGCAGGGCCAGAGGCAGGGAGATGGACAATGCCACGGATGGTGGGGAGGAGGTGGAAGATGATGTTACTCAAGAAGAGGGGGGGGGGTCTAGAACAGACCTCCCAAGGAGCCAGCGTTAAGTCCCGCAGTGGGCCGCTCACCACCTGCCCGTCCCCCCAGCCAGGCAGGTATCTGCGTACTCAAAAGAAATTCCACAACAATTTTTGGGGTCTTACCCTTGTAAAAATAAAAAAAAAATGACAGCTAAAAGATCATGCTTGTGAAAAAAATAGATTATTATTTTCACGGCTGTGTGTTATACACTTTTGTGAAGCATCTGGTGGTTCAAGATGCTCAGCACATATCTAGATCAGTTCGCTGAGGGGTATAGCTTCCAAAATTGGGTCACGTGTGCGGGGGTACCACTGTTTAGGCACATCAGCGGCTCTCCAAATGTGACATGGCGTCCGATCTCAATTCCAGACAATTTTGCATTAAAAAAAGTCAAACAGTGTTCCTTCCTTTCCGAGCTCTGCCGTGTACTCAAACAGTAGTTTTCCCCAACATATTGGGTATCTCTGTACTCGAGAAATCGCACAACAAATGTTCTGGGTCGTTTTTTCTTGTTACTCTTGTGAAAATAAAAAATATGGGTATAACATAAACTTTTTGTGAAAAAAGTTAAATGTTCATTCTTTCCTTCCACATTGCTTTAGTTCCTGTGAAGCACCTAAAGCAGCGGTTCTCAACCTGGGGGTCGCGACCCCGAGGGGGGTCGAACGACCAAAGCACAGGGGTCGCCACCAGTGGCGTAGGAAGGGGGGAGAAGAAGAAAAAAAAAAAGACGCCCCTTTAAATCTTCGGGCGGCGCCGTCCGCCACCACGACCAGGGCCAGCTCCCCCCACCCCCGGGCCCCGCCCCCGCTCTAATACTCACCTCTATTGGTTCCTGCGGCGCCGGCAGCTGCAGCGTCCTCTGACTCTGCGACGTCTCAGAGCAGAGGGCGCGATGACGTCACTACTGTGCGCTCCGCTCTGCCTCTCTGTCCTGAGCGTCGCAGAGCCGGAGAGACGCTGACTGGCTGCACCGGACCTGCGCTAGGAACGGGAGAGGTGAGGATTTTACTTTTTTTTTTTTTTCTTTATGTCTGACTGTCTGGGGGCAATGCTGGACACACTGGGGCAATACTGGAGACCATGGGGCAGATTGCTGGACACACTGGGGCAATACAGGAGACCATGTGGCAGAATGCTGGACACACTGGGGCAATACAGGAGACCATGGGGCAGAATGCTGGACACACTGGGGCAGATTGCTGGACACATTGGGGCAATACTGGAGACCATGGGGCAGATTGCTGGACACACTGGGGCAATACAGGAGACTATGCGGCAGATTGCTGGACACACTGGGGCAATACTGGAGACCATGGGGCAGAATGCTGGACACACTGGGGCAATACAGGAGACTACTATGGGGCAGATTGCTGGACACACTGGGGCAATACTGGAGACCATGGGGCAGAATGCTGGACACACTGGGGCAATACAGGAGACCATGGGGCAGATTGCTGGACACACTGGGGCAATACAGGAGACTACTTTGGGGCAGATTGCTGGACACACTGGGGCAATACAGGAGACCATGGGGCAGATTGCTGGACACACTGGGGCAATACAGGAGACTATGGGGCAGATTGCTGGACACACTGGGGCAATACTGGAGACCATGGGGCAGAATGCTGGACACACTGGGGCAATACAGGAGACCATGGGGCAGATTGCTGGACACACTGGGGCAATACTGGAGACCATGGGGCAGATTGCTGGACACACTGGGGCAATACAGGAGACTACTATGGGGCAGATTGCTGGACACACTGGGGCAATACTGGAGACCATGGGGCAGATTGCTGGACACACTGGGGCAATACAGGAGACTATGGGGCAGATTGCTGGACACACTGGGGCAGAATGCTGGACACACTGGGGCAATACAGGAGACCATGGGGCAGATTGCTGGACACACTGGGGCAATACAGGAGACTACTATGGGGCAGATTGCTGGACACACTGGGGCAATACTGGAGACCATGGGGCAGATTGCTGGACACACTGGGGCAATACAGGAGACCATGTGGCAGAATGCTGGACACACTGGGGCAATACAGGAGACCATGGGGCAGATTGCTGGACACACTGGGGCAATACAGGAGACCATGGGGCAGAATGCTGGACACACTGGGGCAATACAGGAGACCATGGGGCAGAATGCTGGAAACACTGGGGCAATACTGGAGACCATGGGGCAGATTGCTGGACACACTGGGGCAATACAGGAGACCATGTGGCAGAATGCTGGACACACTGGGGCAATACAGGAGACCATGGGGCAGATTGCTGGACACACTGGGGCAATACAGGAGACTATGGGGCAGATTGCTGGACACACTGGGGCAATACAGGAGACCATGGGGCAGAATGCTGGACACACTGGGGCAATACAGGAGACCATGGGGCAGAATGCTGGACACACTGGGGCAATACTGGAGACCATGGGGCAGATTGCTGGACACACTGGGGCAATACAGGAGACTATGGGGCAGATTGCTGGACACACTGGGGCAATACTGGAGACCCTTTGGCAGATTTCTGGACACATTGAGGCAATGCTGGAGACCCTGGGGCAGACTTCTGGACACACTGGGGCAATGCTGAACACTGGGGCAGATTGCTGGACACACTGGGGGTAATATGCTGGACACACTGGGGCAGATTGCTGGACAACATGGGGGTAATATGCTGGACACACTGGGGGCAGGACTTGAGGCATGGGCAGAATGTAGATACGGGGCATGATTGGAGACACGGGGCAGGATTGGATCATGGGGCAGGACGGATACGATGGAGGCTGGTGGGGCAGGATGGGGAGATCATATGGAGTAGAATGGATACTCATGAGGGCAGGATGCGAGAACATATGGCTGGAGCCAGGAATGAGATAAACGGGGCCAGGGTGGGGAATAGTGTTACCATAGGCATAATAGGGGATAATTAAGGGATATTATTACTGCAGTGATGTATTTATTTTATTTTTTGAGTATACTGTTTTAAATGGGGGGGCGGTCCTGTTACTGTGCAGAGTGACACTATATCGCCTTTTTATCTTCATGTGGTGTAATGTAGAAGTTGTGAAAAATTAAGTAATGTGTTCTGCAAGCGGAGCTCTAGATAACTGTGTTATTTCCTGCAGAAACGAGTCCTGGCTGGAAGGAATGATGGCGGTCTGTGCTGGATGAAAGATGAAGGACTTCACCTAGAGACGTCACTGGTGAGTCAGTGTTACCTATACACTGACACTATACACTGTATACTATATAGAGGTCCTGTGTATAATGTCACCAGTGATCTCTGTATTACCTCTATACATAATGCATATCAGATATTTACATTCCGAATCATAACTAATAAAATTACAGTTTTAAAGTAGCCACCAAAATTATTTTTTGGGTTGGGGGTCACCGCAACATGAGGAACTGTATTGCGGGGTCACGGCATTAGAAAGGTTGAGAACCACTGACCTAAAGGGTAAATAAACTTCTTGAGGGGTGCAGTATTTAGAATAGTGCCACCTTTGGGTATTTTCTGTCATATAGGCCCCTCAAAGTCACTTCAAATGTCAGGTGGTCCCCCAAAAAATAGTTTTGTAAATTTAGTTGGAAAAATGAGAAATCGCTGGTCAACTTTTAACCCTTCTAAATTCCTAACGAAAAAAAAGTATGGTTCCAAAATTGTGCGGATGTAAAGTAGACATGGGAGAAATGTTATTTATTAACTATTTTGTGTGATGTGATTCTCAGATTTAAGGAAATTAAAATTAAAAGTTAGAAAATTGTGAAATTTTTGCCAAATTTCTGATTGTTTCACAAATAAACGCAAATCATGTTGAATAAATTTTATGACTATTATAAAGTACAATATCTCATGATAAAACAGTCTCCTAATCAGTGAGATCCACTGACCAGTTTCAGCATTATGACCTCATAAAGTGACAGTGGTCAGAATTTTAAAATTTGGCCTGGTCATGAAGGTGCAAACAGGATAGGGGGTGAAGGGAAACAGAGAATAAAGTTTTGGATTTGTTTGTATGTTGGAAAATAAAAGACGTTTAAGTTAAACTTTCTTGGATCATGGCCCCATTGCTGCACAGACACAAAAGTCACTGCCTTACAATTGTCACTAGTGATCCTTGTATTTTACGTAAACTACACACTGTACAGCACTCAGTTGTATAATGTCACTGGTGATCCCTGTATTACCTCTACAGTATACACTATATACAGAGCTCCTGTGTATGTCACTGGTGATCCCTGTATTACCTGTACACTATATACAGAGCTCATGTGTATAATGTCACAGGTCATCATTGTATTACCTGTACACTATACACTATGTATATACAGAGCTCCTGTGTATAATGTCACGGGTGATCCCTGTATTATCTGTACAATATATACAGAGCTCCTGTGTATGTCACTGGTGATCATTGTATTACCTGTACACTATACACTATGTATATACAGAGCTCCTGTGTATAATGTCACGGGTGATCCCTGTATTATCTGTACAATATATACAGAGCTCCTGTGTATAATGTCACGGGTGATCACTGTATTACCCGTACACTATATACAGAGCTCCTGTGTATAATGCCACTGGTGTTCACTGTAACACCTGTACACTATATACAGAGCTCCTGTGTATAATGTCACCAGTGATCACTGTATTACCTGTACATTATACACTATATACAGAGCTCCTGAGTCTAATGTCACTGGTGATCATTATATTACCTGTACACTATATACAGAGCTCCTGTGCATAATGTCACTGGTGATCACTGTAACACCTGTACGCTATATACCTGGCTCCTGCGTATAATGTCACTGGTGATTACTGTATTACATATACACTATACTATATACAGAGCTCCTGTGTATAATGTCACTGGTGATCACTGTATTACCTCTACACTATACACTACATACAGAGCTCCTGTGTATGATGTCAATGGTAATCCCTGTATTACCTGTACACTGATACTATATATAGAGTTCCTGTGTATAATGTCACTGATGGTCACTGTATTACCTGTACACAGACATTATAGACAGAGCTCCTGTGTATAATGTCACTGGTGATCACTGTATTACCTGTACACTATATACAGAGCTCCTGTGTATAATGTCACTGGTGATAAATTTAGTATTAGTAGTGTGTTTTTTTATTAAAAGGGTAGTCATTTCTTCTTGAGAAATTCTGCAGAGACACTGTGACTGTGCACACTTTAAGTAATCACCACTGTTGCCAGTCTGTTCCGGGGATTCGCTCATTTGCCTGATCTACCTCTCTATAAGTGAATTTAGGGAAGCTGAGCACATCTAATCGGCACATGAATGCAAGCGTGCAAATTGCCGACTCTCACCAGCGGTATCAATGAATGCTGACAGCGTGTGCACTGCAAGGTATAAGGATTTAAAAGTCTGCAGACACAGAGTCTCTGCAGAGTGTCATCTGCCAGATACCAGACTGCAAAATTAATGATCAGTATGGCGGTATTAAGTCAGCGTAGTATATGTTATTACGGTATGTGGCATTATTTTATGCGGTATTATTGGTGGGTTTTATTTAGTCACCGGATGGTGGTCATATTCTGGCTCTCTGCGGTGGTCCTATTGGTTTGGTGGCATTATTTTGCCCTGGAGCCGTAGAACTCCACTGTCTCCGGTATTTTCCCACATTGGCTATGGTGATACCATTGCTCCCTATGGTCCTCTGTTATCAGTCTGACAGCTCGCACAGGGGTGCACATACGGCGGTGACGCGTGGACATAGTGACTTTGGTGATACAATTGCTCCCTATTGTCCTCTGTTATCAGTCTCTGATGGCTCGATGCCTGCAGGGGACGTACATACGGCGGTGACGCGCAGACACATTGGAGCAGAATGGTTTGTGGTCCGTTTATTTCAGTTGAGGAGGAGTACAGAAAAGACATCAGATGCAATATGGAGGGCAAGGCGGAAGAAGGCTGTCGCCATAGCAACATGGCAGCGGGATCCTGGCGCCGGCACTAACTTCACGGCGGCCTCTAGCAGGGCTTCTTGGCGATGCTGGTGAGGATCTGATGCTGCTGAGCGCGGTAACTGATGACAAAACTGTCGCCGACGATCCGACCGCGGCCAAAGTCGTCCACCTTCCCCATGAAGAGATAACTGGCGCCTGCAGATACAGAGATGGTTCAGCGCCACACACCGGGCATTCCTGCAGAGAATCTCTACCGACTGACACGGGGGTCTGCAGAGCATTCCACCCCTGTACATGTCTGCAGCACATCGCACCCTGCACCTCCTGCCCTGCACCTGATACACAGCAACTCTGCAGAGTATTCTACCCCTGACCCCTGTACATGTCTGCAGCACATCGCCCCTGCACCTCCTGAGGCCGGCGTCACACTTGCGAGTTTTACGGACGTAAGAGCGCAGAAACTACGTCTGTAAAACTCGCTAAAAATACGGCACAATTATTCTCTATGCCTCTGCTCCTATCTGCCGTATTAAACTGATCAGTATTATACGGCTTTCTACGGCCGTAGAAAATCGCACCATGCTGCGTTTGTCACCATATTGCGCAAATGAAACGTCAATGAAAGTCTATGGAAGCCCCAAAAATACGGATTACACACGGACCAGCAGTGTGACTAGCGAGGAATACGCAGCGGTGTTAGAGAGAAAAGCCGGCAATTCAATTACTGGCTTTTGCTTTCTCCTTCCTAAACCCGACATGATATCAGACATGATTACATACCGTAAACCATCTCATATCACCATTTTTTTTGCATATTCCACACTACTAATGTTAGTAGTGTGTATGTGCAAAATTTGGCCGTTCTAGTTATTAAAGGGTTAAATGGCGGAAAAAATTGGCGTGGGCTCCCGCACAATTTTCTCCGCCAGAGGGGTAAAGCCAGTGACTGAGGGCAGATATTAATAGCCTGGAGAGGGTCCACGGTTATTGGCCCCCCCTGGCTAAAAATATCTGCCCCCAGCCACCCCAGAAAAGGCACATCTGGAAGATGCGCCTATTCTGGCACTTGGCCACTCTCTTCCCATTCCCGTGTAGCGGTGGGATATGGGGTAATGAAGGGTTAATGCCACCTTGCTATTGTAAGGTGACATTAAGCCTAATTAATAATGGAGAGGCGTCAATTATGACACCTATCCATTATTAATCCAATACTAGTAAAGGGTTAAAAAAAAGCCCACATTATTAAAAATTAATTTATTGAAAAAATCACAAAGGCTGTTGTATTAATTTATTCTACTCTCAATCCACTCACTGAAGACCCTCGATCTGTAAATTAAAAAAAAATAATAAACCAACAATATACATACCTTCCGAGGATCTGTAAGGTCCAACGATGTAGATCCATCTGAAGGGGTTAAAATATTTTGCAGACACGAGCTCCGCTAATGCAGGCTGCTCATGTCTGCAAAACCCCGGCGAATGAAGGTAAAGTAGGTCAATGACCTATATTTAGCTTCGTTTGCGGTGAGGCGCCCTCTGCTGGTTGTCCTCATATGAACTCAAGCCAGGGAGCTTTCTAGGAAAGTTCCCACGATCTAGGAACAGCCAGCAGAGGGTGCCTCACCGCAAATGAAGCTAAATATAGGTCATTGACCTACTTTACCTTCATTCGCTGGGGTTTTGCAGACATGAGCAGCCTGCATTAGCGTAGCTCGTGTCTGCAAAATATTTTAACCCCTTCAGATGGATCTACATCGTTGGACCTTACAGATCCTCGGAAGGTATGTATATTGTTGGTTTATTATTTTTTTTTAATTTACAGATCGAGGGTCTTCAGTGAGTGGATTGAGAGTAGAATAAATTAATACAACAGCCTTTGTGATTTTTTCAATAAATTAATTTTTAATAATGTGTGTGTTTTTTTTAACCCTTTACTAGTATTGGATTAATAATGGATAGGTGTCATAATTGACGCCTCTTCATTATTAATTAGGCTTAATGTCACCTTACAATAGCAAGGCGGCATTAACCCTTCATTACCCCATATCCCACCGCTACACGGGAATGGGAAGAGAGTGGCCAAGTGCCAGAATAGGCGCATCTTCCAGATGTGCCTTTTCTGGGGTGGCTGGGGGCAGGTGTTTTTAGCCAGGGGGGGGCCAATAACCATGGACCCTCTCCAGGCTATTAATATCTGCCCTCAGTCACTGGCTTTACCACTCTGGCGGAGAAAATTGTGCGGGAGCCCACGCCAATTTTTTCTGCCATTTAACCCCTTATTTTACTTGCTAGAACGGCCAAATTTTGCATATACACACTACTAACATTAGTAGTGTGGAATATGCAAAAAAATGGTCATATGAGATGGTTTACTGTATGTAAACCATGTCTCATATCATGTCGGGTTTAGGAAGGAGAAAGCAAAAGCCGGTAATTGAATTACCGGCTTTCTGCTATCTCGCGCTGTATGAAGTAATAATATATATACAGGTCCTTCTCAAAAAATTAGCATATAGTGTTAAATTTCATTATTTACCATAATGTAATGATTACAATTAAACTTTCATATATTATAGATTCATTATCCACCAACTGAAATTTGTCAGGTCTTTTATTGTTTTAATACTGATGATTTTGGCATACAACTCCTGATAACCCAAAAAACCTGTCTCAATAAATTAGCATATCAAGAAAAGGTTCTCTAAACGACCTATTACCCTAATCTTCTGAATCAACTAATTAACTCTAAACACATGCAAAAGATACCTGAGGCTTTTATAAACTCCCTGCCTGGTTCATTACTCAAAACCCCCATCATGGGTAAGACTAGCGACCTGACAGATGTCAAGAAGGCCATCATTGACACCCTCAAGCAAGAGGGTAAGACCCAGAAAGAAATTTCTCAACAAATAGGCTGTTCCCAGAGTGCTGTATCAAGGCACCTCAATGGTAAGTCTGTTGGAAGGAAACAATGTGGCAGAAAACGCTGTACAACGAGAAGAGGAGACCGGACCCTGATGAAGATTGTGGAGAAGGACCGATTCCAGACCTTGGGGAACCTGAGGAAGCAGTGGACTGAGTCTGGTGTGGAAACATCCAGAGCCACCGTGCACAGGCGTGTGCAGGAAATGGGCTACAGGTGCCGCATTCCCCAGGTAAAGCCACTTTTGAACCATAAACAGCGGCAGAGGCGCCTGACCTGGGCTACAGAGAAGCAGCACTGGACTGTTGCTAAGTGGTCCCAAGTACTTTTTTCTGATGAAAGCAAATTTTGCATGTCATTCGGAAATCAAGGTGCCAGAGTCTGGAGGAAGACTGGGGAGAAGGAAATGCCAAAATGCCTGAAGTCCAGTGTCAAGTACCCACAGTCAGTGATGGTGTGGGGTGCCATGTCAGCTGCTGGTGTTGGTCCACTGTGTTTCATCAAGGGCAGGGTCAATGCAGCTAGCTATCAGGAGATATCAGGAAGAACCTCCTTCCATCAGCAAGGGCATTGAAGATGAAACGTACATGTACATGTTTGCGCACCTGACACCGACTGCAAAAATAATGCCCCCAGCAGGGGTACTCACCCCCCCCGCCATAATAGTCCCCCCTATCTATCCATACTCACCCCCCGCGCCCTCTCCCCCCTCTTTGAGCCCCCCACGCCCTCTCCCCCCCAAAGGGTTAATACAGGTAGCAGTGTTGGCTGTTGTGAAAGGCAATTCAGTAACACAATGTACATAGCGATCAGAGCACATACAGTGATCTGACAATAACCCAAAATAATAGAACGAGCTCTGAGACGTGGGAACTCTGCAGACCGCAATTCCTGATATATAGTGTAGGGTATTGAGTGTTTGGTGTAGAGTGTAGGGTATAGATTGTAGAGTGTAGAGTGTAGGGTATAGAGTGTATGGAATAGAGTGTATGGTATAGAGTGTAGGGTATAGAGTGTAGGGTATAGAGTGTAGAGTGTAGGGATTAGAGTGTAGGGTATAGAGTGTAGGGTATAGAGTGTATGGAATAGAGTGTACAGTATAGAGTGTAGAGTGTAAGGTATAGAGTGTAGGGTATAGAGCGTAGGGTATAGAGTGTAGGGTATAGAGTGTAGAGTGTAGGGTATAGAATGTATGGTATAGAGTGTAGGGTATAGAGTGTAGGGTATAGAGTGTATGGTATAGAGTGTAGGGTGTAGAGTGTATGGTATAGAGTGTAGGTTACAGAGTGTATGGTATAGAGTGTAGGGTATAGAGTGTAGGGTATTGAGTGTAGAGTATAGAGTGTAGAATGTAGGGTATAGAGTGTAGGGTATAGAGTGTAGGGTATAGAGTGTAAGGTATAGAGTGTAGGGTATAGAGTGTATGGTATAGGGTATAGAGTGTTTGGTATAGAGTGTAGAATGTAGGGTATAGATTGTAGAGTGTAGGGTATAAAGTGTAGGGTATAGAGTGTAGAGTGTAGGGCATAGAGTGTATGGTATAGAGTGTAGGGTGCAGAGTGTATAGTATAGAGTGTAGGGTATAGAGAGTAGGGTATAGAGTGTAGAGTGTAGGGTATAGAGTGTAGGGTATAGAGTGTAGATTATAGAGTGTAGGGTATTGTTATATTTGCTAATGACAGGTGTTATGAAGGCAATCCAGAAACACAGTGTGCTTAGCGATCAGAGCGCACACAGTGATCTGACAGATACCAAAAAATACAAGAACGAGCTCTGAGACGTGGAAACTCTGTAGACTGCACACCTGATCCTATCCTAAACACAACTAAAAGCGGCTGTGGATTGCGCCTAACAACTACCTAGGCAACTCGGCACAGCCTAAGAAACTAGCTAGCCTGAAGATAGAAAAATAGGCCTGACTTGCCCCAGAGAAATTCCCCAAAGGAAAAGGCAGCCCCCCACATATAATGACTGTGAGTAAGATGAAAAGACAAAACGTAGGGATGAAATAGATTCTTAAGGCCTGGGCACAAGTGCTGGCTAGGATCAAGGCAGGGGGCACAAGTGCGGGCTAGGCTTAAGGCCTGGGCACAAGTGCGGGCTAGGCTTAAGGCCTGGGCACAAGTGCGGGCTAGGCTTAAGGCCTGGGCACAAGTGCGGGCTAGGCTTAAGGCCTGGGCACAAGTGCGGGCTAGGCTTAAGGCCTGGGCACAAGTGCGGGCTAGGCTTAAGGCCTGGGCACAAGTGCAGGCTAGGCTTAAGGCCTGGGCACAAGTGCAGTGCTGGCTAGGACCAAGGCAGGGGGCACAAGTGCGGGCTAGGCTTAAGGCCTGGGCACAAGTGCGGGCTAGGCTTAAGGCTTGGGCACAAGTGCGGGCTGGGCTTAAGGCCTGGGCACAAGTGCGGGCTAGGCTTAAGGCCTGGGCACAAGTGCGGGCTAGGCTTAAGGCAGGGGCACAAGTGCGGGCTAGGCTTAAGGCAGGGGCACAAGTGCGGGCTTGGCTTAAGGCCTGGGCACAAGTGCTGGCTAGGATCAAGGCAGGGGGCACAAGTGCGGGCTCGGCTTAAGGCCGGGGCACAAGTGCGGGCTCGGCTTAAGGCCGGGGCACAAGTGCGGGCTAGGCTTAAGGCCGGGGCACAAGTGCGGGCTAGGCTTAAGGCCTGGGCACAAGTGCGGGCTAAGCTTAAAGCCGGGGCACAAGTGCGGGCTAAGCTTAAAGCCGGGGCACAAGTGCGGGCTAGGCTTAAGGCCTGGGCACAAGCGCGGGCTAGGCTTAAGGCCTGGGCACAAGTGCGGGTTAGGCTTAAGGCCGGGGCACAAGTGCGGGCTAGGCTTAAGGCCGGGGCACAAGTGCGGGCTAGGCTTAAGGCCAGGGCACAAGTGCAGGCTAGGCTTAAGGCCTGGGCACAAGTGCTGGCTAGGATCAAGGCAGGGGGCACAAGTGCGGGCTAGGCTTAAGGCCTGGGCACAAGTGTGGGCTAGGCTTAAGGCCTGGGCACAAGTGCGGGCTAGGCTTAAGGCCTGGGCACAAGTGCGGGCTAGGCTTAAGGCCTGGGCACAAGTGCGGGCTAGGCTTAAGGCCTGTGCACAAGTGCGGGCTAGGCTTAAGGCCTGGGCACAAGTGCAGTGCTGGCTAGGATCAAGGCAGGGGGCACAAGTGCGGGTTAGGCTTAAGGCCGGGGCACAAGTGCGGGCTAGGCTTAAGGCCGGGGCACAAGTGCAGGCTAGGCTTAAGGCCGGGGCACAAGTGCAGGCTAGGCTTAAGGCCTGGGCACAAGTGCAGTGCTGGCTAGGATCAAGGCAGGGGCCACAAGTGCCGGCTAGGCTTAAGGCATGGGCACAAGTGCCAGCCAGGCTTAAGGCCTGGGCACAAGTGCGGGCTAGGCTTACGGCATGGGCACAAGTGCAGTGCTGGCCAGGATCAAGGCAGGGGGCACAAGTGCTGGCTAGGCTTAAGGCATTCAGCTAACTCTTTGCACTCTTTGCATAAAGGGTTAGGGGCACCCATAGGGGTGAAGAGCTATCTTTCACCCCTCTACTCTGTACTTGGACATTTAGGACTAGATCCTTTGTTGTACAGTGCGGAGCCTCTCCATAACCCCATGCTCCAAGCGACCAGGCACTTCTTGTCTGTCCTCCGTAAATGGGTAATGCCTTCTTCCCCAATTACAGTCGTGCATGCGCATTCAGACGGGACAAGAGCGAAGAGCGTAAAGCTGGCCCTATGTGCATAACCAACATGAAGCTGAAGACAAAAACAAACAAACAAGCATTCAAGGGGCTCAAAAGTGCAGGCTAGGCTTAAGGCCTGGGCACAAGTGCGGGCTAGGCTTAAGGCCTGGGCACAAGTGCTGGCTAGGATCAAGGCAGGGGGCACAAGTGCAGGCTAGGCTTAAGGCCTGGGCACAAGTGCGGGCTAGGCTTAAGGCCTGGGCACAAGTGCGGGCTAGGCTTAAGGCCTGGGCACAAGTGCGGGCTAGGCTTAAGGCCGGGGCACAAGTGCGGGCTAGGCTTAAGGCCGGGGCACAAGTGCGGGCTAGGCTTAAGGCCGGGGCACAAGTGCGGGCTAGGCTTATGGCCTGAGGACAAGTGCGGGCTAGGCTTAAGGCCTGGGCACAAGTGCGGGCTAGGCTTAAGGCCGGGGCACAAGTGCGGGCTAGGCTTAAGGCCGGGGCACAAGTGCGGGCTAGGCTTAAGGCCGGGGCACAAGTGCGGGCTAGGCTTAAGGCCAGGGCACAAGTGCGGGCTAGGCTTAAGGCCAGGGCACAAGTGCGGGCTAGGCTTAAGGCCTGGGCACAAGTGCGGGCTAGGCTTTAGGCCTGGGCACAAGTGCGGGCTAGGCTTAAGGCCTGGGCACAAGTGCGGGCTAGGCTTAAGGCCTGGGCACAAGTGCGGGCTAGGCTTAAGGCAGGGGCACAAGTGCGGGCTAGGCTTAAGGCAGGGGCACAAGTGCGGGCTTGGCTTAAGGCCTGGGCTCAAGTGCGGGCTAGGCTTAAGGCCTGGGCACAAGTGCTGGCTAGGATCAAGGCAGGGGGCACAAGTGCTGGCTAGGCTTAAGGCCTGGGCACAAGTGCGGGCTAGGCTTAAGGCCTGGGCAAGAGTGCGGGCTAGGCTTAAGGCCTGGGCACAAGTGCGGGCTAGGCTTAAGGCCTGGGCACAAGTGCAGGCTAGGCTTAAGGCCTGGGCATAAGTGCAGTGCTGGCTAGGATCAAGGCAGGGGGCACAAGTGCGGGCTAGGCTTAAGGCCTGGGCACAAGTGCGGGCTAGGCTTAAGGCCTGGGCACAAGTGCTGGCTAGGATCAAGGCAGGGGGCACAAGTGCGGGCTAGGCTTAAGGCCTGGGCACAAGTGCGGGCTAGGCTTAAGGCCTGGGCACAAGTGCGGGCTAGGCTTAAGGCCTGGGCACAAGTGCGGGCTAGGCTTAAGGCCTGGGCACAAGTGCGGGCTAGGCTTAAGGCCTGGGCACAAGTGCGGGCTAGGCTTAAGGCCTGGGCACAAGTGCAGGCTAGGCTTAAGGCCTGGGCACAAGTGCAGTGCTGGCTAGGACCAAGGCAGGGGGCACAAGTGCGGGCTAGGCTTAAGGCCTGGGCACAAGTGCGGGCTAGGCTTAAGGCTTGGGCACAAGTGCGGGCTGGGCTTAAGGCCTGGGCACAAGTGCGGGCTAGGCTTAAGGCCTGGGCACAAGTGCGGGCTAGGCTTAAGGCAGGGGCACAAGTGCGGGCTAGGCTTAAGGCAGGGGCACAAGTGCGGGCTTGGCTTAAGGCCTGGGCACAAGTGCTGGCTAGGATCAAGGCAGGGGGCACAAGTGCGGGCTAGGCTTAAGGCCTGGGCACAAGTGCGGGCTAGGCTTAAGGCCTGGGCACAAGAGCGGGCTAGGCTTAAGGCCTGGGCACAAGTGCGGGCTAGGCTTAAGGCCTGGGCACAAGTGCGGGCTAGGCTTAAGGCCTGAGCACAAGTGCGGGCTAGGCTTTAGGTCTGGGCACAAGTGCGGGCTAGGCTTAAGGCAGGGGCACAAGTGCGGGCTAGGCTTAAGGCAGGGGCACAAGTGCGGGCTAGGCTTAAGGCCTGGGCACAAGTGCGGGCTAGGCTTAAGGCCTGGGCACAAGTGCGGGCTAGGCTTAAGGCCTGGGCACAAGTGCGGGCTAGGCTTAAGGCCTGTGCACAAGTGCGGGCTAGGCTTAAGGCCTGGGCACAAGTGCAGTGCTGGCTAGGATCAAGGCAGGGGGCACAAGTGCGGGCTAGGCTTAAGGCCTGGGCACAAGTGCGGGCTAGGCTTAAGGCCTGGGCACAAGTGCGGGTTAGGCTTAAGGCCGGGGCACAAGTGCGGGCTAGGCTTAAGGCCGGGGCACAAGTGCAGGCTAGGCTTAAGGCCGGGGCACAAGTGCAGGCTAGGCTTAAGGCCTGGGCACAAGTGCAGTGCTGGCTAGGATCAAGGCAGGGGCCACAAGTGCCGGCTAGGCTTAAGGCATGGGCACAAGTGCCAGCCAGGCTTAAGGCCTGGGCACAAGTGCGGGCTAGGCTTACGGCATGGGCACAAGTGCAGTGCTGGCCAGGATCAAGGCAGGGGGCACAAGTGCTGGCTAGGCTTAAGGCATTCAGCTAACTCTTTGCACTCTTTGCATAAAGGGTTAGGGGCACCCATAGGGGTGAAGAGCTATCTTTCACCCCTCTACTCTGTACTTGGACATTTAGGACTAGATCCTTTGTTGTACAGTGCGGAGCCTCTCCATAACCCCATGCTCCAAGCGACCAGGCACTTCTTGTCTGTCCTCCGTAAATGGGTAATGCCTTCTTCCCCAATTACAGTCGTGCATGCGCATTCAGACGGGACAAGAGCGAAGAGCGTAAAGCTGGCCCTATGTGCATAACCAACATGAAGCTGAAGACAAAAACAAACAAACAAGCATTCAAGGGGCTCAAAAGTGCAGGCTAGGCTTAAGGCCTGGGCACAAGTGCGGGCTAGGCTTAAGGCCTGGGCACAAGTGCTGGCTAGGATCAAGGCAGGGGGCACAAGTGCAGGCTAGGCTTAAGGCCTGGGCACAAGTGCGGGCTAGGCTTAAGGCCTGGGCACAAGTGCGGGCTAGGCTTAAGGCCTGGGCACAAGTGCGGGCTAGGCTTAAGGCCGGGGCACAAGTGCGGGCTAGGCTTAAGGCCGGGGCACAAGTGCGGGCTAGGCTTAAGGCCGGGGCACAAGTGCGGGCTAGGCTTATGGCCTGAGGACAAGTGCGGGCTAGGCTTAAGGCCTGGGCACAAGTGCGGGCTAGGCTTAAGGCCGGGGCACAAGTGCGGGCTAGGCTTAAGGCCGGGGCACAAGTGCGGGCTAGGCTTAAGGCCGGGGCACAAGTGCGGGCTAGGCTTAAGGCCAGGGCACAAGTGCGGGCTAGGCTTAAGGCCAGGGCACAAGTGCGGGCTAGGCTTAAGGCCTGGGCACAAGTGCGGGCTAGGCTTTAGGCCTGGGCACAAGTGCGGGCTAGGCTTAAGGCCTGGGCACAAGTGCGGGCTAGGCTTAAGGCCTGGGCACAAGTGCGGGCTAGGCTTAAGGCAGGGGCACAAGTGCGGGCTAGGCTTAAGGCAGGGGCACAAGTGCGGGCTTGGCTTAAGGCCTGGGCTCAAGTGCGGGCTAGGCTTAAGGCCTGGGCACAAGTGCTGGCTAGGATCAAGGCAGGGGGCACAAGTGCTGGCTAGGCTTAAGGCCTGGGCACAAGTGCGGGCTAGGCTTAAGGCCTGGGCAAGAGTGCGGGCTAGGCTTAAGGCCTGGGCACAAGTGCGGGCTAGGCTTAAGGCCTGGGCACAAGTGCAGGCTAGGCTTAAGGCCTGGGCATAAGTGCAGTGCTGGCTAGGATCAAGGCAGGGGGCACAAGTGCGGGCTAGGCTTAAGGCCTGGGCACAAGTGCGGGCTAGGCTTAAGGCCTGGGCACAAGTGCTGGCTAGGATCAAGGCAGGGGGCACAAGTGCGGGCTAGGCTTAAGGCCTGGGCACAAGTGCGGGCTAGGCTTAAGGCCTGGGCACAAGTGCGGGCTAGGCTTAAGGCCTGGGCACAAGTGCGGGCTAGGCTTAAGGCCTGGGCACAAGTGCGGGCTAGGCTTAAGGCCTGGGCACAAGTGCGGGCTAGGCTTAAGGCCTGGGCACAAGTGCAGGCTAGGCTTAAGGCCTGGGCACAAGTGCAGTGCTGGCTAGGACCAAGGCAGGGGGCACAAGTGCGGGCTAGGCTTAAGGCCTGGGCACAAGTGCGGGCTAGGCTTAAGGCTTGGGCACAAGTGCGGGCTGGGCTTAAGGCCTGGGCACAAGTGCGGGCTGGGCTTAAGGCCTGGGCACAAGTGCGGGCTAGGCTTAAGGCAGGGGCACAAGTGCGGGCTAGGCTTAAGGCAGGGGCACAAGTGCGGGCTTGGCTTAAGGCCTGGGCACAAGTGCTGGCTAGGATCAAGGCAGGGGGCACAAGTGCGGGCTAGGCTTAAGGCCTGGGCACAAGTGCGGGCTAGGCTTAAGGCCTGGGCACAAGAGCGGGCTAGGCTTAAGGCCTGGGCACAAGTGCGGGCTAGGCTTAAGGCCTGGGCACAAGTGCGGGCTAGGCTTAAGGCCTGAGCACAAGTGCGGGCTAGGCTTTAGGTCTGGGCACAAGTGCGGGCTAGGCTTAAGGCAGGGGCACAAGTGCGGGCTAGGCTTAAGGCAGGGGCACAAGTGCGGGCTAGGCTTAAGGCCTGGGCACAAGTGCGGGCTAGGCTTAAGGCAGGGGCACAAGTGCGGGCTCGGCTTAAGGCAGGGGCACAAGTGCGGGCTCGGCTTAAGGCAGGGGCACAAGTGCGGGCTCGGCTTAAGGCAGGGGCACAAGTGCGGGCTCGGCTTAAGGCAGGGGCACAAGTGCGGGCTCGGCTTAAGGCAGGGGCACAAGTGCGGGCTCGGCTTAAGGCAGGGGCACAAGTGCGGGCTCGGCTTAAGGCAGGGGCACAAGTGCGGGCTCGGCTTAAGGCCGGGGCACAAGTGCGGGCTCGGCTTAAGGCCGGGGCACAAGTGCGGGCTCGGCTTAAGGCCGGGGCACAAGTGCGGGCTAGGCTTAAGGCCTGGGCACAAGTGCGGGCTAAGCTTAAAGCCGGGGCACAAGTGCGGGCTAAGCTTAAAGCCGGGGCACAAGTGCGGGCTAGGCTTAAGGCCTGGGCACAAGCGCGGGCTAGGCTTAAGGCCTGGGCACAAGTGCGGGTTAGGCTTAAGGCCGGGGCACAAGTGCGGGCTAGGCTTAAGGCCGGGGCACAAGTGCGGGCTAGGCTTAAGGCCAGGGCACAAGTGCAGGCTAGGCTTAAGGCCTGGGCACAAGTGCTGGCTAGGATCAAGGCAGGGGGCACAAGTGCGGGCTAGGCTTAAGGCCTGGGCACAAGTGTGGGCTAGGCTTCAGGCCTGGGCACAAGTGCGGGCTAGGCTTAAGGCCTGGGCACAAGTGCGGGCTAGGCTTAAGGCCTGGGCACAAGTGCGGGCTAGGCTTAAGGCCTGTGCACAAGTGCGGGCTAGGCTTAAGGCCTGGGCACAAGTGCAGTGCTGGCTAGGATCAAGGCAGGGGGCACAAGTGCGGGCTAGGCTTAAGGCCTGGGCACAAGTGCGGGCTAGGCTTAAGGCCTGGGCACAAGTGCGGGTTAGGCTTAAGGCCGGGGCACAAGTGCGGGCTAGGCTTAAGGCCGGGGCACAAGTGCAGGCTAGGCTTAAGGCCGGGGCACAAGTGCAGGCTAGGCTTAAGGCCTGGGCACAAGTGCAGTGCTGGCTAGGATCAAGGCAGGGGCCACAAGTGCCGGCTAGGCTTAAGGCATGGGCACAAGTGCCAGCCAGGCTTAAGGCCTGGGCACAAGTGCGGGCTAGGCTTACGGCATGGGCACAAGTGCAGTGCTGGCCAGGATCAAGGCAGGGGGCACAAGTGCTGGCTAGGCTTAAGGCATTCAGCTAACTCTTTGCACTCTTTGCATAAAGGGTTAGGGGCACCCATAGGGGTGAAGAGCTATCTTTCACCCCTCTACTCTGTACTTGGACATTTAGGACTAGATCCTTTGTTGTATAGTGCGGAGCCTCTCCATAACCCCATGCTCCAAGCGACCAGGCACTTCTTGTCTGTCCTCCGTAAATGGGTAATGCCTTCTTCCCCAATTACAGTCGTGCATGCGCATTCAGACGGGACAAGAGCGAAGAGCGTAAAGCTGGCCCTATGTGCATAACCAACATGAAGCTGAAGACAAAAACAAACAAACAAGCATTCAAGGGGCTCAAAAGTGCAGGCTAGGCTTAAGGCCTGGGCACAAGTGCGGGCTAGGCTTAAGGCCTGGGCACAAGTGCTGGCTAGGATCAAGGCAGGGGGCACAAGTGCAGGCTAGGCTTAAGGCCTGGGCACAAGTGCGGGCTAGGCTTAAGGCCTGGGCACAAGTGCGGGCTAGGCTTAAGGCCTGGGCACAAGTGCGGGCTAGGCTTAAGGCCGGGGCACAAGTGCGGGCTAGGCTTAAGGCCGGGGCACAAGTGCGGGCTAGGCTTAAGGCCGGGGCACAAGTGCGGGCTAGGCTTATGGCCTGAGGACAAGTGCGGGCTAGGCTTAAGGCCTGGGCACAAGTGCGGGCTAGGCTTAAGGCCGGGGCACAAGTGCGGGCTAGGCTTAAGGCCTGGGCACAAGTGCGGGCTAGGCTTTAGGCCTGGGCACAAGTGCGGGCCAGGCTTAAGGCCTGGGCACAAGTGCGGGCTAGGCTTAAGGCCTGGGCACAAGTGCGGGCTAGGCTTAAGGCAGGGGCACAAGTGCGGGCTAGGCTTAAGGCAGGGGCACAAGTGCGGGCTAGGCTTAAGGCCTGGGCACAAGTGCTGGCTAGGATCAAGGCAGGGGCACAAGTGCGGGCTAGGCTTAAGTCCTGGGCACAAGTGCGGGCTAGGCTTAAGGCCTGGGCACAAGTGCGGGCTAGGCTTAAGGCCTGGGCACAAGTGCGGGCTAGGTTTAAGGCCTGGGCACAAGTGCGGGCTAGGCTTAAGGCCTGGGCACAAGTTCGGGCTAGGCTTAAGGCCTGGGCACAAGTGCAGGCTAGGCTTAAGGCCTGGGCACAAGTGCAGTGCTGGCTAGGATCAAGGCAGGGGCCACAAGTGCCGGCTAGGCTTAAGGCCTGGGCACAAGTGCGGGCTAGGCTTAAGGCCTGGGCACAAGTGCGGGCTAGGCTTAAGGCCTGGGCACAAGTGCGGGCTAGGCTTAAGGCCTGGACACAAGTGCGGGCTAGGCTTAAGGCCTGGACACAAGTGCGGGCTAGGCTTAAGGCCGGGGCACAAGTGCAGGCTAGGCTTAAGGCCTGGGCACAAGTGCAGTGCTGGCTAGGATCAAGGCAGGGGCCACAAGTGCCGGCTAGGCTTAAGGCATGGGCACAAGTGCCAGCCAGGCTTAAGGCATGGGCACAAGTGCAGTGCTGGCCAGGATCAAGGCAGGGGGCACAAGTGCTGGCTAGGCTTAAGGCATTCAGCTAACTCTTTGCACTCTTTGCATAAAGGGTTAGGCACCCATAGGGGTGAAGAGCTAGCTTTCACCCCTCTACTCTGTACTTGGACATTTAGGACTAGATCCTTTGTTGTACAGTGCGGAGCCTCTCCATAACCCCATGCTCCAAGCGACCAGGCACTTCTTGTCTGTCCTCCGTAAATGGGTAATGCCTTCTTCCCCAATTAAAGTCGTGCATTCGCATTCAGACGGGACAAGAGCGAAGAGCGTAAAGCTGGCCCTATGTGCATAACCAACATGAAGCTGAAGACAAAAACAAACAAACAAGCATTCAAGGGGCTCAAAAGTGCAGGCTAGGCTTAAGGCCTGGGCACAAGTGCGGGCTAGGCTTAAGGCCTGGGCACAAGTGCGGGCTAGGCTTAAGGCCGGGGCACAAGTGCGGGCTAGGCTTAAGGCCGGGGCACAAGTGCGGGCTAGGCTTAAGGCCGGGGCACAAGTGCGGGCTAGGCTTATGGCCTGAGGACAAGTGCGGGCTAGGCCTAAGGCCAGGGCACAAGTGCGGGCTAGGCTTAAGGCCAGGGCACAAGTGCGGGCTAGGCTTAAGGCCAGGGCACAAGTGCGGGCTAGGCTTAAGGCCTGGGCACAAGTGCGGGCTAGGCTTAAGGCCTGGGCACAAGTGCGGGCTAGGCTTAAGGCCTGGACACAAGTGCGGGCTAGGCTTAAGGCAGGGGCACAAGTGCGGGCTAGGCTTAAGGCCTGGGCACAAGTGCGGGCTTGGCTTAAGGCCTGGGCACAAGTGCTGGCTAGGATCAAGGCAGGGGGCACAAGTGCGGGCTAGGCTTAAGGCCTGGGCACAAGTGCGGGCTAGGCTTAAGGCCTGGGCACAAGTGCGGGCTAGGCTTAAGGCCTGGGCACAAGTGCGGGCTAGGCTTAAGGCCTGGGCACAAGTGCGGGCTAGGCTTAAGGCCGGGGCACAAGTGCGGGCTAGGCTTAAGGCCTGGGCACAAGTGCGGGCTAGGCTTAAGGCCTGGGCACAAGTGCGGGCTAGGCTTAAGGCCTGGGCACAAGTGCGGGCTAGGCTTAAGGCCTGGGCACAAGTGCGGGCTAGGCTTTAGGCCTGGGCACAAGTGCGGGCTAGGCTTAAGGCCTGGGCACAAGTGCGGGCTAGGCTTAAGGCCTGGGCACAAGTGCGGGCTAGGCTTAAGGCCTGGGCACAAGTGCGGGCTAGGCTTAAGGCAGGGGCACAAGTGCGGGCTCGGCTTAAGGCAGGGGCACAAGTGCGGGCTCGGCTTAAGGCAGGGGCACAAGTGCGGGCTCGGCTTAAGGCCGGGGCACAAGTGCGGGCTAGGCATAAGGCCGGGGCACAAGTGCGGGCTAGGCTTATGGCCTGAGGACAAGTGCGGGCTAGGCTTAAGGCCTGGGCACAAGTGCGGGCTAAGCTTAAGGCCGGGGCACAAGTGCGGGCTCGGCTTAAGGCCGGGGCACAAGTGCGGGCTCGGCTTAAGGCCGGGGCACAAGTGTGGGCTAGGCTTAAGGCCTGGGCACAAGTGCGGGCTAGGCTTAAGGCCTGGGCACAAGTGCGGGCTAGGCTTAAGGCCTGGGCACAAGTGCGGGCTAGGCTTAAGGCCTGGGCACAAGTGCGGGCTAGGCTTAAGGCCTGGGCACAAGTGCGGGCTAGGCTTAAGGCCTGGGCACAAGTGCGGGCTAAGCTTAAAGCCGGGGCACAAGTGCGGGCTAAGCTTAAGGCCTGGGCACAAGTGCGGGCTAGGCTTAAGGCCTGGGCACAAGTGCGGGTTAGGCTTAAGGCCGGGGCACAAGTGCGGGCTAGGCTTAAGGCCTGGGCACAAGTGCGGGCTAGGCTTAAGGCCTGGGCACAAGTGCGGGCTAGGCTTAAGGCCTGGGCACAAGTGCGGGCTAGGCTTAAGGCCGGGGCACAAGTGCAGGCTAGGCTTAAGGCCTGGGCACAAGTGCAGTGCTGGCTAGGATCAAGGCAGGGGCCACAAGTGCCGGCTAGGCTTAAGGCCTGGGCACAAGTGCGGGCTAGGCTTAAGGCCTGGGCACAAGTGCGGGTTAGGCTTAAGGCCGGGGCACAAGTGCGGGCTAGGCTTAAGGCCTGGGCACAAGTGCGGGCTAGGCTTAAGGCCTGGGCACAAGTGCGGGCTAGGCCTAAGGCCTGGACACAAGTGTGGGCTAGGCTTAAGGCCGGGGCACAAGTGCAGGCTAGGCTTAAGGCCTGGGCACAAGTGCAGTGCTGGCTAGGATCAAGGCAGGGGCCACAAGTGCCGGCTAGGCTTAAGGCATGGGCACAAGTGCCAGCCAGGCTTAAGGCATGGGCACAAGTGCAGTGCTGGCCAGGATCAAGGCAGGGCGCACAAGTGCTGGCTAGGCTTAAGGCATTCAGCTAACTCTTTGCACTCTTTGCATAAAGGGTTAGGCACCCATAGGGGTGAAGAGCTAGCTTTCACCCCTCTACTCTGTACTTGGACATTTAGGACTAGATCCTTTGTTGTACAGTGCGGAGCCTCTCCATAACCCCATGCTCCAAGCGACCAGGCACTTCTTGTCTGTCCTCCGTAAATGGGTAATGCCTTCTTCCCCAATTACAGTCGTGCATGCGCATTCAGACGGGACAAGAGCGAAGAGCGTAAAGCTGGCCCTATGTGCATAACCAACATGAAGCTGAAGACAAAAACAAACAAACAAGCATTCAAGGGGCTCAAAAGTGCAGGCTAGGCTTAAGGCCTGGGCACAAGTGCAGGCTAGGCTTAAGGCCTGGGCACAAGTGCTGGCTAGGATCAAGGCAGGGGGCACAAGTGCGGGCTAGGCTTAAGGCAGGGGCACAAGTGCGGGCTAGGCTTAAGGCAGGGGCACAAGTGCGGGCTAGGCTTAAGGCAGGGGCACAAGTGCGGGCTAGGCTTAAGGCCTGGGCACAAGTGCTGGCTAGGATCAAGGCAGGGGGCACAAGTGCGGGCTAGGCTTAAGGCCTGGGCACAAGTGCGGGCTAGGCTTAAGGCCTGGGCACAAGTGCGGGCTAGGATCAAGGCAGGGGCACAAGTGCGGGCTAGGCTTAAGGCCTGGGCACAAGTGCGGGCTAGGCTTAAGGCCTGGGCACAAGTGCGGGCTAGGCTTAAGGCCTGGGCACAAGTGCGGGCTAGGCTTAAGGCCTGGGCACAAGTGCGGGCTAGGCTTAAGGCCTGGGCACAAGTGCGGGCTAGGCTTAAGGCCTGGGCACAAGTGCGGGCTAGGCTTAAGGCCTGGGCACAAGTGCGGGCTAGGCTTAAGGCCTGGGCACAAGTGCGGGCTAGGCTTAAGGCCTGGGCACAAGTGCAGGCTAGGCTTAAGACCTGGGCATAAGTGCAGTGCTGGCTAGGATCAAGGCAGGGGGCACAAGTGCGGGCTAGGCTTAAGGCCTGGGCACAAGTGCGGGCTAGGCTTAAGGCCTGGGCACAAGTGCAGGCTAGGCTTAAGGCCTGGGCACAAGTGCGGGCTAGGCTTAAGGCCTGGGCACAAGTGCGGGTTAGGCTTAAGGCCTGGGCACAAGTGCGGGCTAGGCTTAAGGCCTGGGCACAAGTGCGGGCTAGGCTTAAGGCCTGGGCACAAGTGCGGGCTAGGCTTAAGGCCTGGACACAAGTGCGGGCTAGGCTTAAGGCCGGGGCACAAGTGCAGGCTAGGCTTAAGGCCTGGGCACAAGTGCAGTGCTGGCTAGGATCAAGGCAGGGGCCACAAGTGCCGGCTAGGCTTAAGGCATGGGCACAAGTGCCAGCCAGGCTTAAGGCATGGGCACAAGTGCAGTGCTGGCCAGGATCAAGGCAGGGGGCACAAGTGCTGGCTAGGCTTAAGGCATTCAGCTAACTCTTTGCACTCTTTGCATAAAGGGTTAGGCACCCATAGGGGTGAAGAGCTAGCTTTCACCCCTCTACTCTGTACTTGGACATTTAGGACTAGATCCTTTGTTGTACAGTGCGGAGCCTCTCCATAACCCCATGCTCCAAGCGACCAGGCACTTCTTGTCTGTCCTCCGTAAATGGGTAATGCCTTCTTCCCCAATTACAGTCGTGCATGCGCATTCAGACGGGACAAGAGCGAAGAGCGTAAAGCTGGCCCTATGTGCATAACCAACATGAAGCTGAAGACAAAAACAAACAAACAAGCATTCAAGGGGCTCAAAAGTGCAGGCTAGGCTTAAGGCCTGGGCACAAGTGCGGGCTAGGCTTAAGGCCTGGGCACAAGTGCGGGCTAGGCTTAAGGCCTGGGCACAAGTGCGGGCTAGGCTTAAGGCCGGGGCACAAGTGCGGGCTAGGCTTAAGGCCGGGGCACAAGTGCGGGCTAGGCTTAAGGCCGGGGCACAAGTGCGGGCTAGGCTTATGGCCTGAGGACAAGTGCGGGCTAGGCTTAAGGCCTGGGCACAAGTGCGGGCTAGGCTTAAGGCCAGGGCACAAGTGCGGGCTAGGCTTAAGGCCAGGGCACAAGTGCGGGCTAGGCTTAAGGCCTGGGCACATGTGCGGGCTAGGCTTAAGGCCTGGGCACAAGTGCGGGCTAGGCTTAAGGCCTGGGCACAAGTGCGGGCTAGGCTTAAGGCCTGGGCACAAGTGCGGGCTAGGCTTAAGGCCTGGACACAAGTGCGGGCTAGGCTTAAGGCAGGGGCACAAGTGCGGGCTAGGCTTAAGGCAGGGGCACAAGTGCGGGCTTGGCTTAAGGCCTGGGCACAAGTGCAGGCTAGGCTTAAGGCCTGGGCACAAGTGCGGGCTAGGCTTAAGGCCTGGGCACAAGTGCGGGCTAGGCTTAAGGCCGGGGCACAAGTGCGGGCTAAGCTTAAAGCCGGGGCACAAGTGCGGGCTAGGCTTAAGGCCTGGGCACAAGCGCGGGCTAGGCTTAAGGCCGGGGCACAAGTGCGGGTTAGGCTTAAGGCCGGGGCACAAGTGCGGGCTAGGCTTAAGGCCGGGGCACAAGTGCGGGCTAGGCTTAAGGCCAGGGCACAAGTGCAGGCTAGGCTTAAGGCCTGGGCACAAGTGCTGGCTAGGATCAAGGCAGGGGGCACAAGTGCGGGCTAGGCTTAAGGCCTGGGCACAAGTGTGGGCTAGGCTTAAGGCCTGGGCACAAGTGCGGGCTAGGCTTAAGGCCTGGGCACAAGTGCGGGCTAGGCTTAAGGCCTGGGCACAAGTGCGGGCTAGGCTTAAGGCCTGTGCACAAGTGCGGGCTAGGCTTAAGGCCTGGGCACAAGTGCAGTGCTGGCTAGGAACAAGGCAGGGGGCACAAGTGCGGGCTAGGCTTAAGGCCTGGGCACAAGTGCGGGCTAGGCTTAAGGCCTGGGCACAAGTGCGGGTTAGGCTTAAGGCCGGGGCACAAGTGCGGGCTAGGCTTAAGGCCGGGGCACAAGTGCAGGCTAGGCTTAAGGCCGGGGCACAAGTGCAGGCTAGGCTTAAGGCCTGGGCACAAGTGCAGTGCTGGCTAGGATCAAGGCAGGGGCCACAAGTGCCGGCTAGGCTTAAGGCATGGGCACAAGTGCCAGCCAGGCTTAAGGCCTGGGCACAAGTGCGGGCTAGGCTTACGGCATGGGCACAAGTGCAGTGCTGGCCAGGATCAAGGCAGGGGGCACAAGTGCTGGCTAGGCTTAAGGCATTCAGCTAACTCTTTGCACTCTTTGCATAAAGGGTTAGGGGCACCCATAGGGGTGAAGAGCTATCTTTCACCCCTCTACTCTGTACTTGGACATTTAGGACTAGATCCTTTGTTGTACAGTGCGGAGCCTCTCCATAACCCCATGCTCCAAGCGACCAGGCACTTCTTGTCTGTCCTCCGTAAATGGGTAATGCCTTCTTCCCCAATTACAGTCGTGCATGCGCATTCAGACGGGACAAGAGCGAAGAGCGTAAAGCTGGCCCTATGTGCATAACCAACATGAAGCTGAAGACAAAAACAAACAAACAAGCATTCAAGGGGCTCAAAAGTGCAGGCTAGGCTTAAGGCCTGGGCACAAGTGCGGGCTAGGCTTAAGGCCTGGGCACAAGTGCTGGCTAGGATCAAGGCAGGGGGCACAAGTGCAGGCTAGGCTTAAGGCCTGGGCACAAGTGCGGGCTAGGCTTAAGGCCTGGGCACAAGTGCGGGCTAGGCTTAAGGCCTGGGCACAAGTGCGGGCTAGGCTTAAGGCCGGGGCACAAGTGCGGGCTAGGCTTAAGGCCGGGGCACAAGTGCGGGCTAGGCTTAAGGCCGGGGCACAAGTGCGGGCTAGGCTTATGGCCTGAGGACAAGTGCGGGCTAGGCTTAAGGCCTGGGCACAAGTGCGGGCTAGGCTTAAGGCCGGGGCACAAGTGCGGGCTAGGCTTAAGGCCGGGGCACAAGTGCGGGCTAGGCTTAAGGCCGGGGCACAAGTGCGGGCTAGGCTTAAGGCCAGGGCACAAGTGCGGGCTAGGCTTAAGGCCAGGACACAAGTGCGGGCTAGGCTTAAGGCCTGGGCACAAGTGCGGGCTAGGCTTTAGGCCTGGGCACAAGTGCGGGCTAGGCTTAAGGCCTGGGCACAAGTGCGGGCTAGGCTTAAGGCCTGGGCACAAGTGCGGGCTAGGCTTAAGGCAGGGGCACAAGTGCGGGCTAGGCTTAAGGCAGGGGCACAAGTGCGGGCTTGGCTTAAGGCCTGGGCTCAAGTGCGGGCTAGGCTTAAGGCCTGGGCACAAGTGCTGGCTAGGATCAAGGCAGGGGGCACAAGTGCTGGCTAGGCTTAAGGCCTGGGCACAAGTGCGGGCTAGGCTTAAGGCCTGGGCAAAAGTGCGGGCTAGGCTTAAGGCCTGGGCACAAGTGCGGGCTAGGCTTAAGGCCTGGGCACAAGTGCAGGCTAGGCTTAAGGCCTGGGCATAAGTGCAGTGCTGGCTAGGATCAAGGCAGGGGGCACAAGTGCGGGCTAGGCTTAAGGCCTGGGCACAAGTGCGGGCTAGGCTTAAGGCCTGGGCACAAGTGCTGGCTAGGATCAAGGCAGGGGGCACAAGTGCGGGCTAGGCTTAAGGCCTGGGCACAAGTGCGGGCTAGGCTTAAGGCCTGGGCACAAGTGCGGGCTAGGCTTAAGGCCTGGGCACAAGTGCGGGCTAGGCTTAAGGCCTGGGCACAAGTGCGGGCTAGGCTTAAGGCCTGGGCACAAGTGCGGGCTAGGCTTAAGGCCTGGGCACAAGTGCAGGCTAGGCTTAAGGCCTGGGCACAAGTGCAGTGCTGGCTAGGACCAAGGCAGGGGGCACAAGTGCGGGCTAGGCTTAAGGCCTGGGCACAAGTGCGGGCTAGGCTTAAGGCTTGGGCACAAGTGCGGGCTGGGCTTAAGGCCTGGGCACAAGTGCGGGCTAGGCTTAAGGCCTGGGCACAAGTGCGGGCTAGGCTTAAGGCAGGGGCACAAGTGCGGGCTAGGCTTAAGGCAGGGGCACAAGTGCGGGCTTGGCTTAAGGCCTGGGCACAAGTGCTGGCTAGGATCAAGGCAGGGGGCACAAGTGCGGGCTAGGCTTAAGGCCTGGGCACAAGTGCGGGCTAGGCTTAAGGCCTGGGCACAAGAGCGGGCTAGGCTTAAGGCCTGGGCACAAGTGCGGGCTAGGCTTAAGGCCTGGGCACAAGTGCGGGCTAGGCTTAAGGCCTGAGCACAAGTGCGGGCTAGGCTTTAGGTCTGGGCACAAGTGCGGGCTAGGCTTAAGGCAGGGGCACAAGTGCGGGCTAGGCTTAAGGCAGGGGCACAAGTGCGGGCTAGGCTTAAGGCAGGGGCACAAGTGCGGGCTAGGCTTAAGGCCTGGGCACAAGTGCGGGCTAGGCTTAAGGCCTGGGCACAAGTGCGGGCTAGGCTTAAGGCCTGGGCACAAGTGCGGGCTAGGCTTAAGGCCTGTGCACAAGTGCGGGCTAGGCTTAAGGCCTGGGCACAAGTGCAGTGCTGGCTAGGATCAAGGCAGGGGGCACAAGTGCGGGCTAGGCTTAAGGCCTGGGCACAAGTGCGGGCTAGGCTTAAGGCCTGGGCACAAGTGCGGGTTAGGCTTAAGGCCGGGGCACAAGTGCGGGCTAGGCTTAAGGCCGGGGCACAAGTGCAGGCTAGGCTTAAGGCCGGGGCACAAGTGCAGGCTAGGCTTAAGGCCTGGGCACAAGTGCAGTGCTGGCTAGGATCAAGGCAGGGGCCACAAGTGCCGGCTAGGCTTAAGGCATGGGCACAAGTGCCAGCCAGGCTTAAGGCCTGGGCACAAGTGCGGGCTAGGCTTACGGCATGGGCACAAGTGCAGTGCTGGCCAGGATCAAGGCAGGGGGCACAAGTGCTGGCTAGGCTTAAGGCATTCAGCTAACTCTTTGCACTCTTTGCATAAAGGGTTAGGGGCACCCATAGGGGTGAAGAGCTATCTTTCACCCCTCTACTCTGTACTTGGACATTTAGGACTAGATCCTTTGTTGTACAGTGCGGAGCCTCTCCATAACCCCATGCTCCAAGCGACCAGGCACTTCTTGTCTGTCCTCCGTAAATGGGTAATGCCTTCTTCCCCAATTACAGTCGTGCATGCGCATTCAGACGGGACAAGAGCGAAGAGCGTAAAGCTGGCCCTATGTGCATAACCAACATGAAGCTGAAGACAAAAACAAACAAACAAGCATTCAAGGGGCTCAAAAGTGCAGGCTAGGCTTAAGGCCTGGGCACAAGTGCGGGCTAGGCTTAAGGCCTGGGCACAAGTGCTGGCTAGGATCAAGGCAGGGGGCACAAGTGCAGGCTAGGCTTAAGGCCTGGGCACAAGTGCGGGCTAGGCTTAAGGCCTGGGCACAAGTGCGGGCTAGGCTTAAGGCCTGGGCACAAGTGCGGGCTAGGCTTAAGGCCGGGGCACAAGTGCGGGCTAGGCTTAAGGCCGGGGCACAAGTGCGGGCTAGGCTTAAGGCCGGGGCACAAGTGCGGGCTAGGCTTATGGCCTGAGGACAAGTGCGGGCTAGGCTTAAGGCCTGGGCACAAGTGCGGGCTAGGCTTAAGGCCGGGGCACAAGTGCGGGCTAGGCTTAAGGCCGGGGCACAAGTGCGGGCTAGGCTTAAGGCCGGGGCACAAGTGCGGGCTAGGCTTAAGGCCAGGGCACAAGTGCGGGCTAGGCTTAAGGCCAGGGCACAAGTGCGGGCTAGGCTTAAGGCCTGGGCACAAGTGCGGGCTAGGCTTTAGGCCTGGGCACAAGTGCGGGCTAGGCTTAAGGCCTGGGCACAAGTGCGGGCTAGGCTTAAGGCCTGGGCACAAGTGCGGGCTAGGCTTAAGGCAGGGGCACAAGTGCGGGCTAGGCTTAAGGCAGGGGCACAAGTGCGGGCTAGGCTTAAGGCAGGGGCACAAGTGCGGGCTTGGCTTAAGGCCTGGGCTCAAGTGCGGGCTAGGCTTAAGGCCTGGGCACAAGTGCTGGCTAGGATCAAGGCAGGGGGCACAAGTGCTGGCTAGGCTTAAGGCCTGGGCACAAGTGCGGGCTAGGCTTAAGGCCTGGGCAAGAGTGCGGGCTAGGCTTAAGGCCTGGGCACAAGTGCGGGCTAGGCTTAAGGCCTGGGCACAAGTGCAGGCTAGGCTTAAGGCCTGGGCATAAGTGCAGTGCTGGCTAGGATCAAGGCAGGGGGCACAAGTGCGGGCTAGGCTTAAGGCCTGGGCACAAGTGCGGGCTAGGCTTAAGGCCTGGGCACAAGTGCTGGCTAGGATCAAGGCAGGGGGCACAAGTGCGGGCTAGGCTTAAGGCCTGGGCACAAGTGCGGGCTAGGCTTAAGGCCTGGGCACAAGTGCGGGCTAGGCTTAAGGCCTGGGCACAAGTGCGGGCTAGGCTTAAGGCCTGGGCACAAGTGCGGGCTAGGCTTAAGGCCTGGGCACAAGTGCGGGCTAGGCTTAAGGCCTGGGCACAAGTGCAGGCTAGGCTTAAGGCCTGGGCACAAGTGCAGTGCTGGCTAGGACCAAGGCAGGGGGCACAAGTGCGGGCTAGGCTTAAGGCCTGGGCACAAGTGCGGGCTAGGCTTAAGGCTTGGGCACAAGTGCGGGCTGGGCTTAAGGCCTGGGCACAAGTGCGGGCTAGGCTTAAGGCCTGGGCACAAGTGCGGGCTAGGCTTAAGGCAGGGGCACAAGTGCGGGCTAGGCTTAAGGCAGGGGCACAAGTGCGGGCTTGGCTTAAGGCCTGGGCACAAGTGCTGGCTAGGATCAAGGCAGGGGGCACAAGTGCGGGCTAGGCTTAAGGCCTGGGCACAAGTGCGGGCTAGGCTTAAGGCCTGGGCACAAGAGCGGGCTAGGCTTAAGGCCTGGGCACAAGTGCGGGCTAGGCTTAAGGCCTGGGCACAAGTGCGGGCTAGGCTTAAGGCCTGAGCACAAGTGCGGGCTAGGCTTTAGGTCTGGGCACAAGTGCGGGCTAGGCTTAAGGCAGGGGCACAAGTGCGGGCTAGGCTTAAGGCAGGGGCACAAGTGCGGGCTAGGCTTAAGGCCTGGGCACAAGTGCGGGCTAGGCTTAAGGCAGGGGCACAAGTGCGGGCTCGGCTTAAGGCAGGGGCACAAGTGCGGGCTCGGCTTAAGGCAGGGGCACAAGTGCGGGCTCGGCTTAAGGCAGGGGCACAAGTGCGGGCTCGGCTTAAGGCAGGGGCACAAGTGCGGGCTCGGCTTAAGGCAGTGGCACAAGTGCGGGCTCGGCTTAAGGCAGGGGCACAAGTGCGGGCTCGGCTTAAGGCAGGGGCACAAGTGCGGGCTCGGCTTAAGGCAGGGGCACAAGTGCGGGCTCGGCTTAAGGCAGGGGCACAAGTGCGGGCTCGGCTTAAGGCAGGGGCACAAGTGCGGGCTCGGCTTAAGGCCGGGGCACAAGTGCGGGCTCGGCTTAAGGCCGGGGCACAAGTGCGGGCTCGGCTTAAGGCCGGGGCACAAGTGCGGGCTCGGCTTAAGGCCGGGGCACAAGTGCGGGCTAGGCTTAAGGCCTGGGCACAAGTGCGGGCTAAGCTTAAAGCCGGGGCACAAGTGCGGGCTAAGCTTAAAGCCGGGGCACAAGTGCGGGCTAGGCTTAAGGCCTGGGCACAAGCGCGGGCTAGGCTTAAGGCCTGGGCACAAGTGCGGGTTAGGCTTAAGGCCGGGGCACAAGTGCGGGCTAGGCTTAAGGCCGGGGCACAAGTGCGGGCTAGGCTTAAGGCCAGGGCACAAGTGCAGGCTAGGCTTAAGGCCTGGGCACAAGTGCTGGCTAGGATCAAGGCAGGGGGCACAAGTGCGGGCTAGGCTTAAGGCCTGGGCACAAGTGTGGGCTAGGCTTAAGGCCTGGGCACAAGTGCGGGCTAGGCTTAAGGCCTGGGCACAAGTGCGGGCTAGGCTTAAGGCCTGGGCACAAGTGCGGGCTAGGCTTAAGGCCTGTGCACAAGTGCGGGCTAGGCTTAAGGCCTGGGCACAAGTGCAGTGCTGGCTAGGATCAAGGCAGGGGGCACAAGTGCGGGCTAGGCTTAAGGCCTGGGCACAAGTGCGGGCTAGGCTTAAGGCCTGGGCACAAGTGCGGGTTAGGCTTAAGGCCGGGGCACAAGTGCGGGCTAGGCTTAAGGCCGGGGCACAAGTGCAGGCTAGGCTTAAGGCCTGGGCACAAGTGCGGGCTAGGCTTAAGGCAGGGGCACAAGTGCGGGCTCGGCTTAAGGCAGGGGCACAAGTGCGGGCTCGGCTTAAGGCAGGGGCACAAGTGCGGGCTCGGCTTAAGGCAGGGGCACAAGTGCGGGCTCGGCTTAAGGCAGGGGCACAAGTGCGGGCTCGGCTTAAGGCAGGGGCACAAGTGCGGGCTCGGCTTAAGGCAGGGGCACAAGTGCGGGCTCGGCTTAAGGCAGGGGCACAAGTGCGGGCTCGGCTTAAGGCAGGGGCACAAGTGCGGGCTCGGCTTAAGGCAGGGGCACAAGTGCGGGCTCGGCTTAAGGCAGGGGCACAAGTGCGGGCTCGGCTTAAGGCCGGGGCACAAGTGCGGGCTCGGCTTAAGGCCGGGGCACAAGTGCGGGCTCGGCTTAAGGCCGGGGCACAAGTGCGGGCTAGGCTTAAGGCCTGGGCACAAGTGCGGGCTAAGCTTAAAGCCGGGGCACAAGTGCGGGCTAAGCTTAAAGCCGGGGCACAAGTGCGGGCTAGGCTTAAGGCCTGGGCACAAGCGCGGGCTAGGCTTAAGGCCTGGGCACAAGTGCGGGTTAGGCTTAAGGCCGGGGCACAAGTGCGGGCTAGGCTTAAGGCCGGGGCACAAGTGCGGGCTAGGCTTAAGGCCAGGGCACAAGTGCAGGCTAGGCTTAAGGCCTGGGCACAAGTGCTGGCTAGGATCAAGGCAGGGGGCACAAGTGCGGGCTAGGCTTAAGGCCTGGGCACAAGTGTGGGCTAGGCTTAAGGCCTGGGCACAAGTGCGGGCTAGGCTTAAGGCCTGGGCACAAGTGCGGGCTAGGCTTAAGGCCTGGGCACAAGTGCGGGCTAGGCTTAAGGCCTGTGCACAAGTGCGGGCTAGGCTTAAGGCCTGGGCACAAGTGCAGTGCTGGCTAGGATCAAGGCAGGGGGCACAAGTGCGGGCTAGGCTTAAGGCCTGGGCACAAGTGCGGGCTAGGCTTAAGGCCTGGGCACAAGTGCGGGTTAGGCTTAAGGCCGGGGCACAAGTGCGGGCTAGGCTTAAGGCCGGGGCACAAGTGCAGGCTAGGCTTAAGGCCGGGGCACAAGTGCAGGCTAGGCTTAAGGCCTGGGCACAAGTGCAGTGCTGGCTAGGATCAAGGCAGGGGCCACAAGTGCCGGCTAGGCTTAAGGCATGGGCACAAGTGCCAGCCAGGCTTAAGGCCTGGGCACAAGTGCGGGCTAGGCTTACGGCATGGGCACAAGTGCAGTGCTGGCCAGGATCAAGGCAGGGGGCACAAGTGCTGGCTAGGCTTAAGGCATTCAGCTAACTCTTTGCACTCTTTGCATAAAGGGTTAGGGGCACCCATAGGGGTGAAGAGCTATCTTTCACCCCTCTACTCTGTACTTGGACATTTAGGACTAGATCCTTTGTTGTACAGTGCGGAGCCTCTCCATAACCCCATGCTCCAAGCGACCAGGCACTTCTTGTCTGTCCTCCGTAAATGGGTAATGCCTTCTTCCCCAATTACAGTCGTGCATGCGCATTCAGACGGGACAAGAGCGAAGAGCGTAAAGCTGGCCCTATGTGCATAACCAACATGAAGCTGAAGACAAAAACAAACAAACAAGCATTCAAGGGGCTCAAAAGTGCAGGCTAGGCTTAAGGCCTGGGCACAAGTGCGGGCTAGGCTTAAGGCCTGGGCACAAGTGCTGGCTAGGATCAAGGCAGGGGGCACAAGTGCAGGCTAGGCTTAAGGCCTGGGCACAAGTGCGGGCTAGGCTTAAGGCCTGGGCACAAGTGCGGGCTAGGCTTAAGGCCTGGGCACAAGTGCGGGCTAGGCTTAAGGCCGGGGCACAAGTGCGGGCTAGGCTTAAGGCCGGGGCACAAGTGCGGGCTAGGCTTAAGGCCGGGGCACAAGTGCGGGCTAGGCTTATGGCCTGAGGACAAGTGCGGGCTAGGCTTAAGGCCTGGGCACAAGTGCGGGCTAGGCTTAAGGCCGGGGCACAAGTGCGGGCTAGGCTTAAGGCCTGGGCACAAGTGCGGGCTAGGCTTTAGGCCTGGGCACAAGTGCGGGCCAGGCTTAAGGCCTGGGCACAAGTGCGGGCTAGGCTTAAGGCCTGGGCACAAGTGCGGGCTAGGCTTAAGGCAGGGGCACAAGTGCGGGCTAGGCTTAAGGCAGGGGCACAAGTGCGGGCTAGGCTTAAGGCCTGGGCACAAGTGCTGGCTAGGATCAAGGCAGGGGCACAAGTGCGGGCTAGGCTTAAGTCCTGGGCACAAGTGCGGGCTAGGCTTAAGGCCTGGGCACAAGTGCGGGCTAGGCTTAAGGCCTGGGCACAAGTGCGGGCTAGGTTTAAGGCCTGGGCACAAGTGCGGGCTAGGCTTAAGGCCTGGGCACAAGTTCGGGCTAGGCTTAAGGCCTGGGCACAAGTGCAGGCTAGGCTTAAGGCCTGGGCACAAGTGCAGTGCTGGCTAGGATCAAGGCAGGGGCCACAAGTGCCGGCTAGGCTTAAGGCCTGGGCACAAGTGCGGGCTAGGCTTAAGGCCTGGGCACAAGTGCGGGCTAGGCTTAAGGCCTGGGCACAAGTGCGGGCTAGGCTTAAGGCCTGGACACAAGTGCGGGCTAGGCTTAAGGCCTGGACACAAGTGCGGGCTAGGCTTAAGGCCGGGGCACAAGTGCAGGCTAGGCTTAAGGCCTGGGCACAAGTGCAGTGCTGGCTAGGATCAAGGCAGGGGCCACAAGTGCCGGCTAGGCTTAAGGCATGGGCACAAGTGCCAGCCAGGCTTAAGGCATGGGCACAAGTGCAGTGCTGGCCAGGATCAAGGCAGGGGGCACAAGTGCTGGCTAGGCTTAAGGCATTCAGCTAACTCTTTGCACTCTTTGCATAAAGGGTTAGGCACCCATAGGGGTGAAGAGCTAGCTTTCACCCCTCTACTCTGTACTTGGACATTTAGGACTAGATCCTTTGTTGTACAGTGCGGAGCCTCTCCATAACCCCATGCTCCAAGCGACCAGGCACTTCTTGTCTGTCCTCCGTAAATGGGTAATGCCTTCTTCCCCAATTAAAGTCGTGCATTCGCATTCAGACGGGACAAGAGCGAAGAGCGTAAAGCTGGCCCTATGTGCATAACCAACATGAAGCTGAAGACAAAAACAAACAAACAAGCATTCAAGGGGCTCAAAAGTGCAGGCTAGGCTTAAGGCCTGGGCACAAGTGCGGGCTAGGCTTAAGGCCTGGGCACAAGTGCGGGCTAGGCTTAAGGCCGGGGCACAAGTGCGGGCTAGGCTTAAGGCCGGGGCACAAGTGCGGGCTAGGCTTAAGGCCGGGGCACAAGTGCGGGCTAGGCTTATGGCCTGAGGACAAGTGCGGGCTAGGCCTAAGGCCAGGGCACAAGTGCGGGCTAGGCTTAAGGCCAGGGCACAAGTGCGGGCTAGGCTTAAGGCCAGGGCACAAGTGCGGGCTAGGCTTAAGGCCTGGGCACAAGTGCGGGCTAGGCTTAAGGCCTGGGCACAAGTGCGGGCTAGGCTTAAGGCCTGGACACAAGTGCGGGCTAGGCTTAAGGCAGGGGCACAAGTGCGGGCTAGGCTTAAGGCCTGGGCACAAGTGCGGGCTTGGCTTAAGGCCTGGGCACAAGTGCTGGCTAGGATCAAGGCAGGGGGCACAAGTGCGGGCTAGGCTTAAGGCCTGGGCACAAGTGCGGGCTAGGCTTAAGGCCTGGGCACAAGTGCGGGCTAGGCTTAAGGCCTGGGCACAAGTGCGGGCTAGGCTTAAGGCCTGGGCACAAGTGCGGGCTAGGCTTAAGGCCGGGGCACAAGTGCGGGCTAGGCTTAAGGCCTGGGCACAAGTGCGGGCTAGGCTTAAGGCCTGGGCACAAGTGCGGGCTAGGCTTAAGGCCTGGGCACAAGTGCGGGCTAGGCTTAAGGCCTGGGCACAAGTGCGGGCTAGGCTTTAGGCCTGGGCACAAGTGCGGGCTAGGCTTAAGGCCTGGGCACAAGTGCGGGCTAGGCTTAAGGCCTGGGCACAAGTGCGGGCTAGGCTTAAGGCCTGGGCACAAGTGCGGGCTAGGCTTAAGGCAGGGGCACAAGTGCGGGCTCGGCTTAAGGCAGGGGCACAAGTGCGGGCTCGGCTTAAGGCAGGGGCACAAGTGCGGGCTCGGCTTAAGGCCGGGGCACAAGTGCGGGCTAGGCATAAGGCCGGGGCACAAGTGCGGGCTAGGCTTATGGCCTGAGGACAAGTGCGGGCTAGGCTTAAGGCCTGGGCACAAGTGCGGGCTAAGCTTAAGGCCGGGGCACAAGTGCGGGCTCGGCTTAAGGCCGGGGCACAAGTGCGGGCTCGGCTTAAGGCCGGGGCACAAGTGTGGGCTAGGCTTAAGGCCTGGGCACAAGTGCGGGCTAGGCTTAAGGCCTGGGCACAAGTGCGGGCTAGGCTTAAGGCCTGGGCACAAGTGCGGGCTAGGCTTAAGGCCTGGGCACAAGTGCGGGCTAGGCTTAAGGCCTGGGCACAAGTGCGGGCTAGGCTTAAGGCCTGGGCACAAGTGCGGGCTAAGCTTAAAGCCGGGGCACAAGTGCGGGCTAAGCTTAAGGCCTGGGCACAAGTGCGGGCTAGGCTTAAGGCCTGGGCACAAGTGCGGGTTAGGCTTAAGGCCGGGGCACAAGTGCGGGCTAGGCTTAAGGCCTGGGCACAAGTGCGGGCTAGGCTTAAGGCCTGGGCACAAGTGCGGGCTAGGCTTAAGGCCTGGGCACAAGTGCGGGCTAGGCTTAAGGCCGGGGCACAAGTGCAGGCTAGGCTTAAGGCCTGGGCACAAGTGCAGTGCTGGCTAGGATCAAGGCAGGGGCCACAAGTGCCGGCTAGGCTTAAGGCCTGGGCACAAGTGCGGGCTAGGCTTAAGGCCTGGGCACAAGTGCGGGTTAGGCTTAAGGCCGGGGCACAAGTGCGGGCTAGGCTTAAGGCCTGGGCACAAGTGCGGGCTAGGCTTAAGGCCTGGGCACAAGTGCGGGCTAGGCCTAAGGCCTTGACACAAGTGTGGGCTAGGCTTAAGGCCGGGGCACAAGTGCAGGCTAGGCTTAAGGCCTGGGCACAAGTGCAGTGCTGGCTAGGATCAAGGCAGGGGCCACAAGTGCCGGCTAGGCTTAAGGCATGGGCACAAGTGCCAGCCAGGCTTAAGGCATGGGCACAAGTGCAGTGCTGGCCAGGATCAAGGCAGGGCGCACAAGTGCTGGCTAGGCTTAAGGCATTCAGCTAACTCTTTGCACTCTTTGCATAAAGGGTTAGGCACCCATAGGGGTGAAGAGCTAGCTTTCACCCCTCTACTCTGTACTTGGACATTTAGGACTAGATCCTTTGTTGTACAGTGCGGAGCCTCTCCATAACCCCATGCTCCAAGCGACCAGGCACTTCTTGTCTGTCCTCCGTAAATGGGTAATGCCTTCTTCCCCAATTACAGTCGTGCATGCGCATTCAGACGGGACAAGAGCGAAGAGCGTAAAGCTGGCCCTATGTGCATAACCAACATGAAGCTGAAGACAAAAACAAACAAACAAGCATTCAAGGGGCTCAAAAGTGCAGGCTAGGCTTAAGGCCTGGGCACAAGTGCAGGCTAGGCTTAAGGCCTGGGCACAAGTGCTGGCTAGGATCAAGGCAGGGGGCACAAGTGCGGGCTAGGCTTAAGGCAGGGGCACAAGTGCGGGCTAGGCTTAAGGCAGGGGCACAAGTGCGGGCTAGGCTTAAGGCAGGGGCACAAGTGCGGGCTAGGCTTAAGGCCTGGGCACAAGTGCTGGCTAGGATCAAGGCAGGGGGCACAAGTGCGGGCTAGGCTTAAGGCCTGGGCACAAGTGCGGGCTAGGCTTAAGGCCTGGGCACAAGTGCGGGCTAGGATCAAGGCAGGGGCACAAGTGCGGGCTAGGCTTAAGGCCTGGGCACAAGTGCGGGCTAGGCTTAAGGCCTGGGCACAAGTGCGGGCTAGGCTTAAGGCCTGGGCACAAGTGCGGGCTAGGCTTAAGGCCTGGGCACAAGTGCGGGCTAGGCTTAAGGCCTGGGCACAAGTGCGGGCTAGGCTTAAGGCCTGGGCACAAGTGCGGGCTAGGCTTAAGGCCTGGGCACAAGTGCGGGCTAGGCTTAAGGCCTGGGCACAAGTGCGGGCTAGGCTTAAGGCCTGGGCACAAGTGCAGGCTAGGCTTAAGACCTGGGCATAAGTGCAGTGCTGGCTAGGATCAAGGCAGGGGGCACAAGTGCGGGCTAGGCTTAAGGCCTGGGCACAAGTGCGGGCTAGGCTTAAGGCCTGGGCACAAGTGCAGGCTAGGCTTAAGGCCTGGGCACAAGTGCGGGCTAGGCTTAAGGCCTGGGCACAAGTGCGGGTTAGGCTTAAGGCCTGGGCACAAGTGCGGGCTAGGCTTAAGGCCTGGGCACAAGTGCGGGCTAGGCTTAAGGCCTGGGCACAAGTGCGGGCTAGGCTTAAGGCCTGGACACAAGTGCGGGCTAGGCTTAAGGCCGGGGCACAAGTGCAGGCTAGGCTTAAGGCCTGGGCACAAGTGCAGTGCTGGCTAGGATCAAGGCAGGGGCCACAAGTGCCGGCTAGGCTTAAGGCATGGGCACAAGTGCCAGCCAGGCTTAAGGCATGGGCACAAGTGCAGTGCTGGCCAGGATCAAGGCAGGGGGCACAAGTGCTGGCTAGGCTTAAGGCATTCAGCTAACTCTTTGCACTCTTTGCATAAAGGGTTAGGCACCCATAGGGGTGAAGAGCTAGCTTTCACCCCTCTACTCTGTACTTGGACATTTAGGACTAGATCCTTTGTTGTACAGTGCGGAGCCTCTCCATAACCCCATGCTCCAAGCGACCAGGCACTTCTTGTCTGTCCTCCGTAAATGGGTAATGCCTTCTTCCCCAATTACAGTCGTGCATGCGCATTCAGACGGGACAAGAGCGAAGAGCGTAAAGCTGGCCCTATGTGCATAACCAACATGAAGCTGAAGACAAAAACAAACAAACAAGCATTCAAGGGGCTCAAAAGTGCAGGCTAGGCTTAAGGCCTGGGCACAAGTGCGGGCTAGGCTTAAGGCCTGGGCACAAGTGCGGGCTAGGCTTAAGGCCTGGGCACAAGTGCGGGCTAGGCTTAAGGCCGGGGCACAAGTGCGGGCTAGGCTTAAGGCCGGGGCACAAGTGCGGGCTAGGCTTAAGGCCGGGGCACAAGTGCGGGCTAGGCTTATGGCCTGAGGACAAGTGCGGGCTAGGCTTAAGGCCTGGGCACAAGTGCGGGCTAGGCTTAAGGCCAGGGCACAAGTGCGGGCTAGGCTTAAGGCCAGGGCACAAGTGCGGGCTAGGCTTAAGGCCTGGGCACATGTGCGGGCTAGGCTTAAGGCCTGGGCACAAGTGCGGGCTAGGCTTAAGGCCTGGGCACAAGTGCAGGCTAGGCTTAAGGCCTGGGCACAAGTGCGGGCTAGGCTTAAGGCCTGGGCACAAGTGCGGGCTAGGCTTAAGGCCTGGGCACAAGTGCGGGCTAGGCTTAAGGCCGGGGCACAAGTGCGGGCTAGGCTTAAGGCCGGGGCACAAGTGCGGGCTAGGCTTAAGGCCGGGGCACAAGTGCGGGCTAGGCTTATGGCCTGAGGACAAGTGCGGGCTAGGCTTAAGGCCTGGGCACAAGTGCGGGCTAGGCTTAAGGCCGGGGCACAAGTGCGGGCTAGGCTTAAGGCCTGGGCACAAGTGCGGGCTAGGCTTTAGGCCTGGGCACAAGTGCGGGCCAGGCTTAAGGCCTGGGCACAAGTGCGGGCTAGGCTTAAGGCCTGGGCACAAGTGCGGGCTAGGCTTAAGGCAGGGGCACAAGTGCGGGCTAGGCTTAAGGCAGGGGCACAAGTGCGGGCTAGGCTTAAGGCCTGGGCACAAGTGCTGGCTAGGATCAAGGCAGGGGCACAAGTGCGGGCTAGGCTTAAGTCCTGGGCACAAGTGCGGGCTAGGCTTAAGGCCTGGGCACAAGTGCGGGCTAGGCTTAAGGCCTGGGCACAAGTGCGGGCTAGGTTTAAGGCCTGGGCACAAGTGCGGGCTAGGCTTAAGGCCTGGGCACAAGTTCGGGCTAGGCTTAAGGCCTGGGCACAAGTGCAGGCTAGGCTTAAGGCCTGGGCACAAGTGCAGTGCTGGCTAGGATCAAGGCAGGGGCCACAAGTGCCGGCTAGGCTTAAGGCCTGGGCACAAGTGCGGGCTAGGCTTAAGGCCTGGGCACAAGTGCGGGCTAGGCTTAAGGCCTGGGCACAAGTGCGGGCTAGGCTTAAGGCCTGGACACAAGTGCGGGCTAGGCTTAAGGCCTGGACACAAGTGCGGGCTAGGCTTAAGGCCGGGGCACAAGTGCAGGCTAGGCTTAAGGCCTGGGCACAAGTGCAGTGCTGGCTAGGATCAAGGCAGGGGCCACAAGTGCCGGCTAGGCTTAAGGCATGGGCACAAGTGCCAGCCAGGCTTAAGGCATGGGCACAAGTGCAGTGCTGGCCAGGATCAAGGCAGGGGGCACAAGTGCTGGCTAGGCTTAAGGCATTCAGCTAACTCTTTGCACTCTTTGCATAAAGGGTTAGGCACCCATAGGGGTGAAGAGCTAGCTTTCACCCCTCTACTCTGTACTTGGACATTTAGGACTAGATCCTTTGTTGTACAGTGCGGAGCCTCTCCATAACCCCATGCTCCAAGCGACCAGGCACTTCTTGTCTGTCCTCCGTAAATGGGTAATGCCTTCTTCCCCAATTAAAGTCGTGCATTCGCATTCAGACGGGACAAGAGCGAAGAGCGTAAAGCTGGCCCTATGTGCATAACCAACATGAAGCTGAAGACAAAAACAAACAAACAAGCATTCAAGGGGCTCAAAAGTGCAGGCTAGGCTTAAGGCCTGGGCACAAGTGCGGGCTAGGCTTAAGGCCTGGGCACAAGTGCGGGCTAGGCTTAAGGCCGGGGCACAAGTGCGGGCTAGGCTTAAGGCCGGGGCACAAGTGCGGGCTAGGCTTAAGGCCGGGGCACAAGTGCGGGCTAGGCTTATGGCCTGAGGACAAGTGCGGGCTAGGCCTAAGGCCAGGGCACAAGTGCGGGCTAGGCTTAAGGCCAGGGCACAAGTGCGGGCTAGGCTTAAGGCCAGGGCACAAGTGCGGGCTAGGCTTAAGGCCTGGGCACAAGTGCGGGCTAGGCTTAAGGCCTGGGCACAAGTGCGGGCTAGGCTTAAGGCCTGGACACAAGTGCGGGCTAGGCTTAAGGCAGGGGCACAAGTGCGGGCTAGGCTTAAGGCCTGGGCACAAGTGCGGGCTTGGCTTAAGGCCTGGGCACAAGTGCTGGCTAGGATCAAGGCAGGGGGCACAAGTGCGGGCTAGGCTTAAGGCCTGGGCACAAGTGCGGGCTAGGCTTAAGGCCTGGGCACAAGTGCGGGCTAGGCTTAAGGCCTGGGCACAAGTGCGGGCTAGGCTTAAGGCCTGGGCACAAGTGCGGGCTAGGCTTAAGGCCGGGGCACAAGTGCGGGCTAGGCTTAAGGCCTGGGCACAAGTGCGGGCTAGGCTTAAGGCCTGGGCACAAGTGCGGGCTAGGCTTAAGGCCTGGGCACAAGTGCGGGCTAGGCTTAAGGCCTGGGCACAAGTGCGGGCTAGGCTTTAGGCCTGGGCACAAGTGCGGGCTAGGCTTAAGGCCTGGGCACAAGTGCGGGCTAGGCTTAAGGCCTGGGCACAAGTGCGGGCTAGGCTTAAGGCCTGGGCACAAGTGCGGGCTAGGCTTAAGGCAGGGGCACAAGTGCGGGCTCGGCTTAAGGCAGGGGCACAAGTGCGGGCTCGGCTTAAGGCAGGGGCACAAGTGCGGGCTCGGCTTAAGGCCGGGGCACAAGTGCGGGCTAGGCATAAGGCCGGGGCACAAGTGCGGGCTAGGCTTATGGCCTGAGGACAAGTGCGGGCTAGGCTTAAGGCCTGGGCACAAGTGCGGGCTAAGCTTAAGGCCGGGGCACAAGTGCGGGCTCGGCTTAAGGCCGGGGCACAAGTGCGGGCTCGGCTTAAGGCCGGGGCACAAGTGTGGGCTAGGCTTAAGGCCTGGGCACAAGTGCGGGCTAGGCTTAAGGCCTGGGCACAAGTGCGGGCTAGGCTTAAGGCCTGGGCACAAGTGCGGGCTAGGCTTAAGGCCTGGGCACAAGTGCGGGCTAGGCTTAAGGCCTGGGCACAAGTGCGGGCTAGGCTTAAGGCCTGGGCACAAGTGCGGGCTAAGCTTAAAGCCGGGGCACAAGTGCGGGCTAAGCTTAAGGCCTGGGCACAAGTGCGGGCTAGGCTTAAGGCCTGGGCACAAGTGCGGGTTAGGCTTAAGGCCGGGGCACAAGTGCGGGCTAGGCTTAAGGCCTGGGCACAAGTGCGGGCTAGGCTTAAGGCCTGGGCACAAGTGCGGGCTAGGCTTAAGGCCTGGGCACAAGTGCGGGCTAGGCTTAAGGCCGGGGCACAAGTGCAGGCTAGGCTTAAGGCCTGGGCACAAGTGCAGTGCTGGCTAGGATCAAGGCAGGGGCCACAAGTGCCGGCTAGGCTTAAGGCCTGGGCACAAGTGCGGGCTAGGCTTAAGGCCTGGGCACAAGTGCGGGTTAGGCTTAAGGCCGGGGCACAAGTGCGGGCTAGGCTTAAGGCCTGGGCACAAGTGCGGGCTAGGCTTAAGGCCTGGGCACAAGTGCGGGCTAGGCCTAAGGCCTTGACACAAGTGTGGGCTAGGCTTAAGGCCGGGGCACAAGTGCAGGCTAGGCTTAAGGCCTGGGCACAAGTGCAGTGCTGGCTAGGATCAAGGCAGGGGCCACAAGTGCCGGCTAGGCTTAAGGCATGGGCACAAGTGCCAGCCAGGCTTAAGGCATGGGCACAAGTGCAGTGCTGGCCAGGATCAAGGCAGGGCGCACAAGTGCTGGCTAGGCTTAAGGCATTCAGCTAACTCTTTGCACTCTTTGCATAAAGGGTTAGGCACCCATAGGGGTGAAGAGCTAGCTTTCACCCCTCTACTCTGTACTTGGACATTTAGGACTAGATCCTTTGTTGTACAGTGCGGAGCCTCTCCATAACCCCATGCTCCAAGCGACCAGGCACTTCTTGTCTGTCCTCCGTAAATGGGTAATGCCTTCTTCCCCAATTACAGTCGTGCATGCGCATTCAGACGGGACAAGAGCGAAGAGCGTAAAGCTGGCCCTATGTGCATAACCAACATGAAGCTGAAGACAAAAACAAACAAACAAGCATTCAAGGGGCTCAAAAGTGCAGGCTAGGCTTAAGGCCTGGGCACAAGTGCAGGCTAGGCTTAAGGCCTGGGCACAAGTGCTGGCTAGGATCAAGGCAGGGGGCACAAGTGCGGGCTAGGCTTAAGGCAGGGGCACAAGTGCGGGCTAGGCTTAAGGCAGGGGCACAAGTGCGGGCTAGGCTTAAGGCAGGGGCACAAGTGCGGGCTAGGCTTAAGGCCTGGGCACAAGTGCTGGCTAGGATCAAGGCAGGGGGCACAAGTGCGGGCTAGGCTTAAGGCCTGGGCACAAGTGCGGGCTAGGCTTAAGGCCTGGGCACAAGTGCGGGCTAGGATCAAGGCAGGGGCACAAGTGCGGGCTAGGCTTAAGGCCTGGGCACAAGTGCGGGCTAGGCTTAAGGCCTGGGCACAAGTGCGGGCTAGGCTTAAGGCCTGGGCACAAGTGCGGGCTAGGCTTAAGGCCTGGGCACAAGTGCGGGCTAGGCTTAAGGCCTGGGCACAAGTGCGGGCTAGGCTTAAGGCCTGGGCACAAGTGCGGGCTAGGCTTAAGGCCTGGGCACAAGTGCGGGCTAGGCTTAAGGCCTGGGCACAAGTGCGGGCTAGGCTTAAGGCCTGGGCACAAGTGCAGGCTAGGCTTAAGACCTGGGCATAAGTGCAGTGCTGGCTAGGATCAAGGCAGGGGGCACAAGTGCGGGCTAGGCTTAAGGCCTGGGCACAAGTGCGGGCTAGGCTTAAGGCCTGGGCACAAGTGCAGGCTAGGCTTAAGGCCTGGGCACAAGTGCGGGCTAGGCTTAAGGCCTGGGCACAAGTGCGGGTTAGGCTTAAGGCCTGGGCACAAGTGCGGGCTAGGCTTAAGGCCTGGGCACAAGTGCGGGCTAGGCTTAAGGCCTGGGCACAAGTGCGGGCTAGGCTTAAGGCCTGGACACAAGTGCGGGCTAGGCTTAAGGCCGGGGCACAAGTGCAGGCTAGGCTTAAGGCCTGGGCACAAGTGCAGTGCTGGCTAGGATCAAGGCAGGGGCCACAAGTGCCGGCTAGGCTTAAGGCATGGGCACAAGTGCCAGCCAGGCTTAAGGCATGGGCACAAGTGCAGTGCTGGCCAGGATCAAGGCAGGGGGCACAAGTGCTGGCTAGGCTTAAGGCATTCAGCTAACTCTTTGCACTCTTTGCATAAAGGGTTAGGCACCCATAGGGGTGAAGAGCTAGCTTTCACCCCTCTACTCTGTACTTGGACATTTAGGACTAGATCCTTTGTTGTACAGTGCGGAGCCTCTCCATAACCCCATGCTCCAAGCGACCAGGCACTTCTTGTCTGTCCTCCGTAAATGGGTAATGCCTTCTTCCCCAATTACAGTCGTGCATGCGCATTCAGACGGGACAAGAGCGAAGAGCGTAAAGCTGGCCCTATGTGCATAACCAACATGAAGCTGAAGACAAAAACAAACAAACAAGCATTCAAGGGGCTCAAAAGTGCAGGCTAGGCTTAAGGCCTGGGCACAAGTGCGGGCTAGGCTTAAGGCCTGGGCACAAGTGCGGGCTAGGCTTAAGGCCTGGGCACAAGTGCGGGCTAGGCTTAAGGCCGGGGCACAAGTGCGGGCTAGGCTTAAGGCCGGGGCACAAGTGCGGGCTAGGCTTAAGGCCGGGGCACAAGTGCGGGCTAGGCTTATGGCCTGAGGACAAGTGCGGGCTAGGCTTAAGGCCTGGGCACAAGTGCGGGCTAGGCTTAAGGCCAGGGCACAAGTGCGGGCTAGGCTTAAGGCCAGGGCACAAGTGCGGGCTAGGCTTAAGGCCTGGGCACATGTGCGGGCTAGGCTTAAGGCCTGGGCACAAGTGCGGGCTAGGCTTAAGGCCTGGGCACAAGTGCGGGCTAGGCTTAAGGCCTGGGCACAAGTGCGGGCTAGGCTTAAGGCCTGGACACAAGTGCGGGCTAGGCTTAAGGCAGGGGCACAAGTGCGGGCTAGGCTTAAGGCAGGGGCACAAGTGCGGGCTTGGCTTAAGGCCTGGGCACAAGTGCAGGCTAGGCTTAAGGCCTGGGCACAAGTGCGGGCTAGGCTTAAGGCCTGGGCACAAGTGCGGGCTAGGCTTAAGGCCGGGGCACAAGTGCGGGCTAAGCTTAAAGCCGGGGCACAAGTGCGGGCTAGGCTTAAGGCCTGGGCACAAGCGCGGGCTAGGCTTAAGGCCGGGGCACAAGTGCGGGTTAGGCTTAAGGCCGGGGCACAAGTGCGGGCTAGGCTTAAGGCCGGGGCACAAGTGCGGGCTAGGCTTAAGGCCAGGGCACAAGTGCAGGCTAGGCTTAAGGCCTGGGCACAAGTGCTGGCTAGGATCAAGGCAGGGGGCACAAGTGCGGGCTAGGCTTAAGGCCTGGGCACAAGTGTGGGCTAGGCTTAAGGCCTGGGCACAAGTGCGGGCTAGGCTTAAGGCCTGGGCACAAGTGCGGGCTAGGCTTAAGGCCTGGGCACAAGTGCGGGCTAGGCTTAAGGCCTGTGCACAAGTGCGGGCTAGGCTTAAGGCCTGGGCACAAGTGCAGTGCTGGCTAGGAACAAGGCAGGGGGCACAAGTGCGGGCTAGGCTTAAGGCCTGGGCACAAGTGCGGGCTAGGCTTAAGGCCTGGGCACAAGTGCGGGTTAGGCTTAAGGCCGGGGCACAAGTGCGGGCTAGGCTTAAGGCCGGGGCACAAGTGCAGGCTAGGCTTAAGGCCGGGGCACAAGTGCAGGCTAGGCTTAAGGCCTGGGCACAAGTGCAGTGCTGGCTAGGATCAAGGCAGGGGCCACAAGTGCCGGCTAGGCTTAAGGCATGGGCACAAGTGCCAGCCAGGCTTAAGGCCTGGGCACAAGTGCGGGCTAGGCTTACGGCATGGGCACAAGTGCAGTGCTGGCCAGGATCAAGGCAGGGGGCACAAGTGCTGGCTAGGCTTAAGGCATTCAGCTAACTCTTTGCACTCTTTGCATAAAGGGTTAGGGGCACCCATAGGGGTGAAGAGCTATCTTTCACCCCTCTACTCTGTACTTGGACATTTAGGACTAGATCCTTTGTTGTACAGTGCGGAGCCTCTCCATAACCCCATGCTCCAAGCGACCAGGCACTTCTTGTCTGTCCTCCGTAAATGGGTAATGCCTTCTTCCCCAATTACAGTCGTGCATGCGCATTCAGACGGGACAAGAGCGAAGAGCGTAAAGCTGGCCCTATGTGCATAACCAACATGAAGCTGAAGACAAAAACAAACAAACAAGCATTCAAGGGGCTCAAAAGTGCAGGCTAGGCTTAAGGCCTGGGCACAAGTGCGGGCTAGGCTTAAGGCCTGGGCACAAGTGCTGGCTAGGATCAAGGCAGGGGGCACAAGTGCAGGCTAGGCTTAAGGCCTGGGCACAAGTGCGGGCTAGGCTTAAGGCCTGGGCACAAGTGCGGGCTAGGCTTAAGGCCTGGGCACAAGTGCGGGCTAGGCTTAAGGCCGGGGCACAAGTGCGGGCTAGGCTTAAGGCCGGGGCACAAGTGCGGGCTAGGCTTAAGGCCGGGGCACAAGTGCGGGCTAGGCTTATGGCCTGAGGACAAGTGCGGGCTAGGCTTAAGGCCTGGGCACAAGTGCGGGCTAGGCTTAAGGCCGGGGCACAAGTGCGGGCTAGGCTTAAGGCCGGGGCACAAGTGCGGGCTAGGCTTAAGGCCGGGGCACAAGTGCGGGCTAGGCTTAAGGCCAGGGCACAAGTGCGGGCTAGGCTTAAGGCCAGGACACAAGTGCGGGCTAGGCTTAAGGCCTGGGCACAAGTGCGGGCTAGGCTTTAGGCCTGGGCACAAGTGCGGGCTAGGCTTAAGGCCTGGGCACAAGTGCGGGCTAGGCTTAAGGCCTGGGCACAAGTGCGGGCTAGGCTTAAGGCAGGGGCACAAGTGCGGGCTAGGCTTAAGGCAGGGGCACAAGTGCGGGCTTGGCTTAAGGCCTGGGCTCAAGTGCGGGCTAGGCTTAAGGCCTGGGCACAAGTGCTGGCTAGGATCAAGGCAGGGGGCACAAGTGCTGGCTAGGCTTAAGGCCTGGGCACAAGTGCGGGCTAGGCTTAAGGCCTGGGCAAAAGTGCGGGCTAGGCTTAAGGCCTGGGCACAAGTGCGGGCTAGGCTTAAGGCCTGGGCACAAGTGCAGGCTAGGCTTAAGGCCTGGGCATAAGTGCAGTGCTGGCTAGGATCAAGGCAGGGGGCACAAGTGCGGGCTAGGCTTAAGGCCTGGGCACAAGTGCGGGCTAGGCTTAGGGCCTGGGCACAAGTGCTGGCTAGGATCAAGGCAGGGGGCACAAGTGCGGGCTAGGCTTAAGGCCTGGGCACAAGTGCGGGCTAGGCTTAAGGCCTGGGCACAAGTGCGGGCTAGGCTTAAGGCCTGGGCACAAGTGCGGGCTAGGCTTAAGGCCTGGGCACAAGTGCGGGCTAGGCTTAAGGCCTGGGCACAAGTGCGGGCTAGGCTTAAGGCCTGGGCACAAGTGCAGGCTAGGCTTAAGGCCTGGGCACAAGTGCAGTGCTGGCTAGGACCAAGGCAGGGGGCACAAGTGCGGGCTAGGCTTAAGGCCTGGGCACAAGTGCGGGCTAGGCTTAAGGCTTGGGCACAAGTGCGGGCTGGGCTTAAGGCCTGGGCACAAGTGCGGGCTAGGCTTAAGGCCTGGGCACAAGTGCGGGCTAGGCTTAAGGCAGGGGCACAAGTGCGGGCTAGGCTTAAGGCAGGGGCACAAGTGCGGGCTTGGCTTAAGGCCTGGGCACAAGTGCTGGCTAGGATCAAGGCAGGGGGCACAAGTGCGGGCTAGGCTTAAGGCCTGGGCACAAGTGCGGGCTAGGCTTAAGGCCTGGGCACAAGAGCGGGCTAGGCTTAAGGCCTGGGCACAAGTGCGGGCTAGGCTTAAGGCCTGGGCACAAGTGCGGGCTAGGCTTAAGGCCTGAGCACAAGTGCGGGCTAGGCTTTAGGTCTGGGCACAAGTGCGGGCTAGGCTTAAGGCAGGGGCACAAGTGCGGGCTAGGCTTAAGGCAGGGGCACAAGTGCGGGCTAGGCTTAAGGCAGGGGCACAAGTGCGGGCTAGGCTTAAGGCCTGGGCACAAGTGCGGGCTAGGCTTAAGGCCTGGGCACAAGTGCGGGCTAGGCTTAAGGCCTGGGCACAAGTGCGGGCTAGGCTTAAGGCCTGTGCACAAGTGCGGGCTAGGCTTAAGGCCTGGGCACAAGTGCAGTGCTGGCTAGGATCAAGGCAGGGGGCACAAGTGCGGGCTAGGCTTAAGGCCTGGGCACAAGTGCGGGCTAGGCTTAAGGCCTGGGCACAAGTGCGGGTTAGGCTTAAGGCCGGGGCACAAGTGCGGGCTAGGCTTAAGGCCGGGGCACAAGTGCAGGCTAGGCTTAAGGCCGGGGCACAAGTGCAGGCTAGGCTTAAGGCCTGGGCACAAGTGCAGTGCTGGCTAGGATCAAGGCAGGGGCCACAAGTGCCGGCTAGGCTTAAGGCATGGGCACAAGTGCCAGCCAGGCTTAAGGCCTGGGCACAAGTGCGGGCTAGGCTTACGGCATGGGCACAAGTGCAGTGCTGGCCAGGATCAAGGCAGGGGGCACAAGTGCTGGCTAGGCTTAAGGCATTCAGCTAACTCTTTGCACTCTTTGCATAAAGGGTTAGGGGCACCCATAGGGGTGAAGAGCTATCTTTCACCCCTCTACTCTGTACTTGGACATTTAGGACTAGATCCTTTGTTGTACAGTGCGGAGCCTCTCCATAACCCCATGCTCCAAGCGACCAGGCACTTCTTGTCTGTCCTCCGTAAATGGGTAATGCCTTCTTCCCCAATTACAGTCGTGCATGCGCATTCAGACGGGACAAGAGCGAAGAGCGTAAAGCTGGCCCTATGTGCATAACCAACATGAAGCTGAAGACAAAAACAAACAAACAAGCATTCAAGGGGCTCAAAAGTGCAGGCTAGGCTTAAGGCCTGGGCACAAGTGCGGGCTAGGCTTAAGGCCTGGGCACAAGTGCTGGCTAGGATCAAGGCAGGGGGCACAAGTGCAGGCTAGGCTTAAGGCCTGGGCACAAGTGCGGGCTAGGCTTAAGGCCTGGGCACAAGTGCGGGCTAGGCTTAAGGCCTGGGCACAAGTGCGGGCTAGGCTTAAGGCCGGGGCACAAGTGCGGGCTAGGCTTAAGGCCGGGGCACAAGTGCGGGCTAGGCTTAAGGCCGGGGCACAAGTGCGGGCTAGGCTTATGGCCTGAGGACAAGTGCGGGCTAGGCTTAAGGCCTGGGCACAAGTGCGGGCTAGGCTTAAGGCCGGGGCACAAGTGCGGGCTAGGCTTAAGGCCGGGGCACAAGTGCGGGCTAGGCTTAAGGCCGGGGCACAAGTGCGGGCTAGGCTTAAGGCCAGGGCACAAGTGCGGGCTAGGCTTAAGGCCAGGGCACAAGTGCGGGCTAGGCTTAAGGCCTGGGCACAAGTGCGGGCTAGGCTTTAGGCCTGGGCACAAGTGCGGGCTAGGCTTAAGGCCTGGGCACAAGTGCGGGCTAGGCTTAAGGCCTGGGCACAAGTGCGGGCTAGGCTTAAGGCAGGGGCACAAGTGCGGGCTAGGCTTAAGGCAGGGGCACAAGTGCGGGCTAGGCTTAAGGCAGGGGCACAAGTGCGGGCTTGGCTTAAGGCCTGGGCTCAAGTGCGGGCTAGGCTTAAGGCCTGGGCACAAGTGCTGGCTAGGATCAAGGCAGGGGGCACAAGTGCTGGCTAGGCTTAAGGCCTGGGCACAAGTGCGGGCTAGGCTTAAGGCCTGGGCAAGAGTGCGGGCTAGGCTTAAGGCCTGGGCACAAGTGCGGGCTAGGCTTAAGGCCTGGGCACAAGTGCAGGCTAGGCTTAAGGCCTGGGCATAAGTGCAGTGCTGGCTAGGATCAAGGCAGGGGGCACAAGTGCGGGCTAGGCTTAAGGCCTGGGCACAAGTGCGGGCTAGGCTTAAGGCCTGGGCACAAGTGCTGGCTAGGATCAAGGCAGGGGGCACAAGTGCGGGCTAGGCTTAAGGCCTGGGCACAAGTGCGGGCTAGGCTTAAGGCCTGGGCACAAGTGCGGGCTAGGCTTAAGGCCTGGGCACAAGTGCGGGCTAGGCTTAAGGCCTGGGCACAAGTGCGGGCTAGGCTTAAGGCCTGGGCACAAGTGCGGGCTAGGCTTAAGGCCTGGGCACAAGTGCAGGCTAGGCTTAAGGCCTGGGCACAAGTGCAGTGCTGGCTAGGACCAAGGCAGGGGGCACAAGTGCGGGCTAGGCTTAAGGCCTGGGCACAAGTGCGGGCTAGGCTTAAGGCTTGGGCACAAGTGCGGGCTGGGCTTAAGGCCTGGGCACAAGTGCGGGCTAGGCTTAAGGCCTGGGCACAAGTGCGGGCTAGGCTTAAGGCAGGGGCACAAGTGCGGGCTAGGCTTAAGGCAGGGGCACAAGTGCGGGCTTGGCTTAAGGCCTGGGCACAAGTGCTGGCTAGGATCAAGGCAGGGGGCACAAGTGCGGGCTAGGCTTAAGGCCTGGGCACAAGTGCGGGCTAGGCTTAAGGCCTGGGCACAAGAGCGGGCTAGGCTTAAGGCCTGGGCACAAGTGCGGGCTAGGCTTAAGGCCTGGGCACAAGTGCGGGCTAGGCTTAAGGCCTGAGCACAAGTGCGGGCTAGGCTTTAGGTCTGGGCACAAGTGCGGGCTAGGCTTAAGGCAGGGGCACAAGTGCGGGCTAGGCTTAAGGCAGGGGCACAAGTGCGGGCTAGGCTTAAGGCCTGGGCACAAGTGCGGGCTAGGCTTAAGGCAGGGGCACAAGTGCGGGCTCGGCTTAAGGCAGGGGCACAAGTGCGGGCTCGGCTTAAGGCAGGGGCACAAGTGCGGGCTCGGCTTAAGGCAGGGGCACAAGTGCGGGCTCGGCTTAAGGCAGGGGCACAAGTGCGGGCTCGGCTTAAGGCAGGGGCACAAGTGCGGGCTCGGCTTAAGGCAGGGGCACAAGTGCGGGCTCGGCTTAAGGCAGGGGCACAAGTGCGGGCTCGGCTTAAGGCAGGGGCACAAGTGCGGGCTCGGCTTAAGGCAGGGGCACAAGTGCGGGCTCGGCTTAAGGCAGGGGCACAAGTGCGGGCTCGGCTTAAGGCCGGGGCACAAGTGCGGGCTCGGCTTAAGGCCGGGGCACAAGTGCGGGCTCGGCTTAAGGCCGGGGCACAAGTGCGGGCTAGGCTTAAGGCCTGGGCACAAGTGCGGGCTAAGCTTAAAGCCGGGGCACAAGTGCGGGCTAAGCTTAAAGCCGGGGCACAAGTGCGGGCTAGGCTTAAGGCCTGGGCACAAGCGCGGGCTAGGCTTAAGGCCTGGGCACAAGTGCGGGTTAGGCTTAAGGCCGGGGCACAAGTGCGGGCTAGGCTTAAGGCCGGGGCACAAGTGCGGGCTAGGCTTAAGGCCAGGGCACAAGTGCAGGCTAGGCTTAAGGCCTGGGCACAAGTGCTGGCTAGGATCAAGGCAGGGGGCACAAGTGCGGGCTAGGCTTAAGGCCTGGGCACAAGTGTGGGCTAGGCTTAAGGCCTGGGCACAAGTGCGGGCTAGGCTTAAGGCCTGGGCACAAGTGCGGGCTAGGCTTAAGGCCTGGGCACAAGTGCGGGCTAGGCTTAAGGCCTGTGCACAAGTGCGGGCTAGGCTTAAGGCCTGGGCACAAGTGCAGTGCTGGCTAGGATCAAGGCAGGGGGCACAAGTGCGGGCTAGGCTTAAGGCCTGGGCACAAGTGCGGGCTAGGCTTAAGGCCTGGGCACAAGTGCGGGTTAGGCTTAAGGCCGGGGCACAAGTGCGGGCTAGGCTTAAGGCCGGGGCACAAGTGCAGGCTAGGCTTAAGGCCTGGGCACAAGTGCGGGCTAGGCTTAAGGCAGGGGCACAAGTGCGGGCTCGGCTTAAGGCAGGGGCACAAGTGCGGGCTCGGCTTAAGGCAGGGGCACAAGTGCGGGCTCGGCTTAAGGCAGGGGCACAAGTGCGGGCTCGGCTTAAGGCAGGGGCACAAGTGCGGGCTCGGCTTAAGGCAGGGGCACAAGTGCGGGCTCGGCTTAAGGCAGGGGCACAAGTGCGGGCTCGGCTTAAGGCAGGGGCACAAGTGCGGGCTCGGCTTAAGGCAGGGGCACAAGTGCGGGCTCGGCTTAAGGCAGGGGCACAAGTGCGGGCTCGGCTTAAGGCAGGGGCACAAGTGCGGGCTCGGCTTAAGGCCGGGGCACAAGTGCGGGCTCGGCTTAAGGCCGGGGCACAAGTGCGGGCTCGGCTTAAGGCCGGGGCACAAGTGCGGGCTAGGCTTAAGGCCTGGGCACAAGTGCGGGCTAAGCTTAAAGCCGGGGCACAAGTGCGGGCTAAGCTTAAAGCCGGGGCACAAGTGCGGGCTAGGCTTAAGGCCTGGGCACAAGCGCGGGCTAGGCTTAAGGCCTGGGCACAAGTGCGGGTTAGGCTTAAGGCCGGGGCACAAGTGCGGGCTAGGCTTAAGGCCGGGGCACAAGTGCGGGCTAGGCTTAAGGCCAGGGCACAAGTGCAGGCTAGGCTTAAGGCCTGGGCACAAGTGCTGGCTAGGATCAAGGCAGGGGGCACAAGTGCGGGCTAGGCTTAAGGCCTGGGCACAAGTGTGGGCTAGGCTTAAGGCCTGGGCACAAGTGCGGGCTAGGCTTAAGGCCTGGGCACAAGTGCGGGCTAGGCTTAAGGCCTGGGCACAAGTGCGGGCTAGGCTTAAGGCCTGTGCACAAGTGCGGGCTAGGCTTAAGGCCTGGGCACAAGTGCAGTGCTGGCTAGGATCAAGGCAGGGGGCACAAGTGCGGGCTAGGCTTAAGGCCTGGGCACAAGTGCGGGCTAGGCTTAAGGCCTGGGCACAAGTGCGGGTTAGGCTTAAGGCCGGGGCACAAGTGCGGGCTAGGCTTAAGGCCGGGGCACAAGTGCAGGCTAGGCTTAAGGCCGGGGCACAAGTGCAGGCTAGGCTTAAGGCCTGGGCACAAGTGCAGTGCTGGCTAGGATCAAGGCAGGGGCCACAAGTGCCGGCTAGGCTTAAGGCATGGGCACAAGTGCCAGCCAGGCTTAAGGCCTGGGCACAAGTGCGGGCTAGGCTTACGGCATGGGCACAAGTGCAGTGCTGGCCAGGATCAAGGCAGGGGGCACAAGTGCTGGCTAGGCTTAAGGCATTCAGCTAACTCTTTGCACTCTTTGCATAAAGGGTTAGGGGCACCCATAGGGGTGAAGAGCTATCTTTCACCCCTCTACTCTGTACTTGGACATTTAGGACTAGATCCTTTGTTGTACAGTGCGGAGCCTCTCCATAACCCCATGCTCCAAGCGACCAGGCACTTCTTGTCTGTCCTCCGTAAATGGGTAATGCCTTCTTCCCCAATTACAGTCGTGCATGCGCATTCAGACGGGACAAGAGCGAAGAGCGTAAAGCTGGCCCTATGTGCATAACCAACATGAAGCTGAAGACAAAAACAAACAAACAAGCATTCAAGGGGCTCAAAAGTGCAGGCTAGGCTTAAGGCCTGGGCACAAGTGCGGGCTAGGCTTAAGGCCTGGGCACAAGTGCTGGCTAGGATCAAGGCAGGGGGCACAAGTGCAGGCTAGGCTTAAGGCCTGGGCACAAGTGCGGGCTAGGCTTAAGGCCTGGGCACAAGTGCGGGCTAGGCTTAAGGCCTGGGCACAAGTGCGGGCTAGGCTTAAGGCCGGGGCACAAGTGCGGGCTAGGCTTAAGGCCGGGGCACAAGTGCGGGCTAGGCTTAAGGCCGGGGCACAAGTGCGGGCTAGGCTTATGGCCTGAGGACAAGTGCGGGCTAGGCTTAAGGCCTGGGCACAAGTGCGGGCTAGGCTTAAGGCCGGGGCACAAGTGCGGGCTAGGCTTAAGGCCTGGGCACAAGTGCGGGCTAGGCTTTAGGCCTGGGCACAAGTGCGGGCCAGGCTTAAGGCCTGGGCACAAGTGCGGGCTAGGCTTAAGGCCTGGGCACAAGTGCGGGCTAGGCTTAAGGCAGGGGCACAAGTGCGGGCTAGGCTTAAGGCAGGGGCACAAGTGCGGGCTAGGCTTAAGGCCTGGGCACAAGTGCTGGCTAGGATCAAGGCAGGGGCACAAGTGCGGGCTAGGCTTAAGTCCTGGGCACAAGTGCAGGCTAGGCTTAAGGCCTGGGCACAAGTGCAGTGCTGGCTAGGACCAAGGCAGGGGGCACAAGTGCGGGCTAGGCTTAAGGCCTGGGCACAAGTGCGGGCTAGGCTTAAGGCTTGGGCACAAGTGCGGGCTGGGCTTAAGGCCTGGGCACAAGTGCGGGCTAGGCTTAAGGCCTGGGCACAAGTGCGGGCTAGGCTTAAGGCAGGGGCACAAGTGCGGGCTAGGCTTAAGGCAGGGGCACAAGTGCGGGCTTGGCTTAAGGCCTGGGCACAAGTGCTGGCTAGGATCAAGGCAGGGGGCACAAGTGCGGGCTAGGCTTAAGGCCTGGGCACAAGTGCGGGCTAGGCTTAAGGCCTGGGCACAAGAGCGGGCTAGGCTTAAGGCCTGGGCACAAGTGCGGGCTAGGCTTAAGGCCTGGGCACAAGTGCGGGCTAGGCTTAAGGCCTGAGCACAAGTGCGGGCTAGGCTTTAGGTCTGGGCACAAGTGCGGGCTAGGCTTAAGGCAGGGGCACAAGTGCGGGCTAGGCTTAAGGCAGGGGCACAAGTGCGGGCTAGGCTTAAGGCCTGGGCACAAGTGCGGGCTAGGCTTAAGGCAGGGGCACAAGTGCGGGCTCGGCTTAAGGCAGGGGCACAAGTGCGGGCTCGGCTTAAGGCAGGGGCACAAGTGCGGGCTCGGCTTAAGGCAGGGGCACAAGTGCGGGCTCGGCTTAAGGCAGGGGCACAAGTGCGGGCTCGGCTTAAGGCAGGGGCACAAGTGCGGGCTCGGCTTAAGGCAGGGGCACAAGTGCGGGCTCGGCTTAAGGCAGGGGCACAAGTGCGGGCTCGGCTTAAGGCAGGGGCACAAGTGCGGGCTCGGCTTAAGGCAGGGGCACAAGTGCGGGCTCGGCTTAAGGCAGGGGCACAAGTGCGGGCTCGGCTTAAGGCCGGGGCACAAGTGCGGGCTCGGCTTAAGGCCGGGGCACAAGTGCGGGCTCGGCTTAAGGCCGGGGCACAAGTGCGGGCTAGGCTTAAGGCCTGGGCACAAGTGCGGGCTAAGCTTAAAGCCGGGGCACAAGTGCGGGCTAAGCTTAAAGCCGGGGCACAAGTGCGGGCTAGGCTTAAGGCCTGGGCACAAGCGCGGGCTAGGCTTAAGGCCTGGGCACAAGTGCGGGTTAGGCTTAAGGCCGGGGCACAAGTGCGGGCTAGGCTTAAGGCCGGGGCACAAGTGCGGGCTGGGCTTAAGGCCAGGGCACAAGTGCAGGCTAGGCTTAAGGCCTGGGCACAAGTGCTGGCTAGGATCAAGGCAGGGGGCACAAGTGCGGGCTAGGCTTAAGGCCTGGGCACAAGTGTGGGCTAGGCTTAAGGCCTGGGCACAAGTGCGGGCTAGGCTTAAGGCCTGGGCACAAGTGCGGGCTAGGCTTAAGGCCTGGGCACAAGTGCGGGCTAGGCTTAAGGCCTGTGCACAAGTGCGGGCTAGGCTTAAGGCCTGGGCACAAGTGCAGTGCTGGCTAGGATCAAGGCAGGGGGCACAAGTGCGGGCTAGGCTTAAGGCCTGGGCACAAGTGCGGGCTAGGCTTAAGGCCTGGGCACAAGTGCGGGTTAGGCTTAAGGCCGGGGCACAAGTGCGGGCTAGGCTTAAGGCCGGGGCACAAGTGCAGGCTAGGCTTAAGGCCTGGGCACAAGTGCGGGCTAGGCTTAAGGCAGGGGCACAAGTGCGGGCTCGGCTTAAGGCAGGGGCACAAGTGCGGGCTCGGCTTAAGGCAGGGGCACAAGTGCGGGCTCGGCTTAAGGCAGGGGCACAAGTGCGGGCTCGGCTTAAGGCAGGGGCACAAGTGCGGGCTCGGCTTAAGGCAGGGGCACAAGTGCGGGCTCGGCTTAAGGCAGGGGCACAAGTGCGGGCTCGGCTTAAGGCAGGGGCACAAGTGCGGGCTCGGCTTAAGGCAGGGGCACAAGTGCGGGCTCGGCTTAAGGCAGGGGCACAAGTGCGGGCTCGGCTTAAGGCAGGGGCACAAGTGCGGGCTCGGCTTAAGGCCGGGGCACAAGTGCGGGCTCGGCTTAAGGCCGGGGCACAAGTGCGGGCTCGGCTTAAGGCCGGGGCACAAGTGCGGGCTAGGCTTAAGGCCTGGGCACAAGTGCGGGCTAAGCTTAAAGCCGGGGCACAAGTGCGGGCTAAGCTTAAAGCCGGGGCACAAGTGCGGGCTAGGCTTAAGGCCTGGGCACAAGCGCGGGCTAGGCTTAAGGCCTGGGCACAAGTGCGGGTTAGGCTTAAGGCCGGGGCACAAGTGCGGGCTAGGCTTAAGGCCGGGGCACAAGTGCGGGCTAGGCTTAAGGCCAGGGCACAAGTGCAGGCTAGGCTTAAGGCCTGGGCACAAGTGCTGGCTAGGATCAAGGCAGGGGGCACAAGTGCGGGCTAGGCTTAAGGCCTGGGCACAAGTGTGGGCTAGGCTTAAGGCCTGGGCACAAGTGCGGGCTAGGCTTAAGGCCTGGGCACAAGTGCGGGCTAGGCTTAAGGCCTGGGCACAAGTGCGGGCTAGGCTTAAGGCCTGTGCACAAGTGCGGGCTAGGCTTAAGGCCTGGGCACAAGTGCAGTGCTGGCTAGGATCAAGGCAGGGGGCACAAGTGCGGGCTAGGCTTAAGGCCTGGGCACAAGTGCGGGCTAGGCTTAAGGCCTGGGCACAAGTGCGGGTTAGGCTTAAGGCCGGGGCACAAGTGCGGGCTAGGCTTAAGGCCGGGGCACAAGTGCAGGCTAGGCTTAAGGCCGGGGCACAAGTGCAGGCTAGGCTTAAGGCCTGGGCACAAGTGCAGTGCTGGCTAGGATCAAGGCAGGGGCCACAAGTGCCGGCTAGGCTTAAGGCATGGGCACAAGTGCCAGCCAGGCTTAAGGCCTGGGCACAAGTGCGGGCTAGGCTTACGGCATGGGCACAAGTGCAGTGCTGGCCAGGATCAAGGCAGGGGGCACAAGTGCTGGCTAGGCTTAAGGCATTCAGCTAACTCTTTGCACTCTTTGCATAAAGGGTTAGGGGCACCCATAGGGGTGAAGAGCTATCTTTCACCCCTCTACTCTGTACTTGGACATTTAGGACTAGATCCTTTGTTGTACAGTGCGGAGCCTCTCCATAACCCCATGCTCCAAGCGACCAGGCACTTCTTGTCTGTCCTCCGTAAATGGGTAATGCCTTCTTCCCCAATTACAGTCGTGCATGCGCATTCAGACGGGACAAGAGCGAAGAGCGTAAAGCTGGCCCTATGTGCATAACCAACATGAAGCTGAAGACAAAAACAAACAAACAAGCATTCAAGGGGCTCAAAAGTGCAGGCTAGGCTTAAGGCCTGGGCACAAGTGCGGGCTAGGCTTAAGGCCTGGGCACAAGTGCTGGCTAGGATCAAGGCAGGGGGCACAAGTGCAGGCTAGGCTTAAGGCCTGGGCACAAGTGCGGGCTAGGCTTAAGGCCTGGGCACAAGTGCGGGCTAGGCTTAAGGCCTGGGCACAAGTGCGGGCTAGGCTTAAGGCCGGGGCACAAGTGCGGGCTAGGCTTAAGGCCGGGGCACAAGTGCGGGCTAGGCTTAAGGCCGGGGCACAAGTGCGGGCTAGGCTTATGGCCTGAGGACAAGTGCGGGCTAGGCTTAAGGCCTGGGCACAAGTGCGGGCTAGGCTTAAGGCCGGGGCACAAGTGCGGGCTAGGCTTAAGGCCTGGGCACAAGTGCGGGCTAGGCTTTAGGCCTGGGCACAAGTGCGGGCCAGGCTTAAGGCCTGGGCACAAGTGCGGGCTAGGCTTAAGGCCTGGGCACAAGTGCGGGCTAGGCTTAAGGCAGGGGCACAAGTGCGGGCTAGGCTTAAGGCAGGGGCACAAGTGCGGGCTAGGCTTAAGGCCTGGGCACAAGTGCTGGCTAGGATCAAGGCAGGGGCACAAGTGCGGGCTAGGCTTAAGTCCTGGGCACAAGTGCGGGCTAGGCTTAAGGCCTGGGCACAAGTGCGGGCTAGGCTTAAGGCCTGGGCACAAGTGCGGGCTAGGTTTAAGGCCTGGGCACAAGTGCGGGCTAGGCTTAAGGCCTGGGCACAAGTTCGGGCTAGGCTTAAGGCCTGGGCACAAGTGCAGGCTAGGCTTAAGGCCTGGGCACAAGTGCAGTGCTGGCTAGGATCAAGGCAGGGGCCACAAGTGCCGGCTAGGCTTAAGGCCTGGGCACAAGTGCGGGCTAGGCTTAAGGCCTGGGCACAAGTGCGGGCTAGGCTTAAGGCCTGGGCACAAGTGCGGGCTAGGCTTAAGGCCTGGACACAAGTGCGGGCTAGGCTTAAGGCCTGGACACAAGTGCGGGCTAGGCTTAAGGCCGGGGCACAAGTGCAGGCTAGGCTTAAGGCCTGGGCACAAGTGCAGTGCTGGCTAGGATCAAGGCAGGGGCCACAAGTGCCGGCTAGGCTTAAGGCATGGGCACAAGTGCCAGCCAGGCTTAAGGCATGGGCACAAGTGCAGTGCTGGCCAGGATCAAGGCAGGGGGCACAAGTGCTGGCTAGGCTTAAGGCATTCAGCTAACTCTTTGCACTCTTTGCATAAAGGGTTAGGCACCCATAGGGGTGAAGAGCTAGCTTTCACCCCTCTACTCTGTACTTGGACATTTAGGACTAGATCCTTTGTTGTACAGTGCGGAGCCTCTCCATAACCCCATGCTCCAAGCGACCAGGCACTTCTTGTCTGTCCTCCGTAAATGGGTAATGCCTTCTTCCCCAATTAAAGTCGTGCATGCGCATTCAGACGGGACAAGAGCGAAGAGCGTAAAGCTGGCCCTATGTGCATAACCAACATGAAGCTGAAGACAAAAACAAACAAACAAGCATTCAAGGGGCTCAAAAGTGCAGGCTAGGCTTAAGGCCTGGGCACAAGTGCGGGCTAGGCTTAAGGCCTGGGCACAAGTGCGGGCTAGGCTTAAGGCCGGGGCACAAGTGCGGGCTAGGCTTAAGGCCGGGGCACAAGTGCGGGCTAGGCTTAAGGCCGGGGCACAAGTGCGGGCTAGGCTTATGGCCTGAGGACAAGTGCGGGCTAGGCCTAAGGCCAGGGCACAAGTGCGGGCTAGGCTTAAGGCCAGGGCACAAGTGCGGGCTAGGCTTAAGGCCAGGGCACAAGTGCGGGCTAGGCTTAAGGCCTGGGCACAAGTGCGGGCTAGGCTTAAGGCCTGGGCACAAGTGCGGGCTAGGCTTAAGGCCTGGACACAAGTGCGGGCTAGGCTTAAGGCAGGGGCACAAGTGCGGGCTAGGCTTAAGGCCTGGGCACAAGTGCGGGCTTGGCTTAAGGCCTGGGCACAAGTGCTGGCTAGGATCAAGGCAGGGGGCACAAGTGCGGGCTAGGCTTAAGGCCTGGGCACAAGTGCGGGCTAGGCTTAAGGCCTGGGCACAAGTGCGGGCTAGGCTTAAGGCCTGGGCACAAGTGCGGGCTAGGCTTAAGGCCTGGGCACAAGTGCGGGCTAGGCTTAAGGCCGGGGCACAAGTGCGGGCTAGGCTTAAGGCCTGGGCACAAGTGCGGGCTAGGCTTAAGGCCTGGGCACAAGTGCGGGCTAGGCTTAAGGCCTGGGCACAAGTGCGGGCTAGGCTTAAGGCCTGGGCACAAGTGTGGGCTAGGCTTTAGGCCTGGGCACAAGTGCGGGCTAGGCTTAAGGCCTGGGCACAAGTGCGGGCTAGGCTTAAGGCCTGGGCACAAGTGCGGGCTAGGCTTAAGGCCTGGGCACAAGTGCGGGCTAGGCTTAAGGCAGGGGCACAAGTGCGGGCTCGGCTTAAGGCAGGGGCACAAGTGCGGGCTCGGCTTAAGGCAGGGGCACAAGTGCGGGCTCGGCTTAAGGCCGGGGCACAAGTGCGGGCTAGGCATAAGGCCGGGGCACAAGTGCGGGCTAGGCTTATGGCCTGAGGACAAGTGCGGGCTAGGCTTAAGGCCTGGGCACAAGTGCGGGCTAAGCTTAAGGCCGGGGCACAAGTGCGGGCTCGGCTTAAGGCCGGGGCACAAGTGCGGGCTCGGCTTAAGGCCGGGGCACAAGTGCGGGCTCGGCTTAAGGCCGGGGCACAAGTGCGGGCTAGGCTTAAGGCCTGGGCACAAGTGCGGGCTAGGCTTAAGGCCTGGGCACAAGTGCGGGCTAGGCTTAAGGCCTGGGCACAAGTGCGGGCTAGGCTTAAGGCCTGGGCACAAGTGCGGGCTAGGCTTAAGGCCTGGGCACAAGTGCGGGCTAGGCTTAAGGCCTGGGCACAAGTGCGGGCTAAGCTTAAAGCCGGGGCACAAGTGCGGGCTAAGCTTAAGGCCTGGGCACAAGTGCGGGCTAGGCTTAAGGCCTGGGCACAAGTGCGGGTTAGGCTTAAGGCCGGGGCACAAGTGCGGGCTAGGCTTAAGGCCTGGGCACAAGTGCGGGCTAGGCTTAAGGCCTGGGCACAAGTGCGGGCTAGGCTTAAGGCCTGGGCACAAGTGCGGGCTAGGCTTAAGGCCGGGGCACAAGTGCAGGCTAGGCTTAAGGCCTGGGCACAAGTGCAGTGCTGGCTAGGATCAAGGCAGGGGCCACAAGTGCCGGCTAGGCTTAAGGCCTGGGCACAAGTGCGGGCTAGGCTTAAGGCCTGGGCACAAGTGCGGGTTAGGCTTAAGGCCGGGGCACAAGTGCGGGCTAGGCTTAAGGCCTGGGCACAAGTGCGGGCTAGGCTTAAGGCCTGGGCACAAGTGCGGGCTAGGCCTAAGGCCTGGACACAAGTGTGGGCTAGGCTTAAGGCCGGGGCACAAGTGCAGGCTAGGCTTAAGGCCTGGGCACAAGTGCAGTGCTGGCTAGGATCAAGGCAGGGGCCACAAGTGCCGGCTAGGCTTAAGGCATGGGCACAAGTGCCAGCCAGGCTTAAGGCATGGGCACAAGTGCAGTGCTGGCCAGGATCAAGGCAGGGCGCACAAGTGCTGGCTAGGCTTAAGGCATTCAGCTAACTCTTTGCACTCTTTGCATAAAGGGTTAGGCACCCATAGGGGTGAAGAGCTAGCTTTCACCCCTCTACTCTGTACTTGGACATTTAGGACTAGATCCTTTGTTGTACAGTGCGGAGCCTCTCCATAACCCCATGCTCCAAGCGACCAGGCACTTCTTGTCTGTCCTCCGTAAATGGGTAATGCCTTCTTCCCCAATTACAGTCGTGCATGCGCATTCAGACGGGACAAGAGCGAAGAGCGTAAAGCTGGCCCTATGTGCATAACCAACATGAAGCTGAAGACAAAAACAAACAAACAAGCATTCAAGGGGCTCAAAAGTGCAGGCTAGGCTTAAGGCCTGGGCACAAGTGCAGGCTAGGCTTAAGGCCTGGGCACAAGTGCTGGCTAGGATCAAGGCAGGGGGCACAAGTGCGGGCTAGGCTTAAGGCAGGGGCACAAGTGCGGGCTAGGCTTAAGGCAGGGGCACAAGTGCGGGCTAGGCTTAAGGCAGGGGCACAAGTGCGGGCTAGGCTTAAGGCCTGGGCACAAGTGCTGGCTAGGATCAAGGCAGGGGGCACAAGTGCGGGCTAGGCTTAAGGCCTGGGCACAAGTGCGGGCTAGGCTTAAGGCCTGGGCACAAGTGCGGGCTAGGATCAAGGCAGGGGCACAAGTGCGGGCTAGGCTTAAGGCCTGGGCACAAGTGCGGGCTAGGCTTAAGGCCTGGGCACAAGTGCGGGCTAGGCTTAAGGCCTGGGCACAAGTGCGGGCTAGGCTTAAGGCCTGGGCACAAGTGCGGGCTAGGCTTAAGGCCTGGGCACAAGTGCGGGCTAGGCTTAAGGCCTGGGCACAAGTGCGGGCTAGGCTTAAGGCCTGGGCACAAGTGCGGGCTAGGCTTAAGGCCTGGGCACAAGTGCGGGCTAGGCTTAAGGCCTGGGCACAAGTGCGGGCTAGGCTTAAGGCCTGGGCACAAGTGCAGGCTAGGCTTAAGACCTGGGCATAAGTGCAGTGCTGGCTAGGATCAAGGCAGGGGGCACAAGTGCGGGCTAGGCTTAAGGCCTGGGCACAAGTGCGGGCTAGGCTTAAGGCCTGGGCACAAGTGCAGGCTAGGCTTAAGGCCTGGGCACAAGTGCGGGCTAGGCTTAAGGCCTGGGCACAAGTGCGGGTTAGGCTTAAGGCCTGGGCACAAGTGCGGGCTAGGCTTAAGGCCTGGGCACAAGTGCGGGCTAGGCTTAAGGCCTGGGCACAAGTGCGGGCTAGGCTTAAGGCCTGGACACAAGTGCGGGCTAGGCTTAAGGCCGGGGCACAAGTGCAGGCTAGGCTTAAGGCCTGGGCACAAGTGCAGTGCTGGCTAGGATCAAGGCAGGGGCCACAAGTGCCGGCTAGGCTTAAGGCATGGGCACAAGTGCCAGCCAGGCTTAAGGCATGGGCACAAGTGCAGTGCTGGCCAGGATCAAGGCAGGGGGCACAAGTGCTGGCTAGGCTTAAGGCATTCAGCTAACTCTTTGCACTCTTTGCATAAAGGGTTAGGCACCCATAGGGGTGAAGAGCTAGCTTTCACCCCTCTACTCTGTACTTGGACATTTAGGACTAGATCCTTTGTTGTACAGTGCGGAGCCTCTCCATAACCCCATGCTCCAAGCGACCAGGCACTTCTTGTCTGTCCTCCGTAAATGGGTAATGCCTTCTTCCCCAATTACAGTCGTGCATGCGCATTCAGACGGGACAAGAGCGAAGAGCGTAAAGCTGGCCCTATGTGCATAACCAACATGAAGCTGAAGACAAAAACAAACAAACAAGCATTCAAGGGGCTCAAAAGTGCAGGCTAGGCTTAAGGCCTGGGCACAAGTGCGGGCTAGGCTTAAGGCCTGGGCACAAGTGCGGGCTAGGCTTAAGGCCGGGGCACAAGTGCGGGCTAGGCTTAAGGCCGGGGCACAAGTGCGGGCTAGGCTTAAGGCCGGGGCACAAGTGCGGGCTAGGCTTATGGCCTGAGGACAAGTGCGGGCTAGGCTTAAGGCCTGGGCACAAGTGCGGGCTAGGCTTAAGGCCAGGGCACAAGTGCGGGCTAGGCTTAAGGCCAGGGCACAAGTGCGGGCTAGGCTTAAGGCCTGGGCACAAGTGCGGGCTAGGCTTAAGGCCTGGGCACAAGTGCGGGCTAGGCTTAAGGCCTGGGCACAAGTGCGGGCTAGGCTTAAGGCCTGGGCACAAGTGCGGGCTAGGCTTAAGGCCTGGACACAAGTGCGGGCTAGGCTTAAGGCAGGGGCACAAGTGCGGGCTAGGCTTAAGGCAGGGGCACAAGTGCGGGCTTGGCTTAAGGCCTGGGCACAAGTGCGGGCTAGGCTTAAGGCCTGGGCACAAGTGCGGGCTAGGCTTAAGGCCTGGGCACAAGTGCGGGCTAAGCTTAAAGCCGGGGCACAAGTGCGGGCTAAGCTTAAGGCCTGGGCACAAGTGCGGGCTAGGCTTAAGGCCTGGGCACAAGTGCGGGTTAGGCTTAAGGCCGGGGCACAAGTGCGGGCTAGGCTTAAGGCCTGGGCACAAGTGCGGGCTAGGCTTAAGGCCTGGGCACAAGTGCGGGCTAGGCTTAAGGCCTGGGCACAAGTGCGGGCTAGGCTTAAGGCCGGGGCACAAGTGCAGGCTAGGCTTAAGGCCTGGGCACAAGTGCAGTGCTGGCTAGGATCAAGGCAGGGGCCACAAGTGCCGGCTAGGCTTAAGGCCTGGGCACAAGTGCGGGCTAGGCTTAAGGCCTGGGCACAAGTGCGGGTTAGGCTTAAGGCCGGGGCACAAGTGCGGGCTAGGCTTAAGGCCTGGGCACAAGTGCGGGCTAGGCTTAAGGCCTGGGCACAAGTGCGGGCTAGGCCTAAGGCCTGGACACAAGTGTGGGCTAGGCTTAAGGCCGGGGCACAAGTGCAGGCTAGGCTTAAGGCCTGGGCACAAGTGCAGTGCTGGCTAGGATCAAGGCAGGGGCCACAAGTGCCGGCTAGGCTTAAGGCATGGGCACAAGTGCCAGCCAGGCTTAAGGCATGGGCACAAGTGCAGTGCTGGCCAGGATCAAGGCAGGGCGCACAAGTGCTGGCTAGGCTTAAGGCATTCAGCTAACTCTTTGCACTCTTTGCATAAAGGGTTAGGCACCCATAGGGGTGAAGAGCTAGCTTTCACCCCTCTACTCTGTACTTGGACATTTAGGACTAGATCCTTTGTTGTACAGTGCGGAGCCTCTCCATAACCCCATGCTCCAAGCGACCAGGCACTTCTTGTCTGTCCTCCGTAAATGGGTAATGCCTTCTTCCCCAATTACAGTCGTGCATGCGCATTCAGACGGGACAAGAGCGAAGAGCGTAAAGCTGGCCCTATGTGCATAACCAACATGAAGCTGAAGACAAAAACAAACAAACAAGCATTCAAGGGGCTCAAAAGTGCAGGCTAGGCTTAAGGCCTGGGCACAAGTGCAGGCTAGGCTTAAGGCCTGGGCACAAGTGCTGGCTAGGATCAAGGCAGGGGGCACAAGTGCGGGCTAGGCTTAAGGCAGGGGCACAAGTGCGGGCTAGGCTTAAGGCAGGGGCACAAGTGCGGGCTAGGCTTAAGGCAGGGGCACAAGTGCGGGCTAGGCTTAAGGCCTGGGCACAAGTGCTGGCTAGGATCAAGGCAGGGGGCACAAGTGCGGGCTAGGCTTAAGGCCTGGGCACAAGTGTGGGCTAGGCTTAAGGCCTGGGCACAAGTGCGGGCTAGGATCAAGGCAGGGGCACAAGTGCGGGCTAGGCTTAAGGCCTGGGCACAAGTGCGGGCTAGGCTTAAGGCCTGGGCACAAGTGCGGGCTAGGCTTAAGGCCTGGGCACAAGTGCGGGCTAGGCTTAAGGCCTGGGCACAAGTGCGGGCTAGGCTTAAGGCCTGGGCACAAGTGCGGGCTAGGCTTAAGGCCTGGGCACAAGTGCGGGCTAGGCTTAAGGCCTGGGCACAAGTGCGGGCTAGGCTTAAGGCCTGGGCACAAGTGCGGGCTAGGCTTAAGGCCTGGGCACAAGTGCAGGCTAGGCTTAAGACCTGGGCATAAGTGCAGTGCTGGCTAGGATCAAGGCAGGGGGCACAAGTGCGGGCTAGGCTTAAGGCCTGGGCACAAGTGCGGGCTAGGCTTAAGGCCTGGGCACAAGTGCAGGCTAGGCTTAAGGCCTGGGCACAAGTGCGGGCTAGGCTTAAGGCCTGGGCACAAGTGCGGGTTAGGCTTAAGGCCTGGGCACAAGTGCGGGCTAGGCTTAAGGCCTGGGCACAAGTGCGGGCTAGGCTTAAGGCCTGGGCACAAGTGCGGGCTAGGCTTAAGGCCTGGACACAAGTGCGGGCTAGGCTTAAGGCCGGGGCACAAGTGCAGGCTAGGCTTAAGGCCTGGGCACAAGTGCAGTGCTGGCTAGGATCAAGGCAGGGGCCACAAGTGCCGGCTAGGCTTAAGGCCTGGGCACAAGTGCGGGCTAGGCTTAAGGCCTGGGCACAAGTGCGGGTTAGGCTTAAGGCCGGGGCACAAGTGCGGGCTAGGCTTAAGGCCTGGGCACAAGTGCGGGCTAGGCTTAAGGCCTGGGCACAAGTGCGGGCTAGGCCTAAGGCCTGGACACAAGTGTGGGCTAGGCTTAAGGCCGGGGCACAAGTGCAGGCTAGGCTTAAGGCCTGGGCACAAGTGCAGTGCTGGCTAGGATCAAGGCAGGGGCCACAAGTGCCGGCTAGGCTTAAGGCATGGGCACAAGTGCCAGCCAGGCTTAAGGCATGGGCACAAGTGCAGTGCTGGCCAGGATCAAGGCAGGGCGCACAAGTGCTGGCTAGGCTTAAGGCATTCAGCTAACTCTTTGCACTCTTTGCATAAAGGGTTAGGCACCCATAGGGGTGAAGAGCTAGCTTTCACCCCTCTACTCTGTACTTGGACATTTAGGACTAGATCCTTTGTTGTACAGTGCGGAGCCTCTCCATAACCCCATGCTCCAAGCGACCAGGCACTTCTTGTCTGTCCTCCGTAAATGGGTAATGCCTTCTTCCCCAATTACAGTCGTGCATGCGCATTCAGACGGGACAAGAGCGAAGAGCGTAAAGCTGGCCCTATGTGCATAACCAACATGAAGCTGAAGACAAAAACAAACAAACAAGCATTCAAGGGGCTCAAAAGTGCAGGCTAGGCTTAAGGCCTGGGCACAAGTGCAGGCTAGGCTTAAGGCCTGGGCACAAGTGCTGGCTAGGATCAAGGCAGGGGGCACAAGTGCGGGCTAGGCTTAAGGCAGGGGCACAAGTGCGGGCTAGGCTTAAGGCAGGGGCACAAGTGCGGGCTAGGCTTAAGGCAGGGGCACAAGTGCGGGCTAGGCTTAAGGCCTGGGCACAAGTGCTGGCTAGGATCAAGGCAGGGGGCACAAGTGCGGGCTAGGCTTAAGGCCTGGGCACAAGTGCGGGCTAGGCTTAAGGCCTGGGCACAAGTGCGGGCTAGGATCAAGGCAGGGGCACAAGTGCGGGCTAGGCTTAAGGCCTGGGCACAAGTGCGGGCTAGGCTTAAGGCCTGGGCACAAGTGCGGGCTAGGCTTAAGGCCTGGGCACAAGTGCGGGCTAGGCTTAAGGCCTGGGCACAAGTGCGGGCTAGGCTTAAGGCCTGGGCACAAGTGCGGGCTAGGCTTAAGGCCTGGGCACAAGTGCGGGCTAGGCTTAAGGCCTGGGCACAAGTGCGGGCTAGGCTTAAGGCCTGGGCACAAGTGCGGGCTAGGCTTAAGGCCTGGGCACAAGTGCAGGCTAGGCTTAAGACCTGGGCATAAGTGCAGTGCTGGCTAGGATCAAGGCAGGGGGCACAAGTGCGGGCTAGGCTTAAGGCCTGGGCACAAGTGCGGGCTAGGCTTAAGGCCTGGGCACAAGTGCAGGCTAGGCTTAAGGCCTGGGCACAAGTGCGGGCTAGGCTTAAGGCCTGGGCACAAGTGCGGGTTAGGCTTAAGGCCTGGGCACAAGTGCGGGCTAGGCTTAAGGCCTGGGCACAAGTGCGGGCTAGGCTTAAGGCCTGGGCACAAGTGCGGGCTAGGCTTAAGGCCTGGACACAAGTGCGGGCTAGGCTTAAGGCCGGGGCACAAGTGCAGGCTAGGCTTAAGGCCTGGGCACAAGTGCAGTGCTGGCTAGGATCAAGGCAGGGGCCACAAGTGCCGGCTAGGCTTAAGGCATGGGCACAAGTGCCAGCCAGGCTTAAGGCATGGGCACAAGTGCAGTGCTGGCCAGGATCAAGGCAGGGGGCACAAGTGCTGGCTAGGCTTAAGGCATTCAGCTAACTCTTTGCACTCTTTGCATAAAGGGTTAGGCACCCATAGGGGTGAAGAGCTAGCTTTCACCCCTCTACTCTGTACTTGGACATTTAGGACTAGATCCTTTGTTGTACAGTGCGGAGCCTCTCCATAACCCCATGCTCCAAGCGACCAGGCACTTCTTGTCTGTCCTCCGTAAATGGGTAATGCCTTCTTCCCCAATTACAGTCGTGCATGCGCATTCAGACGGGACAAGAGCGAAGAGCGTAAAGCTGGCCCTATGTGCATAACCAACATGAAGCTGAAGACAAAAACAAACAAACAAGCATTCAAGGGGCTCAAAAGTGCAGGCTAGGCTTAAGGCCTGGGCACAAGTGCTGGCTAGGATCAAGGCAGGGGGCACAAGTGCGGGCTAGGCTTAAGGCAGGGGCACAAGTGCGGGCTAGGCTTAAGGCAGGGGCACAAGTGCGGGCTAGGCTTAAGGCAGGGGCACAAGTGCGGGCTAGGCTTAAGGCCTGGGCACAAGTGCTGGCTAGGATCAAGGCAGGGGGCACAAGTGCGGGCTAGGCTTAAGGCCTGGGCACAAGTGCGGGCTAGGCTTAAGGCCTGGGCACAAGTGCGGGCTAGGATCAAGGCAGGGGCACAAGTGCGGGCTAGGCTTAAGGCCTGGGCACAAGTGCGGGCTAGGCTTAAGGCCTGGGCACAAGTGCGGGCTAGGCTTAAGGCCTGGGCACAAGTGCGGGCTAGGCTTAAGGCCTGGGCACAAGTGCGGGCTAGGCTTAAGGCCTGGGCACAAGTGCGGGCTAGGCTTAAGGCCTGGGCACAAGTGCGGGCTAGGCTTAAGGCCTGGGCACAAGTGCGGGCTAGGCTTAAGGCCTGGGCACAAGTGCGGGCTAGGCTTAAGGCCTGGGCACAAGTGCGGGCTAGGCTTAAGGCCTGGGCACAAGTGCAGGCTAGGCTTAAGACCTGGGCATAAGTGCAGTGCTGGCTAGGATCAAGGCAGGGGGCACAAGTGCGGGCTAGGCTTAAGGCCTGGGCACAAGTGCGGGCTAGGCTTAAGGCCTGGGCACAAGTGCAGGCTAGGCTTAAGGCCTGGGCACAAGTGCGGGCTAGGCTTAAGGCCTGGGCACAAGTGCGGGTTAGGCTTAAGGCCTGGGCACAAGTGCGGGCTAGGCTTAAGGCCTGGGCACAAGTGCGGGCTAGGCTTAAGGCCTGGGCACAAGTGCGGGCTAGGCTTAAGGCCTGGACACAAGTGCGGGCTAGGCTTAAGGCCGGGGCACAAGTGCAGGCTAGGCTTAAGGCCTGGGCACAAGTGCAGTGCTGGCTAGGATCAAGGCAGGGGCCACAAGTGCCGGCTAGGCTTAAGGCATGGGCACAAGTGCCAGCCAGGCTTAAGGCATGGGCACAAGTGCAGTGCTGGCCAGGATCAAGGCAGGGGGCACAAGTGCTGGCTAGGCTTAAGGCATTCAGCTAACTCTTTGCACTCTTTGCATAAAGGGTTAGGCACCCATAGGGGTGAAGAGCTAGCTTTCACCCCTCTACTCTGTACTTGGACATTTAGGACTAGATCCTTTGTTGTACAGTGCGGAGCCTCTCCATAACCCCATGCTCCAAGCGACCAGGCACTTCTTGTCTGTCCTCCGTAAATGGGTAATGCCTTCTTCCCCAATTACAGTCGTGCATGCGCATTCAGACGGGACAAGAGCGAAGAGCGTAAAGCTGGCCCTATGTGCATAACCAACATGAAGCTGAAGACAAAAACAAACAAACAAGCATTCAAGGGGCTCAAAAGTGCAGGCTAGGCTTAAGGCCTGGGCACAAGTGCGGGCTAGGCTTAAGGCCTGGGCACAAGTGCGGGCTAGGCTTAAGGCCGGGGCACAAGTGCGGGCTAGGCTTAAGGCCGGGGCACAAGTGCGGGCTAGGCTTAAGGCCGGGGCACAAGTGCGGGCTAGGCTTATGGCCTGAGGACAAGTGCGGGCTAGGCTTAAGGCCTGGGCACAAGTGCGGGCTAGGCTTAAGGCCAGGGCACAAGTGCGGGCTAGGCTTAAGGCCAGGGCACAAGTGCGGGCTAGGCTTAAGGCCTGGGCACAAGTGCGGGCTAGGCTTAAGGCCTGGGCACAAGTGCGGGCTAGGCTTAAGGCCTGGGCACAAGTGCGGGCTAGGCTTAAGGCCTGGGCACAAGTGCGGGCTAGGCTTAAGGCCTGGACACAAGTGCGGGCTAGGCTTAAGGCAGGGGCACAAGTGCGGGCTAGGCTTAAGGCAGGGGCACAAGTGCGGGCTTGGCTTAAGGCCTGGGCACAAGTGCGGGCTAGGCTTAAGGCCTGGGCACAAGTGCGGGCTAGGCTTAAGGCCTGGGCACAAGTGCGGGCTAAGCTTAAAGCCGGGGCACAAGTGCGGGCTAAGCTTAAGGCCTGGGCACAAGTGCGGGCTAGGCTTAAGGCCTGGGCACAAGTGCGGGTTAGGCTTAAGGCCGGGGCACAAGTGCGGGCTAGGCTTAAGGCCTGGGCACAAGTGCGGGCTAGGCTTAAGGCCTGGGCACAAGTGCGGGCTAGGCTTAAGGCCTGGGCACAAGTGCGGGCTAGGCTTAAGGCCGGGGCACAAGTGCAGGCTAGGCTTAAGGCCTGGGCACAAGTGCAGTGCTGGCTAGGATCAAGGCAGGGGCCACAAGTGCCGGCTAGGCTTAAGGCCTGGGCACAAGTGCGGGCTAGGCTTAAGGCCTGGGCACAAGTGCGGGTTAGGCTTAAGGCCGGGGCACAAGTGCGGGCTAGGCTTAAGGCCTGGGCACAAGTGCGGGCTAGGCTTAAGGCCTGGGCACAAGTGCGGGCTAGGCCTAAGGCCTGGACACAAGTGTGGGCTAGGCTTAAGGCCGGGGCACAAGTGCAGGCTAGGCTTAAGGCCTGGGCACAAGTGCAGTGCTGGCTAGGATCAAGGCAGGGGCCACAAGTGCCGGCTAGGCTTAAGGCATGGGCACAAGTGCCAGCCAGGCTTAAGGCATGGGCACAAGTGCAGTGCTGGCCAGGATCAAGGCAGGGCGCACAAGTGCTGGCTAGGCTTAAGGCATTCAGCTAACTCTTTGCACTCTTTGCATAAAGGGTTAGGCACCCATAGGGGTGAAGAGCTAGCTTTCACCCCTCTACTCTGTACTTGGACATTTAGGACTAGATCCTTTGTTGTACAGTGCGGAGCCTCTCCATAACCCCATGCTCCAAGCGACCAGGCACTTCTTGTCTGTCCTCCGTAAATGGGTAATGCCTTCTTCCCCAATTACAGTCGTGCATGCGCATTCAGACGGGACAAGAGCGAAGAGCGTAAAGCTGGCCCTATGTGCATAACCAACATGAAGCTGAAGACAAAAACAAACAAACAAGCATTCAAGGGGCTCAAAAGTGCAGGCTAGGCTTAAGGCCTGGGCACAAGTGCAGGCTAGGCTTAAGGCCTGGGCACAAGTGCTGGCTAGGATCAAGGCAGGGGGCACAAGTGCGGGCTAGGCTTAAGGCAGGGGCACAAGTGCGGGCTAGGCTTAAGGCAGGGGCACAAGTGCGGGCTAGGCTTAAGGCAGGGGCACAAGTGCGGGCTAGGCTTAAGGCCTGGGCACAAGTGCTGGCTAGGATCAAGGCAGGGGGCACAAGTGCGGGCTAGGCTTAAGGCCTGGGCACAAGTGCGGGCTAGGCTTAAGGCCTGGGCACAAGTGCGGGCTAGGATCAAGGCAGGGGCACAAGTGCGGGCTAGGCTTAAGGCCTGGGCACAAGTGCGGGCTAGGCTTAAGGCCTGGGCACAAGTGCGGGCTAGGCTTAAGGCCTGGGCACAAGTGCGGGCTAGGCTTAAGGCCTGGGCACAAGTGCGGGCTAGGCTTAAGGCCTGGGCACAAGTGCGGGCTAGGCTTAAGGCCTGGGCACAAGTGCGGGCTAGGCTTAAGGCCTGGGCACAAGTGCGGGCTAGGCTTAAGGCCTGGGCACAAGTGCGGGCTAGGCTTAAGGCCTGGGCACAAGTGCAGGCTAGGCTTAAGACCTGGGCATAAGTGCAGTGCTGGCTAGGATCAAGGCAGGGGGCACAAGTGCGGGCTAGGCTTAAGGCCTGGGCACAAGTGCGGGCTAGGCTTAAGGCCTGGGCACAAGTGCAGGCTAGGCTTAAGGCCTGGGCACAAGTGCGGGCTAGGCTTAAGGCCTGGGCACAAGTGCGGGTTAGGCTTAAGGCCTGGGCACAAGTGCGGGCTAGGCTTAAGGCCTGGGCACAAGTGCGGGCTAGGCTTAAGGCCTGGGCACAAGTGCGGGCTAGGCTTAAGGCCTGGACACAAGTGCGGGCTAGGCTTAAGGCCGGGGCACAAGTGCAGGCTAGGCTTAAGGCCTGGGCACAAGTGCAGTGCTGGCTAGGATCAAGGCAGGGGCCACAAGTGCCGGCTAGGCTTAAGGCCTGGGCACAAGTGCGGGCTAGGCTTAAGGCCTGGGCACAAGTGCGGGTTAGGCTTAAGGCCGGGGCACAAGTGCGGGCTAGGCTTAAGGCCTGGGCACAAGTGCGGGCTAGGCTTAAGGCCTGGGCACAAGTGCGGGCTAGGCCTAAGGCCTGGACACAAGTGTGGGCTAGGCTTAAGGCCGGGGCACAAGTGCAGGCTAGGCTTAAGGCCTGGGCACAAGTGCAGTGCTGGCTAGGATCAAGGCAGGGGCCACAAGTGCCGGCTAGGCTTAAGGCATGGGCACAAGTGCCAGCCAGGCTTAAGGCATGGGCACAAGTGCAGTGCTGGCCAGGATCAAGGCAGGGCGCACAAGTGCTGGCTAGGCTTAAGGCATTCAGCTAACTCTTTGCACTCTTTGCATAAAGGGTTAGGCACCCATAGGGGTGAAGAGCTAGCTTTCACCCCTCTACTCTGTACTTGGACATTTAGGACTAGATCCTTTGTTGTACAGTGCGGAGCCTCTCCATAACCCCATGCTCCAAGCGACCAGGCACTTCTTGTCTGTCCTCCGTAAATGGGTAATGCCTTCTTCCCCAATTACAGTCGTGCATGCGCATTCAGACGGGACAAGAGCGAAGAGCGTAAAGCTGGCCCTATGTGCATAACCAACATGAAGCTGAAGACAAAAACAAACAAACAAGCATTCAAGGGGCTCAAAAGTGCAGGCTAGGCTTAAGGCCTGGGCACAAGTGCAGGCTAGGCTTAAGGCCTGGGCACAAGTGCTGGCTAGGATCAAGGCAGGGGGCACAAGTGCGGGCTAGGCTTAAGGCAGGGGCACAAGTGCGGGCTAGGCTTAAGGCAGGGGCACAAGTGCGGGCTAGGCTTAAGGCAGGGGCACAAGTGCGGGCTAGGCTTAAGGCCTGGGCACAAGTGCTGGCTAGGATCAAGGCAGGGGGCACAAGTGCGGGCTAGGCTTAAGGCCTGGGCACAAGTGCGGGCTAGGCTTAAGGCCTGGGCACAAGTGCGGGCTAGGATCAAGGCAGGGGCACAAGTGCGGGCTAGGCTTAAGGCCTGGGCACAAGTGCGGGCTAGGCTTAAGGCCTGGGCACAAGTGCGGGCTAGGCTTAAGGCCTGGGCACAAGTGCGGGCTAGGCTTAAGGCCTGGGCACAAGTGCGGGCTAGGCTTAAGGCCTGGGCACAAGTGCGGGCTAGGCTTAAGGCCTGGGCACAAGTGCGGGCTAGGCTTAAGGCCTGGGCACAAGTGCGGGCTAGGCTTAAGGCCTGGGCACAAGTGCGGGCTAGGCTTAAGGCCTGGGCACAAGTGCAGGCTAGGCTTAAGACCTGGGCATAAGTGCAGTGCTGGCTAGGATCAAGGCAGGGGGCACAAGTGCGGGCTAGGCTTAAGGCCTGGGCACAAGTGCGGGCTAGGCTTAAGGCCTGGGCACAAGTGCAGGCTAGGCTTAAGGCCTGGGCACAAGTGCGGGCTAGGCTTAAGGCCTGGGCACAAGTGCGGGTTAGGCTTAAGGCCTGGGCACAAGTGCGGGCTAGGCTTAAGGCCTGGGCACAAGTGCGGGCTAGGCTTAAGGCCTGGGCACAAGTGCGGGCTAGGCTTAAGGCCTGGACACAAGTGCGGGCTAGGCTTAAGGCCGGGGCACAAGTGCAGGCTAGGCTTAAGGCCTGGGCACAAGTGCAGTGCTGGCTAGGATCAAGGCAGGGGCCACAAGTGCCGGCTAGGCTTAAGGCATGGGCACAAGTGCCAGCCAGGCTTAAGGCATGGGCACAAGTGCAGTGCTGGCCAGGATCAAGGCAGGGGGCACAAGTGCTGGCTAGGCTTAAGGCATTCAGCTAACTCTTTGCACTCTTTGCATAAAGGGTTAGGCACCCATAGGGGTGAAGAGCTAGCTTTCACCCCTCTACTCTGTACTTGGACATTTAGGACTAGATCCTTTGTTGTACAGTGCGGAGCCTCTCCATAACCCCATGCTCCAAGCGACCAGGCACTTCTTGTCTGTCCTCCGTAAATGGGTAATGCCTTCTTCCCCAATTACAGTCGTGCATGCGCATTCAGACGGGACAAGAGCGAAGAGCGTAAAGCTGGCCCTATGTGCATAACCAACATGAAGCTGAAGACAAAAACAAACAAACAAGCATTCAAGGGGCTCAAAAGTGCAGGCTAGGCTTAAGGCCTGGGCACAAGTGCGGGCTAGGCTTAAGGCCTGGGCACAAGTGCGGGCTAGGCTTAAGGCCGGGGCACAAGTGCGGGCTAGGCTTAAGGCCGGGGCACAAGTGCGGGCTAGGCTTAAGGCCGGGGCACAAGTGCGGGCTAGGCTTATGGCCTGAGGACAAGTGCGGGCTAGGCTTAAGGCCTGGGCACAAGTGCGGGCTAGGCTTAAGGCCAGGGCACAAGTGCGGGCTAGGCTTAAGGCCAGGGCACAAGTGCGGGCTAGGCTTAAGGCCTGGGCACAAGTGCGGGCTAGGCTTAAGGCCTGGGCACAAGTGCGGGCTAGGCTTAAGGCCTGGGCACAAGTGCGGGCTAGGCTTAAGGCCTGGGCACAAGTGCGGGCTAGGCTTAAGGCCTGGACACAAGTGCGGGCTAGGCTTAAGGCAGGGGCACAAGTGCGGGCTAGGCTTAAGGCAGGGGCACAAGTGCGGGCTTGGCTTAAGGCCTGGGCACAAGTGCGGGCTAGGCTTAAGGCCTGGGCACAAGTGCGGGCTAGGCTTAAGGCCTGGGCACAAGTGCGGGCTAAGCTTAAAGCCGGGGCACAAGTGCGGGCTAAGCTTAAGGCCTGGGCACAAGTGCGGGCTAGGCTTAAGGCCTGGGCACAAGTGCGGGTTAGGCTTAAGGCCGGGGCACAAGTGCGGGCTAGGCTTAAGGCCTGGGCACAAGTGCGGGCTAGGCTTAAGGCCTGGGCACAAGTGCGGGCTAGGCTTAAGGCCTGGGCACAAGTGCGGGCTAGGCTTAAGGCCGGGGCACAAGTGCAGGCTAGGCTTAAGGCCTGGGCACAAGTGCAGTGCTGGCTAGGATCAAGGCAGGGGCCACAAGTGCCGGCTAGGCTTAAGGCCTGGGCACAAGTGCGGGCTAGGCTTAAGGCCTGGGCACAAGTGCGGGTTAGGCTTAAGGCCGGGGCACAAGTGCGGGCTAGGCTTAAGGCCTGGGCTCAAGTGCGGGCTAGGCTTAAGGCCTGGGCACAAGTGCGGGCTAGGCCTAAGGCCTGGACACAAGTGTGGGCTAGGCTTAAGGCCGGGGCACAAGTGCAGGCTAGGCTTAAGGCCTGGGCACAAGTGCAGTGCTGGCTAGGATCAAGGCAGGGGCCACAAGTGCCGGCTAGGCTTAAGGCATGGGCACAAGTGCCAGCCAGGCTTAAGGCATGGGCACAAGTGCAGTGCTGGCCAGGATCAAGGCAGGGCGCACAAGTGCTGGCTAGGCTTAAGGCATTCAGCTAACTCTTTGCACTCTTTGCATAAAGGGTTAGGCACCCATAGGGGTGAAGAGCTAGCTTTCACCCCTCTACTCTGTACTTGGACATTTAGGACTAGATCCTTTGTTGTACAGTGCGGAGCCTCTCCATAACCCCATGCTCCAAGCGACCAGGCACTTCTTGTCTGTCCTCCGTAAATGGGTAATGCCTTCTTCCCCAATTACAGTCGTGCATGCGCATTCAGACGGGACAAGAGCGAAGAGCGTAAAGCTGGCCCTATGTGCATAACCAACATGAAGCTGAAGACAAAAACAAACAAACAAGCATTCAAGGGGCTCAAAAGTGCAGGCTAGGCTTAAGGCCTGGGCACAAGTGCAGGCTAGGCTTAAGGCCTGGGCACAAGTGCTGGCTAGGATCAAGGCAGGGGGCACAAGTGCGGGCTAGGCTTAAGGCAGGGGCACAAGTGCGGGCTAGGCTTAAGGCAGGGGCACAAGTGCGGGCTAGGCTTAAGGCAGGGGCACAAGTGCGGGCTAGGCTTAAGGCCTGGGCACAAGTGCTGGCTAGGATCAAGGCAGGGGGCACAAGTGCGGGCTAGGCTTAAGGCCTGGGCACAAGTGCGGGCTAGGCTTAAGGCCTGGGCACAAGTGCGGGCTAGGATCAAGGCAGGGGCACAAGTGCGGGCTAGGCTTAAGGCCTGGGCACAAGTGCGGGCTAGGCTTAAGGCCTGGGCACAAGTGCGGGCTAGGCTTAAGGCCTGGGCACAAGTGCGGGCTAGGCTTAAGGCCTGGGCACAAGTGCGGGCTAGGCTTAAGGCCTGGGCACAAGTGCGGGCTAGGCTTAAGGCCTGGGCACAAGTGCGGGCTAGGCTTAAGGCCTGGGCACAAGTGCGGGCTAGGCTTAAGGCCTGGGCACAAGTGCGGGCTAGGCTTAAGGCCTGGGCACAAGTGCAGGCTAGGCTTAAGACCTGGGCATAAGTGCAGTGCTGGCTAGGATCAAGGCAGGGGGCACAAGTGCGGGCTAGGCTTAAGGCCTGGGCACAAGTGCGGGCTAGGCTTAAGGCCTGGGCACAAGTGCAGGCTAGGCTTAAGGCCTGGGCACAAGTGCGGGCTAGGCTTAAGGCCTGGGCACAAGTGCGGGTTAGGCTTAAGGCCTGGGCACAAGTGCGGGCTAGGCTTAAGGCCTGGGCACAAGTGCGGGCTAGGCTTAAGGCCTGGGCACAAGTGCGGGCTAGGCTTAAGGCCTGGACACAAGTGCGGGCTAGGCTTAAGGCCGGGGCACAAGTGCAGGCTAGGCTTAAGGCCTGGGCACAAGTGCAGTGCTGGCTAGGATCAAGGCAGGGGCCACAAGTGCCGGCTAGGCTTAAGGCATGGGCACAAGTGCCAGCCAGGCTTAAGGCATGGGCACAAGTGCAGTGCTGGCCAGGATCAAGGCAGGGGGCACAAGTGCTGGCTAGGCTTAAGGCATTCAGCTAACTCTTTGCACTCTTTGCATAAAGGGTTAGGCACCCATAGGGGTGAAGAGCTAGCTTTCACCCCTCTACTCTGTACTTGGACATTTAGGACTAGATCCTTTGTTGTACAGTGCGGAGCCTCTCCATAACCCCATGCTCCAAGCGACCAGGCACTTCTTGTCTGTCCTCCGTAAATGGGTAATGCCTTCTTCCCCAATTACAGTCGTGCATGCGCATTCAGACGGGACAAGAGCGAAGAGCGTAAAGCTGGCCCTATGTGCATAACCAACATGAAGCTGAAGACAAAAACAAACAAACAAGCATTCAAGGGGCTCAAAAGTGCAGGCTAGGCTTAAGGCCTGGGCACAAGTGCGGGCTAGGCTTAAGGCCTGGGCACAAGTGCGGGCTAGGCTTAAGGCCGGGGCACAAGTGCGGGCTAGGCTTAAGGCCGGGGCACAAGTGCGGGCTAGGCTTAAGGCCGGGGCACAAGTGCGGGCTAGGCTTATGGCCTGAGGACAAGTGCGGGCTAGGCTTAAGGCCTGGGCACAAGTGCGGGCTAGGCTTAAGGCCAGGGCACAAGTGCGGGCTAGGCTTAAGGCCAGGGCACAAGTGCGGGCTAGGCTTAAGGCCTGGGCACAAGTGCGGGCTAGGCTTAAGGCCTGGGCACAAGTGCGGGCTAGGCTTAAGGCCTGGGCACAAGTGCGGGCTAGGCTTAAGGCCTGGGCACAAGTGCGGGCTAGGCTTAAGGCCTGGACACAAGTGCGGGCTAGGCTTAAGGCAGGGGCACAAGTGCGGGCTAGGCTTAAGGCAGGGGCACAAGTGCGGGCTTGGCTTAAGGCCTGGGCACAAGTGCGGGCTAGGCTTAAGGCCTGGGCACAAGTGCGGGCTAGGCTTAAGGCCTGGGCACAAGTGCGGGCTAGGCTTAAGGCCTGGGCACAAGTGCGGGCTAGGCTTAAGGCCGGGGCACAAGTGCGGGCTAGGCTTAAGGCCTGGGCACAAGTGCGGGCTAGGCTTAAGGCCTGGGCACAAGTGCGGGCTAGGCTTAAGGCCTGGGAACAAGTGCGGGCTAGGCTTTAGGCCTGGGCACAAGTGCGGGCTAGGCTTAAGGCCTGGGCACAAGTGCGGGCTAGGCTTAAGGCCTGGGCACAAGTGCTGGCTAGGCTTAAGGCCTGAGCACAAGTGCAGGCTAGGCTTAAGGCCTGGGCATAAGTGCAGTGCTGGCTAGGATCAAGGCAGGGGGCACAAGTGCGGGCTAGGCTTAAGGCAGGGGCACAAGTGCGGGCTCGGCTTAAGGCCTGGGCACAAGTGCGGGCTCGGCTTAAGGCAGGGGCACAAGTGCAGGCTAGGCTTAAGGCAGGGGCACAAGTGCGGGCTAGGCTTAAGGCCGGGGCACAAGTGCGGGCTAGGCTTATGGCCTGAGGACAAGTGCGGGCTAGGCTTAAGGCCTGGGCACAAGTGCGGGCTAAGCTTAAGGCCGGGGCACAAGTGCGGGCTCGGCTTAAGGCCGGGGCACAAGTGCGGGCTCGGCTTAAGGCCGGGGCACAAGTGCGGGCTAGGCTTAAGGCCTGGGCACAAGTGCGGGCTAGGCTTAAGGCCTGGGCACAAGTGCGGGCTCGGCTTAAGGCAGGGGCACAAGTGCGGGCTCGGCTTAAGGCAGGGGCACAAGTGCGGGCTCGGCTTAAGGCAGGGGCACAAGTGCGGGCTCGGCTTAAGGCAGGGGCACAAGTGCGGGCTCGGCTTAAGGCCGGGGCACAAGTGCGGGCTCGGCTTAAGGCCGGGGCACAAGTGCGGGCTCGGCTTAAGGCCGGGGCACAACTGCGGGCTCGGCTTAAGGCCGGGGCACAAGTGCGGGCTAAGCTTAAAGCCGGGGCACAAGTGTGGGCTAAGCTTAAAGCCGGGGCACAAGTGTGGGCTAAGCTTAAGGCCTGGGCACAAGTGCGGGCTAGGCTTAAGGCCTGGGCACAAGTGCGGGTTAGGCTTAAGGCCGGGGCACAAGTGCGGGCTAGGCTTAAGGCCGGGGCACAAGTGCGGGCTAGGCTTAAGGCCGGGGCACAAGTGCAGGCTAGGCTTAAGGCCTGGGCACAAGTGCAGTGCTGGCTAGGATCAAGGCAGGGGCCACAAGTGCCGGCTAGGCTTAAGGCATGGGCACAAGTGCCAGCCAGGCTTAAGGCCTGGGCACAAGTGCGGGCTAGGCTTACGGCATGGGCACAAGTGCAGTGCTGGCCAGGATCAAGGCAGGGGGCACAAGTGCTGGCTAGGCTTAAGGCATTCAGCTAACTCTTTGCACTCTTTGCATAAAGGGTTAGGCACCCATAGGGGTGAAGAGCTAGCTTTCACCCCTCTACTCTGTACTTGGACATTTAGGACTAGATCCTTTGTTGTACAGTGCGGAGCCTCTCCATAACCCCATGCTCCAAGCGACCAGGCACTTCTTGTCTGTCCTCCGTAAATGGGTAATGCCTTCTTCCCCAATTACAGTCGTGCATGCGCATTCAGACGGGACAAGAGCGAAGAGCGTAAAGCTGGCCCTATGTGCATAACCAACATGAAGCTGAAGACAAAAACAAACAAACAAGCATTCAAGGGGCTCAAAAGTGCAGGCTAGGCTTAAGGCCTGGGCACAAGTGCGGGCTAGGCTTAAGGCCTTGGCACAAGTGCTGGCTAGGATCAAGGCAGGGGGCACAAGTGCAGGCTAGGCTTAAGGCCTGGGCACAAGTGCGGGCTAGGTTTAAGGCCTGGGCACAAGTGCGGGCTAGGCTTAAGGCCTGGGCACAAGTGCGGGCTAGGCTTAAGGCCTGGGCACAAGTGCGGGCTAGGCTTAAGGCCGGGGCACAAGTGCGGGCTAGGCTTAAGGCCGGGGCACAAGTGCGGGCTAGGCTTAAGGCCGGGGCACAAGTGCGGGCTAGGCTTATGGCCTGAGGACAAGTGCGGGCTAGGCTTAAGGCCTGGGCACAAGTGCGGGCTAGGCTTAAGGCCAGGGCACAAGTGCGGGCTAGGCTTAAGGCCAGGGCACAAGTGCGGGCTAGGCTTAAGGCCTGGGCACAAGTGCGGGCTAGGCTTTAGGCCTGGGCACAAGTGCGGGCTAGGCTTAAGGCCTGGGCACAAGTGCGGGCTAGGCTTAAGGCCTGGGCACAAGTGTGGGCTAGGCTTAAGGCAGGGGCACAAGTGCGGGCTAGGCTTAAGGCAGGGGCACAAGTGCGGGCTTGGCTTAAGGCCTGGGCACAAGTGCGGGCTAGGCTTAAGGCCTGGGCACAAGTGCTGGCTAGGATCAAGGCAGGGGGCACAAGTGCGGGCTAGGCTTAAGGCCTGGGCACAAGTGCGGGCTAGGCTTAAGGCCTGGGCACAAGTGCGGGTTAGACTTAAGGCCGGGGCACAAGTGCGGGCTAGGCTTAAGGCCGGGGCACAAGTGCGGGCTAGGCTTAAGGCCGGGGCACAAGTGCGGGCTAGGCTTAAGGCCGGGGCACAAGTGCGGGCTAGGCTTAAGGCCGGGGCACAAGTGCGGGCTAGGCTTAAGGCCGGGGCACAAGTGCGGGCTAGGCTTAAGGCCGGGGCACAAGTGCGGGCTAGGCTTAAGGCCGGGGCACAAGTGCGGTCTAGGCTTAAGGCCGGGGCACAAGTGCGGGCTAGGCTTAAGGCCTGGGCACAAGTGCAGGCTAGGCTTAAGGCCTGGGCACAAGTGCAGTGCTGGCTAGGATCAAGGCAGGGGCCACAAGTGCCGGCTAGGCTTAAGGCATGGGCACAAGTGCCAGCCAGGCTTAAGGCCTGGGCACAAGTGCGGGCTAGGCTTAAGGCCTGGGCACAAGTGTGGGCTAGGCTTACGGCATGGGCACAAGTGCAGTGCTGGCCAGGATCAAGGCAGGGGGCACAAGTGCTGGCTAGGCTTAAGGCATTCAGCTAACTCTTTGCACTCTTTGCATAAAGGGTTAGGCACCCATAGGGGTGAAGAGCTAGCTTTCACCCCTCTACTCTGTACTTGGACATTTAGGACTAGATCCTTTGTTGTACAGTGCGGAGCCTCTCCATAACCCCATGCTCCAAGCGACCAGGCACTTCTTGTCTGTCCTCCGTAAATGGGTAATGCCTTCTTCCCCAATTAAAGTCGTGCATGCGCATTCAGACGGGACAAGAGCGAAGAGCGTAAAGCTGGCCCTATGTGCATAACCAACATGAAGCTGAAGACAAAAACAAACAAACAAGCATTCAAGGGGCTCAAAAGTGCAGGCTAGGCTTAAGGCCTGGGCACAAGTGCGGGCTAGGCTTAAGGCCTGGGCACAAGTGCTGGCTAGGATCAAGGCAGGGGGCACAAGTGCGGGCTAGGCTTAAGGCCTGGGCACAAGTGCGGGCTAGGCTTAAGGCCTGGGCACAAGTGCGGGCTAGGCTTAAGGCCTGGGCACAAGTGCGGGCTAGGCTTAAGGCCTGGCCACAAGTGCGGGCTAGGCTTAAGGCCTGGGCACAAGTGCGGCCTGGACATAAGTGCGGGCTAGGCTTAAGGCAGGGGCACAAGTGCGGGCTAGGCTTAAGGCAGGGGCACAAGTGCGGGCTTGGCTTAAGGCCTGGGCACAAGTGCGGGCTAGGCTTAAGGCCTGGGCACAAGTGCTGGCTAGGATCAAGGCAGGGGGCACAAGTGCGGGCTAGGCTTAAGGCCTGGGCACAAGTGCGGGCTAGGCTTAAGGCCTGGGCACAAGTGTGGGCTAAGCTTAAAGCCGGGGCACAAGTGCGGGCTAAGCTTAAAGCCGGGGCACAAGTGCGGGCTAGGCTTAAGGCCTGGGCACAAGTGCGGGCTAGGCTTAAGGCCTGGGCACAAGTGCGGGTTAGGCTTAAGGCCGGGGCACAAGTGCGGGCTAGGCTTAAGGCCGGGGCACAAGTGCGGGCTAGGCTTAAGGCCAGGGCACAAGTGCAGGCTAGGCTTAAGGCCTGGGCACAAGTGCTGGCTAGGATCAAGGCAGGGGGCACAAGTGCGGGCTAGGCTTAAGGCCTGGGCACAAGTGCGGGCTAGGCTTAAGGCCTGGGCACAAGTGCGGGCTAGGCTTAAGGCCTGGGCACAAGTGCAGGCTAGGCTTAAGGCCTGGGCACAAGTGCGGGCTAGGCTTAAGGCCTGGGCACAAGTGCGGGCTAGGCTTAAGGCCTGGGCACAAGTGCAGGCTAGGCTTAAGGCCTGGGCATAAGTGCAGTGCTGGCTAGGATCAAGGCAGGGGGCACAAGTGCGGGCTAGGCTTAAGGCCTGGGCACAAGTGCGGGCTAGGCTTAAGGCCTGGGCACAAGTGCTGGCTAGGATCAAGGCAGGGGGCACAAGTGCGGGCTAGGCTTAAGGCCTGGGCACAAGTGCGGGCTAGGCTTAAGGCCTGGGCACAAGTGCGGGCTAGGCTTAAGGCCTGGGCACACGTGCGGGCTAGGCTTAAGGCCGGGGCACAAGTGCGGGCTAGGCTTAAGGCCGGGCACAAGTGCGGGCTAGGCTTAAGGCCGGGGCACAAGTGCAGGCTAGGCTTATGGCCTGAGGACAAGTGCGGGCTAGGCTTAAGGCCTGGGCACAAGTGCGGGCTAGGCTTAAGGCCAGGGCACAAGTGCGGGCTAGGCTTAAGGCCTGGGCACAAGTGCGGGCTAGGCTTAAGGCCTGGGCACAAGTGCGGGCTAGGCTTAAGGCCTGGGCACAAGTGCGGGCTAGGCTTAAGGCCTGGGCACAAGTGCGGGCTAGGCTTAAGGCCTGGGCACAAGTGCGGGCTGGGCTTAAGGCAGGGGCACAAGTGCGGGCTAGGCTTAAGGCAGGGGCACAAGTGCGGGCTTGGCTTAAGGCCTGGGCACAAGTGCGGGCTAGGCTTAAGGCCTGGGCACAAGTGCTGGCTAGGATCAAGGCAGGGGGCACAAGTGCGGGCTAGGCTTAAGGCCTGGGCACAAGTGCGGGCTAGGCTTAAGGCCTGGGCACAAGTGCGGGCTAGGCTTAAGGCCTGGGCACAAGTGCGGGCTAGGCTTAAGGCCTGGGCACAAGTGCGGGCTAGGCTTAAGGCAGGGGCACAAGTGCGGGCTAGGCTTAAGGCAGGGGCACAAGTGCGGGCTTGGCTTAAGGCCTGGGCTCAAGTGCGGGCTAGGCTTAAGGCCTGGGCACAAGTGCTGGCTAGGATCAAGGCAGGGGGCACAAGTGCTGGCTAGGCTTAAGGCCTGGGCACAAGTGCGGGCTAGGCTTTAGGCCTGGGCACAAGTGCGGGCTAGGCTTAAGGCCTGGGCACAAGTGCGGGCTAGGCTTTAGGCCTGGGCACAAGTGCGGGCCAGGCTTAAGGCCTGGGCACAAGTGCGGGCTAGGCTTAAGGCCTGGGCACAAGTGCGGGCTAGGCTTAAGGCAGGGGCACAAGTGCGGGCTAGGCTTAAGGCAGGGGCACAAGTGCGGGCTAGGCTTAAGGCCTGGGCACAAGTGCGGGCTAGGCTTAAGGCCTGGGCACAAGTGCAGGCTAGGCTTAAGGCCTGGGCATAAGTGCAGTGCTGGCTAGGATCAAGGCAGGGGGCACAAGTGCGGGCTAGGCTTAAGGCCTGGGCACAAGTGCGGGCTAGGCTTAAGGCCTGGGCACAAGTGCTGGCTAGGATCAAGGCAGGGGGCACAAGTGCGGGCTAGGCTTAAGGCCTGGGCACAAGTGCGGGCTAGGCTTAAGGCCTGGGCACAAGTGCGGGCTAGGCTTAAGGCCTGGGCACAAGTGCGGGCTAGGCTTAAGGCCTGGGCACAAGTGCGGGCTAGGCTTAAGGCCTGGGCACAAGTGCGGGCTAGGCTTAAGGCCTGGGCACAAGTGCGGGCTAGGCTTAAGGCCTGGGCACAAGTGCAGGCTAGGCTTAAGGCCTGGGCACAAGTGCAGTGCTGGCTAGGACCAAGGCAGGGGGCACAAGTGCGGGCTAGGCTTAAGGCCTGGGCACAAGTGCGGGCTAGGCTTAAGGCTTGGGCACAAGTGCGGGCTGGGCTTAAGGCCTGGGCACAAGTGCGGGCTAGGCTTAAGGCCTGGGCACAAGTGCGGGCTAGGCTTAAGGCAGGGGCACAAGTGCGGGCTAGGCTTAAGGCAGGGGCACAAGTGCGGGCTTGGCTTAAGGCCTGGGCACAAGTGCTGGCTAGGATCAAGGCAGGGGGCACAAGTGCGGGCTAGGCTTAAGGCCTGGGCACAAGTGCGGGCTAGGCTTAAGGCCTGGGCACAAGAGCGGGCTAGGCTTAAGGCCTGGGCACAAGTGCGGGCTAGGCTTAAGGCCTGGGCACAAGTGCGGGCTAGGCTTAAGGCCCGAGCACAAGTGCGGGCTAGGCTTTAGGTCTGGGCACAAGTGCGGGCTAGGCTTAAGGCAGGGGCACAAGTGCGGGCTAGGCTTAAGGCAGGGGCACAAGTGCGGGCTAGGCTTAAGGCCTGGGCACAAGTGCGGGCTAGGCTTAAGGCAGGGGCACAAGTGCGGGCTCGGCTTAAGGCAGGGGCACAAGTGCGGGCTCGGCTTAAGGCAGGGGCACAAGTGCGGGCTCGGCTTAAGGCAGGGGCACAAGTGCGGGCTCGGCTTAAGGCAGGGGCACAAGTGCGGGCTCGACTTAAGGCAGGGGCACAAGTGCGGGCTCGGCTTAAGGCCGGGGCACAAGTGCGGGCTCGGCTTAAGGCCGGGGCACAAGTGCGGGCTCGGCTTAAGGCCGGGGCACAAGTGCGGGCTAGGCTTAAGGCCTGGGCACAAGTGCGGGCTAAGCTTAAAGCCGGGGCACAAGTGCGGGCTAAGCTTAAAGCCGGGGCACAAGTGCGGGCTAGGCTTAAGGCCTGGGCACAAGTGCGGGCTAGGCTTAAGGCCTGGGCACAAGTGCGGGTTAGGCTTAAGGCCGGGGCACAAGTGCGGGCTAGGCTTAAGGCCGGGGCACAAGTGCGGGCTAGGCTTAAGGCCAGGGCACAAGTGCAGGCTAGGCTTAAGGCCTGGGCACAAGTGCTGGCTAGGATCAAGGCAGGGGGCACAAGTGCGGGCTAGGCTTAAGGCCTGGGCACAAGTGCGGGCTAGGCTTAAGGCCTGGGCACAAGTGCGGGCTAGGCTTAAGGCCTGGGCACAAGTGCGGGCTAGGCTTAAGGCCTGGGCACAAGTGCAGGCTAGGCTTAAGGCCTGGGCACAAGTGCAGTGCTGGCTAGGATCAAGGCAGGGGGCACAAGTGCGGGCTAGGCTTAAGGCCTGGGCACAAGTGCGGGCTAGGCTTAAGGCCTGGGCACAAGTGCGGGTTAGGCTTAAGGCCGGGGCACAAGTGCGGGCTAGGCTTAAGGCCGGGGCACAAGTGCAGGCTAGGCTTAAGGCCGGGGCACAAGTGCAGGCTAGGCTTAAGGCCTGGGCACAAGTGCAGTGCTGGCTAGGATCAAGGCAGGGGCCACAAGTGCCGGCTAGGCTTAAGGCATGGGCACAAGTGCCAGCCAGGCTTAAGGCCTGGGCACAAGTGCGGGCTAGGCTTACGGCATGGGCACAAGTGCAGTGCTGGCCAGGATCAAGGCAGGGGGCACAAGTGCTGGCTAGGCTTAAGGCATTCAGCTAACTCTTTGCACTCTTTGCATAAAGGGTTAGGGGCACCCATAGGGGTGAAGAGCTAGCTTTCACCCCTAGACTCTGTACTTGGACATTTAGGACTAGATCCTTTGTTGTACAGTGCGGAGCCTCTCCATAACCCCATGCTCCAAGCGACCAGGCACTTCTTGTCTGTCCTCCGTAAATGGGTAATGCCTTCTTCCCCAATTACAGTCGTGCATGCGCATTCAGACGGGACAAGAGCGAAGAGCGTAAAGCTGGCCCTATGTGCATGACCAACATGAAGCTGAAGACAAAAACAAACAAACAAGCATTCAAGGGGCTCAAAAGTGCAGGCTAGGCTTAAGGCCTGGGCACAAGTGCGGGCTAGGCTTAAGGCCTGGGCACAAGTGCTGGCTAGGATCAAGGCAGGGGGCACAAGTGCAGGCTAGGCTTAAGGCCTGGGCACAAGTGCGGGCTAGGCTTAAGGCCTGGGCACAAGTGCGGGCTAGGCTTAAGGCCTGGGCACAAGTGCGGGCTAGGCTTAAGGCCGGGGCACAAGTGCGGGCTAGGCTTAAGGCCGGGGCACAAGTGCGGGCTAGGCTTAAGGCCGGGGCACAAGTGCGGGCTAGGCTTATGGCCTGAGGACAAGTGCGGGCTAGGCTTAAGGCCTGGGCACAAGTGCGGGCTAGGCTTAAGGCCTGGGCACAAGTGCGGGCTAGGCTTTAGGCCTGGGCACAAGTGCGGGCCAGGCTTAAGGCCTGGGCACAAGTGCGGGCTATGCTTAAGGCCTGGGCACAAGTGCGGGCTAGGCTTAAGGCAGGGGCACAAGTGCGGGCTAGGCTTAAGGCAGGGGCACAAGTGCGGGCTTGGCTTAAGGCCTGGGCACAAGTGCGGGCTAGGCTTAAGGCCTGGGCACAAGTGCTGGCTAGGATCAAGGCAGGGGCACAAGTGCGGGCTAGGCTTAAGTCCTGGGCACAAGTGCGGGCTAGGCTTAAGGCCTGGGCACAAGTGCGGGCTAGGCTTAAGGCCTGGGCACAAGTGCGGGCTAGGCTTAAGGCCTGGGCACAAGTGCGGGCTAGGTTTAAGGCCTGGGCACAAGTGCGGGCTAGGCTTAAGGCCTGGGCACAAGTTCGGGCTAGGCTTAAGGCCTGGGCACAAGTGCAGGCTAGGCTTAAGGCCTGGGCACAAGTGCAGTGCTGGCTAGGATCAAGGCAGGGGCCACAAGTGCCGGCTAGGCTTAAGGCCTGGGCACAAGTGCGGGCTAGGCTTAAGGCCTGGGCACATGTGCGGGCTAGGCTTAAGGCCTGGGCACAAGTGCGGGCTAGGCTTAAGGCCTGGACACAAGTGCGGGCTAGGCTTAAGGCCGGGGCACAAGTGCAGGCTAGGCTTAAGGCCTGGGCACAAGTGCAGTGCTGGCTAGGATCAAGGCAGGGGCCACAAGTGCCGGCTAGGCTTAAGGCATGGGCACAAGTGCCAGCCAGGCTTAAGGCATGGGCACAAGTGCAGTGCTGGCCAGGATCAAGGCAGGGGGCACAAGTGCTGGCTAGGCTTAAGGCATTCAGCTAACTCTTTGCACTCTTTGCATAAAGGGTTAGGCACCCATAGGGGTGAAGAGCTAGCTTTCACCCCTCTACTCTGTACTTGGACATTTAGGACTAGATCCTTTGTTGTACAGTGCGGAGCCTCTCCATAACCCCATGCTCCAAGCGACCAGGCACTTCTTGTCTGTCCTCCGTAAATGGGTAATGCCTTCTTCCCCAATTACAGTCGTGCATGCGCATTCAGACGGGACAAGAGCGAAGAGCGTAAAGCTGGCCCTATGTGCATAACCAACATGAAGCTGAAGACAAAAACAAACAAACAAGCATTCAAGGGGCTCAAAAGTGCAGGCTAGGCTTAAGGCCTGGGCACAAGTGCGGGCTAGGCTTAAGGCCTGGGCACAAGTGCGGGCTAGGCTTAAGGCCGGGGCACAAGTGCGGGCTAGGCTTAAGGCCGGGGCACAAGTGCGGGCTAGGCTTAAGGCCGGGGCACAAGTGCGGGCTAGGCTTATGGCCTGAGGACAAGTGCGGGCTAGGCTTAAGGCCAGGGCACAAGTGCGGGCTAGGCTTAAGGCCAGGGCACAAGTGCGGGCTAGGCTTAAGGCCAGGGCACAAGTGCGGGCTAGGCTTAAGGCCTGGGCACAAGTGCGGGCTAGGCTTAAGGCCTGGGCACAAGTGCGGGCTAGGCTTAAGGCCTGGGCACAAGTGCGGGCTAGGCTTAAGGCCTGGGCACAAGTGCGGGCTAGGCTTAAGGCCTGGACACAAGTGCGGGCTAGGCTTAAGGCAGGGGCACAAGTGCGGGCTAGGCTTAAGGCCTGGGCACAAGTGCGGGCTTGGCTTAAGGCCTGGGCACAAGTGCTGGCTAGGATCAAGGCAGGGGGCACAAGTGCGGGCTAGGCTTAAGGCCTGGGCACAAGTGCGGGCTAGGCTTAAGGCCTGGGCACAAGTGCGGGCTAGGCTTAAGGCCTGGGCACAAGTGCGGGCTAGGCTTAAGGCCTGGGCACAAGTGCGGGCTAGGCTTAAGGCCTGGGCACAAGTGCGGGCTAGGCTTAAGGCCGGGGCACAAGTGCGGGCTCGGCTTAAGGCAGGGGCACAAGTGCGGGCTCGGCTTAAGGCAGGGGCACAAGTGCGGGCTCGGCTTAAGGCCGGGGCACAAGTGCGGGCTAGGCATAAGGCCGGGGCACAAGTGCGGGCTAGGCTTATGGCCTGAGGACAAGTGCGGGCTAGGCTTAAGGCCTGGGCACAAGTGCGGGCTAAGCTTAAGGCCGGGGCACAAGTGCGGGCTCGGCTTAAGGCCGGGGCACAAGTGCGGGCTCGGCTTAAGGCCGGGGCACAAGTGCGGGCTCGGCTTAAGGCCGGGGCACAAGTGCGGGCTAGGCTTAAGGCCTGGGCACAAGTGCGGGCTAGGCTTAAGGCCTGGGCACAAGTGCGGGCTAGGCTTAAGGCCTGGGCACAAGTGCGGGCTAGGCTTAAGGCCTGGGCACAAGTGCGGGCTAGGCTTAAGGCCTGGGCACAAGTGCGGGCTAGGCTTAAGGCCTGGGCACAAGTGCGGGCTAAGCTTAAAGCCGGGGCACAAGTGCGGGCTAAGCTTAAGGCCTGGGCACAAGTGCGGGCTAGGCTTAAGGCCTGGGCACAAGTGCGGGCTAGGCTTAAGGCCTGGGCACAAGTGCGGGTTAGGCTTAAGGCCGGGGCACAAGTGCGGGCTAGGCTTAAGGCCTGGGCACAAGTGCGGGCTAGGCTTAAGGCCTGGGCACAAGTGCGGGCTAGGCTTAAGGCCTGGGCACAAGTGCGGGCTAGGCTTAAGGCCTGGGCACAAGTGCAGTGCTGGCTAGGATCAAGGCAGGGGCCACAAGTGCCGGCTAGGCTTAAGGCCTGGGCACAAGTGCGGGCTAGGCTTAAGGCCTGGGCACAAGTGCGGGTTAGGCTTAAGGCCGGGGCACAAGTGCGGGCTAGGCTTAAGGCCTGGGCACAAGTGCGGGCTAGGCTTAAGGCCTGGGCACAAGTGCGGGCTAGGCCTAAGGCCTGGACACAAGTGTGGGCTAGGCTTAAGGCCGGGGCACAAGTGCAGGCTAGGCTTAAGGCCTGGGCACAAGTGCCAGCCAGGCTTAAGGCATGGGCACAAGTGCAGTGCTGGCCAGGATCAAGGCAGGGCGCACAAGTGCTGGCTAGGCTTAAGGCATTCAGCTAACTCTTTGCACTCTTTGCATAAAGGGTTAGGCACCCATAGGGGTGAAGAGCTAGCTTTCACCCCTCTACTCTGTACTTGGACATTTAGGACTAGATCCTTTGTTGTACAGTGCGGAGCCTCTCCATAACCCCATGCTCCAAGCGACCAGGCACTTCTTGTCTGTCCTCCGTAAATGGGTAATGCCTTCTTCCCCAATTACAGTCGTGCATGCGCATTCAGACGGGACAAGAGCGAAGAGCGTAAAGCTGGCCCTATGTGCATAACCAACATGAAGCTGAAGACAAAAACAAACAAACAAGCATTCAAGGGGCTCAAAAGTGCAGGCTAGGCTTAAGGCCTGGGCACAAGTGCAGGCTAGGCTTAAGGCCTGGGCACAAGTGCTGGCTAGGATCAAGGCAGGGGGCACAAGTGCGGGCTAGGCTTAAGGCAGGGGCACAAGTGCGGGCTAGGCTTAAGGCAGGGGCACAAGTGCGGGCTAGGCTTAAGGCAGGGGCACAAGTGCGGGCTAGGCTTAAGGCCTGGGCACAAGTGCTGGCTAGGATCAAGGCAGGGGGCACAAGTGCGGGCTAGGCTTAAGGCCTGGGCACAAGTGCGGGCTAGGCTTAAGGCCTGGGCACAAGTGCGGGCTAGGATCAAGGCCTGGGCACAAGTGCGGGCTAGGCTTAAGGCCTGGGCACAAGTGCGGGCTAGGCTTAAGGCCTGGGCACAAGTGCGGGCTAGGCTTAAGGCCTGGGCACAAGTGCGGGCTAGGCTTAAGGCCTGGGCACAAGTGCGGGCTAGGCTTAAGGCCTGGGCACAAGTGCGGGCTAGGCTTAAGGCCTGGGCACAAGTGCGGGCTAGGCTTAAGGCCTGGGCACAAGTGCGGGCTAGGCTTAAGGCCTGGGCACAAGTGCGGGCTTGGCTTAAGGCCTGGGCACAAGTGCTGGCTAGGATCAAGGCAGGGGGCACAAGTGCGGGCTAGGCTTAAGGCCTGGGCACAAGTGCGGGCTAGGCTTAAGGCCTGGGCACAAGAGCGGGCTAGGCTTAAGGCCTGGGCACAAGTGCGGGCTAGGCTTAAGGCCTGGGCACAAGTGCGGGCTAGGCTTAAGGCCCGAGCACAAGTGCGGGCTAGGCTTTAGGTCTGGGCACAAGTGCGGGCTAGGCTTAAGGCAGGGGCACAAGTGCGGGCTAGGCTTAAGGCAGGGGCACAAGTGCGGGCTAGGCTTAAGGCCTGGGCACAAGTGCGGGCTAGGCTTAAGGCAGGGGCACAAGTGCGGGCTCGGCTTAAGGCAGGGGCACAAGTGCGGGCTCGGCTTAAGGCAGGGGCACAAGTGCGGGCTCGGATTAAGGCAGGGGCACAAGTGCGGGCTCGGCTTAAGGCAGGGGCACAAGTGCGGGCTCGACTTAAGGCAGGGGCACAAGTGCGGGCTCGGCTTAAGGCCGGGGCACAAGTGCGGGCTCGGCTTAAGGCCGGGGCACAAGTGCGGGCTCGGCTTAAGGCCGGGGCACAAGTGCGGGCTAGGCTTAAGGCCTGGGCACAAGTGCGGGCTAAGCTTAAAGCCGGGGCACAAGTGCGGGCTAAGCTTAAAGCCGGGGCACAAGTGCGGGCTAGGCTTAAGGCCTGGGCACAAGTGCGGGCTAGGCTTAAGGCCTGGGCACAAGTGCGGGTTAGGCTTAAGGCCGGGGCACAAGTGCGGGCTAGGCTTAAGGCCGGGGCACAAGTGCGGGCTAGGCTTAAGGCCAGGGCACAAGTGCAGGCTAGGCTTAAGGCCTGGGCACAAGTGCTGGCTAGGATCAAGGCAGGGGGCACAAGTGCGGGCTAGGCTTAAGGCCTGGGCACAAGTGCGGGCTAGGCTTAAGGCCTGGGCACAAGTGCGGGCTAGGCTTAAGGCCTGGGCACAAGTGCGGGCTAGGCTTAAGGCCTGGGCACAAGTGCAGGCTAGGCTTAAGGCCTGGGCACAAGTGCAGTGCTGGCTAGGATCAAGGCAGGGGGCACAAGTGCGGGCTAGGCTTAAGGCCTGGGCACAAGTGCGGGCTAGGCTTAAGGCCTGGGCACAAGTGCGGGTTAGGCTTAAGGCCGGGGCACAAGTGCGGGCTAGGCTTAAGGCCGGGGCACAAGTGCAGGCTAGGCTTAAGGCCGGGGCACAAGTGCAGGCTAGGCTTAAGGCCTGGGCACAAGTGCAGTGCTGGCTAGGATCAAGGCAGGGGCCACAAGTGCCGGCTAGGCTTAAGGCATGGGCACAAGTGCCAGCCAGGCTTAAGGCCTGGGCACAAGTGCGGGCTAGGCTTACGGCATGGGCACAAGTGCAGTGCTGGCCAGGATCAAGGCAGGGGGCACAAGTGCTGGCTAGGCTTAAGGCATTCAGCTAACTCTTTGCACTCTTTGCATAAAGGGTTAGGGGCACCCATAGGGGTGAAGAGCTAGCTTTCACCCCTAGACTCTGTACTTGGACATTTAGGACTAGATCCTTTGTTGTACAGTGCGGAGCCTCTCCATAACCCCATGCTCCAAGCGACCAGGCACTTCTTGTCTGTCCTCCGTAAATGGGTAATGCCTTCTTCCCCAATTACAGTCGTGCATGCGCATTCAGACGGGACAAGAGCGAAGAGCGTAAAGCTGGCCCTATGTGCATGACCAACATGAAGCTGAAGACAAAAACAAACAAACAAGCATTCAAGGGGCTCAAAAGTGCAGGCTAGGCTTAAGGCCTGGGCACAAGTGCGGGCTAGGCTTAAGGCCTGGGCACAAGTGCTGGCTAGGATCAAGGCAGGGGGCACAAGTGCAGGCTAGGCTTAAGGCCTGGGCACAAGTGCGGGCTAGGCTTAAGGCCTGGGCACAAGTGCGGGCTAGGCTTAAGGCCTGGGCACAAGTGCGGGCTAGGCTTAAGGCCGGGGCACAAGTGCGGGCTAGGCTTAAGGCCGGGGCACAAGTGCGGGCTAGGCTTAAGGCCGGGGCACAAGTGCGGGCTAGGCTTATGGCCTGAGGACAAGTGCGGGCTAGGCTTAAGGCCTGGGCACAAGTGCGGGCTAGGCTTAAGGCCTGGGCACAAGTGCGGGCTAGGCTTTAGGCCTGGGCACAAGTGCGGGCCAGGCTTAAGGCCTGGGCACAAGTGCGGGCTATGCTTAAGGCCTGGGCACAAGTGCGGGCTAGGCTTAAGGCAGGGGCACAAGTGCGGGCTAGGCTTAAGGCAGGGGCACAAGTGCGGGCTTGGCTTAAGGCCTGGGCACAAGTGCGGGCTAGGCTTAAGGCCTGGGCACAAGTGCTGGCTAGGATCAAGGCAGGGGCACAAGTGCGGGCTAGGCTTAAGTCCTGGGCACAAGTGCGGGCTAGGCTTAAGGCCTGGGCACAAGTGCGGGCTAGGCTTAAGGCCTGGGCACAAGTGCGGGCTAGGCTTAAGGCCTGGGCACAAGTGCGGGCTAGGTTTAAGGCCTGGGCACAAGTGCGGGCTAGGCTTAAGGCCTGGGCACAAGTTCGGGCTAGGCTTAAGGCCTGGGCACAAGTGCAGGCTAGGCTTAAGGCCTGGGCACAAGTGCAGTGCTGGCTAGGATCAAGGCAGGGGCCACAAGTGCCGGCTAGGCTTAAGGCCTGGGCACAAGTGCGGGCTAGGCTTAAGGCCTGGGCACAAGTGCGGGCTAGGCTTAAGGCCTGGGCACAAGTGCGGGCTAGGCTTAAGGCCTGGACACAAGTGCGGGCTAGGCTTAAGGCCGGGGCACAAGTGCAGGCTAGGCTTAAGGCCTGGGCACAAGTGCAGTGCTGGCTAGGATCAAGGCAGGGGCCACAAGTGCCGGCTAGGCTTAAGGCATGGGCACAAGTGCCAGCCAGGCTTAAGGCATGGGCACAAGTGCAGTGCTGGCCAGGATCAAGGCAGGGGGCACAAGTGCTGGCTAGGCTTAAGGCATTCAGCTAACTCTTTGCACTCTTTGCATAAAGGGTTAGGCACCCATAGGGGTGAAGAGCTAGCTTTCACCCCTCTACTCTGTACTTGGACATTTAGGACTAGATCCTTTGTTGTACAGTGCGGAGCCTCTCCATAACCCCATGCTCCAAGCGACCAGGCACTTCTTGTCTGTCCTCCGTAAATGGGTAATGCCTTCTTCCCCAATTACAGTCGTGCATGCGCATTCAGACGGGACAAGAGCGAAGAGCGTAAAGCTGGCCCTATGTGCATAACCAACATGAAGCTGAAGACAAAAACAAACAAACAAGCATTCAAGGGGCTCAAAAGTGCAGGCTAGGCTTAAGGCCTGGGCACAAGTGCGGGCTAGGCTTAAGGCCTGGGCACAAGTGCGGGCTAGGCTTAAGGCCGGGGCACAAGTGCGGGCTAGGCTTAAGGCCGGGGCACAAGTGCGGGCTAGGCTTAAGGCCGGGGCACAAGTGCGGGCTAGGCTTATGGCCTGAGGACAAGTGCGGGCTAGGCTTAAGGCCAGGGCACAAGTGCGGGCTAGGCTTAAGGCCAGGGCACAAGTGCGGGCTAGGCTTAAGGCCAGGGCACAAGTGCGGGCTAGGCTTAAGGCCTGGGCACAAGTGCGGGCTAGGCTTAAGGCCTGGGCACAAGTGCGGGCTAGGCTTAAGGCCTGGGCACAAGTGCGGGCTAGGCTTAAGGCCTGGGCACAAGTGCGGGCTAGGCTTAAGGCCTGGACACAAGTGCGGGCTAGGCTTAAGGCAGGGGCACAAGTGCGGGCTAGGCTTAAGGCCTGGGCACAAGTGCGGGCTTGGCTTAAGGCCTGGGCACAAGTGCTGGCTAGGATCAAGGCAGGGGGCACAAGTGCGGGCTAGGCTTAAGGCCTGGGCACAAGTGCGGGCTAGGCTTAAGGCCTGGGCACAAGTGCGGGCTAGGCTTAAGGCCTGGGCACAAGTGCGGGCTAGGCTTAAGGCCTGGGCACAAGTGCGGGCTAGGCTTAAGGCCTGGGCACAAGTGCGGGCTAGGCTTAAGGCCGGGGCACAAGTGCGGGCTCGGCTTAAGGCAGGGGCACAAGTGCGGGCTCGGCTTAAGGCAGGGGCACAAGTGCGGGCTCGGCTTAAGGCCGGGGCACAAGTGCGGGCTAGGCATAAGGCCGGGGCACAAGTGCGGGCTAGGCTTATGGCCTGAGGACAAGTGCGGGCTAGGCTTAAGGCCTGGGCACAAGTGCGGGCTAAGCTTAAGGCCGGGGCACAAGTGCGGGCTCGGCTTAAGGCCGGGGCACAAGTGCGGGCTCGGCTTAAGGCCGGGGCACAAGTGCGGGCTCGGCTTAAGGCCGGGGCACAAGTGCGGGCTAGGCTTAAGGCCTGGGCACAAGTGCGGGCTAGGCTTAAGGCCTGGGCACAAGTGCGGGCTAGGCTTAAGGCCTGGGCACAAGTGCGGGCTAGGCTTAAGGCCTGGGCACAAGTGCGGGCTAGGCTTAAGGCCTGGGCACAAGTGCGGGCTAGGCTTAAGGCCTGGGCACAAGTGCGGGCTAAGCTTAAAGCCGGGGCACAAGTGCGGGCTAAGCTTAAGGCCTGGGCACAAGTGCGGGCTAGGCTTAAGGCCTGGGCACAAGTGCGGGCTAGGCTTAAGGCCTGGGCACAAGTGCGGGTTAGGCTTAAGGCCGGGGCACAAGTGCGGGCTAGGCTTAAGGCCTGGGCACAAGTGCGGGCTAGGCTTAAGGCCTGGGCACAAGTGCGGGCTAGGCTTAAGGCCTGGGCACAAGTGCGGGCTAGGCTTAAGGCCTGGGCACAAGTGCAGTGCTGGCTAGGATCAAGGCAGGGGCCACAAGTGCCGGCTAGGCTTAAGGCCTGGGCACAAGTGCGGGCTAGGCTTAAGGCCTGGGCACAAGTGCGGGTTAGGCTTAAGGCCGGGGCACAAGTGCGGGCTAGGCTTAAGGCCTGGGCACAAGTGCGGGCTAGGCTTAAGGCCTGGGCACAAGTGCGGGCTAGGCCTAAGGCCTGGACACAAGTGTGGGCTAGGCTTAAGGCCGGGGCACAAGTGCAGGCTAGGCTTAAGGCCTGGGCACAAGTGCAGTGCTGGCTAGGATCAAGGCAGGGGCCACAAGTGCCGGCTAGGCTTAAGGCATGGGCACAAGTGCCAGCCAGGCTTAAGGCATGGGCACAAGTGCAGTGCTGGCCAGGATCAAGGCAGGGCGCACAAGTGCTGGCTAGGCTTAAGGCATTCAGCTAACTCTTTGCACTCTTTGCATAAAGGGTTAGGCACCCATAGGGGTGAAGAGCTAGCTTTCACCCCTCTACTCTGTACTTGGACATTTAGGACTAGATCCTTTGTTGTACAGTGCGGAGCCTCTCCATAACCCCATGCTCCAAGCGACCAGGCACTTCTTGTCTGTCCTCCGTAAATGGGTAATGCCTTCTTCCCCAATTACAGTCGTGCATGCGCATTCAGACGGGACAAGAGCGAAGAGCGTAAAGCTGGCCCTATGTGCATAACCAACATGAAGCTGAAGACAAAAACAAACAAACAAGCATTCAAGGGGCTCAAAAGTGCAGGCTAGGCTTAAGGCCTGGGCACAAGTGCAGGCTAGGCTTAAGGCCTGGGCACAAGTGCTGGCTAGGATCAAGGCAGGGGGCACAAGTGCGGGCTAGGCTTAAGGCAGGGGCACAAGTGCGGGCTAGGCTTAAGGCAGGGGCACAAGTGCGGGCTAGGCTTAAGGCAGGGGCACAAGTGCGGGCTAGGCTTAAGGCCTGGGCACAAGTGCTGGCTAGGATCAAGGCAGGGGGCACAAGTGCGGGCTAGGCTTAAGGCCTGGGCACAAGTGCGGGCTAGGCTTAAGGCCTGGGCACAAGTGCGGGCTAGGATCAAGGCCTGGGCACAAGTGCGGGCTAGGCTTAAGGCCTGGGCACAAGTGCGGGCTAGGCTTAAGGCCTGGGCACAAGTGCGGGCTAGGCTTAAGGCCTGGGCACAAGTGCGGGCTAGGCTTAAGGCCTGGGCACAAGTGCGGGCTAGGCTTAAGGCCTGGGCACAAGTGCGGGCTAGGCTTAAGGCCTGGGCACAAGTGCGGGCTAGGCTTAAGGCCTGGGCACAAGTGCGGGCTAGGCTTAAGGCCTGGGCACAAGTGCAGGCTAGGCTTAAGGCCTGGGCATAAGTGCAGTGCTGGCTAGGATCAAGGCAGGGGGCACAAGTGCGGGCTAGGCTTAAGGCCTGGGCACAAGTGCGGGCTAGGCTTAAGGCCTGGGCACAAGTGCGGGCTAGGCTTAAGGCCTGGGCACAAGTGCGGGCTAGGCTTAAGGCCTGGGCACAAGTGCGGGTTAGGCTTAAGGCCTGGGCACAAGTGCGGGCTAGGCTTAAGGCCTGGGCACAAGTGCGGGCTAGGCTTAAGGCCTGGGCACAAGTGCGGGCTAGGCTTAAGGCCTGGGCACAAGTGCGGGCTAGGCTTAAGGCCTGGACACAAGTGCGGGCTAGGCTTAAGGCCGGGGCACAAGTGCAGGCTAGGCTTAAGGCCTGGGCACAAGTGCAGGCTAGGCTTAAGGCCTGGGCACAAGTGCAGTGCTGGCTAGGATCAAGGCAGGGGCCACAAGTGCCGGCTAGGCTTAAGGCATGGGCACAAGTGCCAGCCAGGCTTAAGGCATGGGCACAAGTGCAGTGCTGGCCAGGATCAAGGCAGGGGGCACAAGTGCTGGCTAGGCTTAAGGCCTGGGCACAAGTGCGGGCTAGGCTTAAGGCCTGGGCACAAGTGCGGGCTAGGCTTAAGGCATGGGCACAAGTGCGGGCTAGGCTTAAGGCCTGGGCACAAGTGCGGGTTAGGCTTAAGGCCTGGGCACAAGTGCGGGCTAGGCTTAAGGCCTGGGCACAAGTGCGGGCTAGGCTTAAGGCCTGGGCACAAGTGCGGGCTAGGCTTAAGGCCTGGGCACAAGTGCGGGCTAGGCTTAAGGCCTGGGCACAAGTGCGGGCTAGGCTTAAGGCCTGGGCACAAGTGCGGGCTAGGCTTAAGGCCTGGGCACAAGTGCGGGCTAGGCTTAAGGCCTGGGCACAAGTGCGGGCTAGGCTTAAGGCCTGGGCACAAGTGCGGGCTAGGCTTAAGGCCTGGGCACAAGTGCGGGCTAGGCTTAAGGCCTGGGCACAAGTGCGGGCTAGGCTTAAGGCCTGGGCACAAGTGCGGGCTAGGCTTAAGGCCTGGGCACAAGTGCGGGCTAGGCTTAAGGCCGGGGCACAAGTGCGGGCTAGGCTTAAGGCCGGGGCACAAGTGCGGGCTAGGCTTAAGGCCGGGGCACAAGTGCGGGCTAGGGTTAAGGCCTGGGCACAAGTGCGGGCTAGGCTTAAGGCCTGGGCACAAGTGCGGGCTAGGCTTAAGGCCTGGGCACAAGTGCGGGCTAGGCTTAAGGCCTGGGCACAAGTGCGGGCTAGGCTTAAGGCCAGGGCACAAGTGCGGGCTAGGCTTAAGGCCTGGGCACAAGTGCGGGCTAGGCTTAAGGCCTGGGCACAAGTGCGGGCTAGGCTTAAGGCAGGGGCACAAGTGCGGGCTCGGCTTAAGGCAGGGGCACAAGTGCGGGCTCGGCTTAAGGCAGGGGCACAAGTGCGGGCTCGGCTTAAGGCCAGGGCACAAGTGCGGGCTCGGCTTAAGGCCAGGGCACAAGTGCGGGCTCGGCTTAAGGCCGGGGCACAAGTGCGGGCTCGGCTTAAGGCCGGGGCACAAGTGCGGGCTCGGCTTAAGGCCGGGGCACAAGTGCGGGCTAAGCTTAAAGCCGGGGCACAAGTGCGGGCTAAGCTTAAAGCCGGGGCACAAGTGCGGGCTAGGCTTAAGGCCTGGGCACAAGTGCGGGCTAGGCTTAAGGCCTGGGCACAAGTGCGGGTTAGGCTTAAGGCCTGGGCACAAGTGCGGGTTAGGCTTAAGGCCTGGGCACAAGTGCGGGTTAGGCTTAAGGCCTGGGCACAAGTGCGGGCTAGGCTTAAGGCCTGGGCACAAGTGCGGGCTAGGCTTTAGGCCTGGGCACAAGTGCGGGCTAGGCTTAAGGCCTGGGCACAAGTGCGGGCTAGGCTTAAGGCCTGGACACAAGTGCGGGCTAGGCTTAAGGCCTGGAAACAAGTGCGGGCTAGGCTTAAGGCCGGGGCACAAGTGCAGGCTAGGCTTAAGGCCTGGGCACAAGTGCAGTGCTGGCTAGGATCAAGGCAGGGGCCACAAGTGCCGGCTAGGCTTAAGGCATGGGCACAAGTGCCAGCCAGGCTTAAGGCATGGGCACAAGTGCAGTGCTGGCCAGGATCAAGGCAGGGGGCACAAGTGCTGGCTAGGCTTAAGGCATTCAGCTAACTCTTTGCACTCTTTGCATAAAGGGTTAGGCACCCATAGGGGTGAAGAGCTAGCTTTCACCCCTCTACTCTGTACTTGGACATTTAGGACTAGATCCTTTGTTGTACAGTGCGGAGCCTCTCCATAACCCCATGCTCCAAGCGACCAGGCACTTCTTGTCTGTCCTCCGTAAATGGGTAATGCCTTCTTCCCCAATTACAGTCGTGCATGCGCATTCAGACGGGACAAGAGCGAAGAGCGTAAAGCTGGCCCTATGTGCATAACCAACATGAAGCTGAAGACAAAAACAAACAAACAAGCATTCAAGGGGCTCAAAAGTGCAGGCTAGGCTTAAGGCCTGGGCACAAGTGCGGGCTAGGCTTAAGGCCTGGGCACAAGTGCTGGCTAGGATCAAGGCAGGGGGCACAAGTGCTGGCTAGGATCAAGGCAGGGGGCACAAGTGCGGGCTAGGCTTAAGGCCTGGGCACAAGTGCGGGCTAGGCTTAAGGCCTGGGCACAAGTGCGGGCTAGGCTTAAGGCCTGGGCACAAGTGCGGGCTAGGCTTAAGGCCTGGGCACAAGTGCTGGCTAGGATCAAGGCAGGGGCACAAGTGCGGGCTAGGCTTAAGGCCTGGGCACAAGTGCGGGCTAGGCTTAAGGCCTGGGCACAAGTGCGGGCTAGGCTTAAGGCCTGGGCACAAGTGCGGGCTAGGCTTAAGGCCTGGGCACAAGTGCGGGCTAGGCTTAAGGCCTGGGCACAAGTGCGAGCTAGGCTTAAGGCCTGGGCACAAGTGCGGGCTAGGCTTAAGGCCTGGGCACAAGTGCGGGCTAGGCTTAAGGCCTGGGCATAAGTGCAGTGCTGGCTAGGATCAAGGCAGGGGGCACAAGTGCGGGCTAGGCTTAAGGCCTGGGCACAAGTGCGGGCTAGGCTTAAGGCCTGGGCACAAGTGCTGGCTAGGATCAAGGCAGGGGCACAAGTGCGGGCTCGGCTTAAGGCAGGGGCACAAGTGCGGGCTCGGCTTAAGGCAGGGGCACAAGTGCGGGCTCGGCTTAAGGCCTGGGCACAAGTGCGGGCTAGGCTTAAGGCCTGGGCACAAGTGCGGGCTAGGCTTAAGGCCTGGGCACAAGTGCGGGTTAGGCTTAAGGCCGGGGCACAAGTGCGGGCTAGGCTTAAGGCCTGGGCACAAGTACGGGCTAGGCTTAAGGCCTGGGCACAAGTGCGGGCTAGGCTTAAGGCCTGGGCACAAGTGAGGGCTAGGCTTAAGGCCTGGACACAAGTGCGGGCTAGGCTTAAGGCCGGGGCACAAGTGCAGGCTAGGCTTAAGGCCTGGGCACAAGTGCAGTGCTGGCTAGGATCAAGGCAGGGGCCACAAGTGCCGGCTAGGCTTAAGGCATGGGCACAAGTGCCAGCCAGGCTTAAGGCATGGGTACAAGTGCAGTGCTGGCCAGGATCAAGGCAGGGGGCACAAGTGCTGGCTAGGCTTAAGGCATTCAGCTAACTCTTTGCACTCTTTGCATAAAGGGTTAGGCACCCATAGGGGTGAAGAGCTAGCTTTCACCCCTCTACTCTGTACTTGGACATTTAGGACTAGATCCTTTGTTGTACAGTGCGGAGCCTCTCCATAACCCCATGCTCCAAGCGACCAGGCACTTCTTGTCTGTCCTCCGTAAATGGGTAATGCCTTCTTCCCCAATTACAGTCGTGCATGCGCATTCAGACGGGACAAGAGCGAAGAGCGTAAAGCTGGCCCTATGTGCATAACCAACATGAAGCTGAAGACAAAAACAAACAAACAAGCATTCAAGGGGCTCAAAAGTGCAGGCTAGGCTTAAGGCCTGGGCACAAGTGCGGGCTAGGCTTAAGGCCTGGGCACAAGTGCTGGCTAGGATCAAGGCAGGGGGCACAAGTGTGGGCTAGGCTTAAGGCCTGGGCACAAGTGCGGGCTAGGCTTAAGGCCTGGGCACAAGTGCGGGCTAGGCTTAAGGCCGGGGCACAAGTGCGGGCTAGGCTTATGGCCTGAGGACAAGTGCGGGCTAGGCTTAAGGCCTGGGCACAAGTGCGGGCTAGGCTTAAGGCCAGGGCACAAGTGCGGGCTAGGCTTAAGGCCAGGGCACAAGTGCGGGCTAGGCTTAAGGCCTGGGCACAAGTGCGGGCTAGGCTTAAGGCCTGGGCACAAGTGCGGGCTAGGCTTAAGGCCTGGGCACAAGTGCGGGCTAGGCTTAAGGCCTGGGCACAAGTGCGGGCTAGGCTTAAGGCCTGGACACAAGTGCGGGCTAGGCTTAAGGCAGGGGCACAAGTGCGGGCTAGGCTTAAGGCAGGGGCACAAGTGCGGGCTTGGCTTAAGGCCTGGGCACAAGTGCGGGCTAGGCTTAAGGCCTGGGCACAAGTGCTGGCTAGGATCAAGGGAGGGGGCACAAGTGCGGGCTAGGCTTAAGGCCTGGGCACAAGTGCGGGCTAGGCTTAAGGCCTGGGCACAAGTGCGGGCTAGGCTTAAGGCCTGGGCACAAGTGCGGGCTAGGCTTAAGGCCTGGGCACAAGTGCGGGCTAGGCTTAAGGCCTGGGCACAAGTGCGGGCTAGGCTTAAGGCCTGGGCACAAGTGCGGGCTAGGCTTAAGGCCTGGGCACAAGTGCGGGCTAGGCTTAAGGCCTGGGCACAAGTGCGGGCTAGGCTTAAGGCCTGGGCACAAGTGCGGGCTAGGCTTAAGGCCTGGGCACAAGTGCGGGCTAGGCTTAAGGCCTGGGCACAAGTGCGGGCTAGGCTTAAGGCCTGGGCACAAGTGCGGGCTAGGCTTAAGGCCTGGGCACAAGTGCGGGCTAGGCTTAAGGCCGGGGCACAAGTGCGGGCTAGGCTTAAGGCCGGGGCACAAGTGCGGGCTAGGCTTAAGGCCGGGGCACAAGTGCGGGCTAGGCTTAAGGCCTGGGCACAAGTGCGGGCTAGGCTTAAGGCCTGGGCACAAGTGCGGGCTAGGCTTAAGGCCTGGGCACAAGTGCGGGCTAGGCTTAAGGCCTGGGCACAAGTGCGGGCTAGGCTTAAGGCCAGGGCACAAGTGCGGGCTAGGCTTAAGGCCTGGGCACAAGTGCGGGCTAGGCTTAAGGCCTGGGCACAAGTGCGGGCTAGGCTTAAGGCAGGGGCACAAGTGCGGGCTCGGCTTAAGGCAGGGGCACAAGTGCGGGCTCGGCTTAAGGCAGGGGCACAAGTGCGGGCTTGGCTTAAGGCCAGGGCACAAGTGCGGGCTCGGCTTAAGGCCAGGGCACAAGTGCGGGCTCGGCTTAAGGCCGGGGCACAAGTGCGGGCTCGGCTTAAGGCCGGGGCACAAGTGCGGGCTCGGCTTAAGGCCGGGGCACAAGTGCGGGCTAAGCTTAAAGCCGGGGCACAAGTGCGGGCTAAGCTTAAAGCCGGGGCACAAGTGCGGGCTAGGCTTAAGGCCTGGGCACAAGTGCGGGCTAGGCTTAAGGCCTGGGCACAAGTGCGGGTTAGGCTTAAGGCCTGGGCACAAGTGCGGGTTAGGCTTAAGGCCTGGGCACAAGTGCGGGTTAGGCTTAAGGCCGGGGCACAAGTGCGGGCTAGGCTTAAGGCCTGGGCACAAGTGCGGGCTAGGCTTTAGGCCTGGGCACAAGTGCGGGCTAGGCTTAAGGCCTGGGCACAAGTGCGGGCTAGGCTTAAGGCCTGGACACAAGTGCGGGCTAGGCTTAAGGCCTGGAAACAAGTGCGGGCTAGGCTTAAGGCCGGGGCACAAGTGCAGGCTAGGCTTAAGGCCTGGGCACAAGTGCAGTGCTGGCTAGGATCAAGGCAGGGGCCACAAGTGCCGGCTAGGCTTAAGGCATGGGCACAAGTGCCAGCCAGGCTTAAGGCATGGGCACAAGTGCAGTGCTGGCCAGGATCAAGGCAGGGGGCACAAGTGCTGGCTAGGCTTAAGGCATTCAGCTAACTCTTTGCACTCTTTGCATAAAGGGTTAGGCACCCATAGGGGTGAAGAGCTAGCTTTCACCCCTCTACTCTGTACTTGGACATTTAGGACTAGATCCTTTGTTGTACAGTGCGGAGCCTCTCCATAACCCCATGCTCCAAGCGACCAGGCACTTCTTGTCTGTCCTCCGTAAATGGGTAATGCCTTCTTCCCCAATTACAGTCGTGCATGCGCATTCAGACGGGACAAGAGCGAAGAGCGTAAAGCTGGCCCTATGTGCATAACCAACATGAAGCTGAAGACAAAAACAAACAAACAAGCATTCAAGGGGCTCAAAAGTGCAGGCTAGGCTTAAGGCCTGGGCACAAGTGCGGGCTAGGCTTAAGGCCTGGGCACAAGTGCTGGCTAGGATCAAGGCAGGGGGCACAAGTGCTGGCTAGGATCAAGGCAGGGGGCACAAGTGCGGGCTAGGCTTAAGGCAGGGGCACAAGTGCGGGCTAGGCTTAAGGCCTGGGCACAAGTGCGGGCTAGGCTTAAGGCCTGGGCACAAGTGCGGGCTAGGCTTAAGGCCTGGGCACAAGTGCTGGCTAGGATCAAGGCAGGGGCACAAGTGCGGGCTAGGCTTAAGGCCTGGGCACAAGTGCGGGCTAGGCTTAAGGCCTGGGCACAAGTGCGGGCTAGGCTTAAGGCCTGGGCACAAGTGCGGGCTAGGCTTAAGGCCTGGGCACAAGTGCGGGCTAGGCTTAAGGCCTGGGCACAAGTGCGGGCTAGGCTTAAGGCCTGGGCACAAGTGCGGGCTAGGCTTAAGGCCTGGGCACAAGTGCAGGCTAGGCTTAAGGCCTGGGCATAAGTGCAGTGCTGGCTAGGATCAAGGCAGGGGGCACAAGTGCGGGCTAGGCTTAAGGCCTGGGCACAAGTGCGGGCTAGGCTTAAGGCCTGGGCACAAGTGCTGGCTAGGATTAAGGCAGGGGCACAAGTGCGGGCTCGGCTTAAGGCAGGGGCACAAGTGCGGGCTCGGCTTAAGGCAGGGGCACAAGTGCGGGCTCGGCTTAAGGCCTGGGCACAAGTGCGGGCTAGGCTTAAGGCCTGGGCACAAGTGCGGGCTAGGCTTAAGGCCTGGGCACAAGTGCGGGTTAGGCTTAAGGCCGGGGCACAAGTGCGGGCTAGGCTTAAGGCCTGGGCACAAGTACGGGCTAGGCTTAAGGCCTGGGCACAAGTGCGGGCTAGGCTTAAGGCCTGGGCACAAGTGAGGGCTAGGCTTAAGGCCTGGACACAAGTGCGGGCTAGGCTTAAGGCCGGGGCACAAGTGCAGGCTAGGCTTAAGGCCTGGACACAAGTGCAGTGCTGGCTAGGATCAAGGCAGGGGCCACAAGTGCCGGCTAGGCTTAAGGCATGGGCACAAGTGCCAGCCAGGCTTAAGGCATGGGTACAAGTGCAGTGCTGGCCAGGATCAAGGCAGGGGGCACAAGTGCTGGCTAGGCTTAAGGCATTCAGCTAACTCTTTGCACTCTTTGCATAAAGGGTTAGGCACCCATAGGGGTGAAGAGCTAGCTTTCACCCCTCTACTCTGTACTTGGACATTTAGGACTAGATCCTTTGTTGTACAGTGCGGAGCCTCTCCATAACCCCATGCTCCAAGCGACCAGGCACTTCTTGTCTGTCCTCCGTAAATGGGTAATGCCTTCTTCCCCAATTACAGTCGTGCATGCGCATTCAGACGGGACAAGAGCGAAGAGCGTAAAGCTGGCCCTATGTGCATAACCAACATGAAGCTGAAGACAAAAACAAACAAACAAGCATTCAAGGGGCTCAAAAGTGCAGGCTAGGCTTAAGGCCTGGGCACAAGTGCGGGCTAGGCTTAAGGCCTGGGCACAAGTGCTGGCTAGGATCAAGGCAGGGGGCACAAGTGTGGGCTAGGCTTAAGGCCTGGGCACAAGTGCGGGCTAGGCTTAAGGCCTGGGCACAAGTGCGGGCTAGGCTTAAGGCCTGGGCACAAGTGCGGGCTAGGCTTAAGGCCTGGGCACAAGTGCGGGCTAGGCTTAAGGCCTGGGCACAAGTGCGGGCTAGGCTTAAGGCCTGGGCACAAGTGCGGGCTAGGCTTAAGGCCGGGGCACAAGTGCGGGCTAGGCTTAAGGCCGGGGCACAAGTGCGGGCTAGGCTTAAGGCCGGGGCACAAGTGCGGGCTAGGCTTATGGCCTGAGGACAAGTGCGGGCTAGGCTTAAGGCCTGGGCACAAGTGCGGGCTAGGCTTAAGGCCAGGGCACAAGTGCGGGCTAGGCTTAAGGCCAGGGCACAAGTGCGGGCTAGGCTTAAGGCCTGGGCACAAGTGCGGGCTAGGCTTAAGGCCTGGGCACAAGTGCGGGCTAGGCTTAAGGCCTGGGCACAAGTGCGGGCTAGGCTTAAGGCCTGGGCACAAGTGCGGGCTAGGCTTAAGGCCTGGACACAAGTGCGGGCTAGGCTTAAGGCAGGGGCACAAGTGCGGGCTAGGCTTAAGGCAGGGGCACAAGTGCGGGCTTGGCTTAAGGCCTGGGCACAAGTGCGGGCTAGGCTTAAGGCCTGGGCACAAGTGCTGGCTAGGATCAAGGCAGGGGGCACAAGTGCGGGCTAGGCTTAAGGCCTGGGCACAAGTGCGGGCTAGGCTTAAGGCCTGGGCACAAGTGCGGGCTAGGCTTAAGGCCTGGGCACAAGTGCGGGCTAGGCTTAAGGCCTGGGCACAAGTGCGGGCTAGGCTTAAGGCCTGGGCACAAGTGCGGGCTAGGCTTAAGGCCTGGGCACAAGTGCGGGCTAGGCTTAAGGCCTGGGCACAAGTGCGGGCTAGGCTTAAGGCCTGGGCACAAGTGCGGGCTAGGCTTAAGGCCTGGGCACAAGTGCGGGCTAGGCTTAAGGCCTGGGCACAAGTGCGGGCTAGGCTTAAGGCCTGGGCACAAGTGCGGGCTAGGCTTAAGGCCTGGGCACAAGTGCGGGCTAGGCTTAAGGCCGGGGCACAAGTGCGGGCTAGGCTTAAGGCCGGGGCACAAGTGCGGGCTAGGCTTAAGGCCTGGGCACAAGTGCGGGCTAGGCTTAAGGCCTGGGCACAAGTGCGGGCTAGGCTTAAGGCCTGGGCACAAGTGCGGGCTAGGCTTAAGGCCTGGGCACAAGTGCGGGCTAGGCTTAAGGCCTGGGCACAAGTGCGGGCTAGGCTTAAGGCCTGGGCACAAGTGCAGGCTAGGCTTAAGGCCTGGGCATAAGTGCAGTGCTGGCTAGGATCAAGGCAGGGGGCACAAGTGCGGGCTAGGCTTAAGGCCTGGGCACAAGTGCGGGCTAGGCTTAAGGCCTGGGCACAAGTGCTGGCTAGGATCAAGGCAGGGGCACAAGTGCGGGCTCGGCTTAAGGCAGGGGCACAAGTGCGGGCTCGGCTTAAGGCAGGGGCACAAGTGCGGGCTCGGCTTAAGGCCTGGGCACAAGTGCGGGCTAGGCTTAAGGCCTGGGCACAAGTGCGGGCTAGGCTTAAGGCCTGGGCACAAGTGCGGGTTAGGCTTAAGGCCGGGGCACAAGTGCGGGCTAGGCTTAAGGCCTGGGCACAAGTACGGGCTAGGCTTAAGGCCTGGGCACAAGTGCGGGCTAGGCTTAAGGCCTGGGCACAAGTGCGGGCTAGGCTTAAGGCCTGGACACAAGTGCGGGCTAGGCTTAAGGCCGGGGCACAAGTGCAGGCTAGGCTTAAGGCCTGGGCACAAGTGCAGTGCTGGCTAGGATCAAGGCAGGGGCCACAAGTGCCGGCTAGGCTTAAGGCATGGGCACAAGTGCCAGCCAGGCTTAAGGCATGGGTACAAGTGCAGTGCTGGCCAGGATCAAGGCAGGGGGCACAAGTGCTGGCTAGGCTTAAGGCATTCAGCTAACTCTTTGCACTCTTTGCATAAAGGGTTAGGCACCCATAGGGGTGAAGAGCTAGCTTTCACCCCTCTACTCTGTACTTGGACATTTAGGACTAGATCCTTTGTTGTACAGTGCGGAGCCTCTCCATAACCCCATGTTCCAAGCGACCAGGCACTTCTTGTCTGTCCTCCGTAAATGGGTAATGCCTTCTTCCCCAATTACAGTCGTGCATGCGCATTCAGACGGGACAAGAGCGAAGAGCGTAAAGCTGGCCCTATGTGCATAACCAACATGAAGCTGAAGACAAAAACAAACAAACAAGCATTCAAGGGGCTCAAAAGTGCAGGCTAGGCTTAAGGCCTGGGCACAAGTGCGGGCTAGGCTTAAGGCCTGGGCACAAGTGCGGGCTAGGCTTAAGGCCTGGGCACAAGTGCGGGCTAGGCTTAAGGCCTGGGCACAAGTGCGGGCTAGGCTTAAGGCCTGGGCACAAGTGCAGGCTAGGCTTAAGGCCTGGGCACAAGTGCGGGTTAGGCTTAAGGCCTGGGCACAAGTGCGGGTTAGGCTTAAGGCCTGGGCACAAGTGCTGGCTAGGATCAAGGCAGGGGCACAAGTGCGGGCTCGGCTTAAGGCAGGGGGCACAAGTGTGGGCTAGGCTTAAGGCCTGGGCACAAGTGCGGGCTAGGCTTAAGGCCTGGGCACAAGTGCGGGCTAGGCTTAAGGCCTGGGCACAAGTGCGGGCTAGGCTTAAGGCCTGGGCACAAGTGCGGGCTAGGCTTAAGGCCTGGGCACAAGTGCGGGCTAGGCTTAAGGCCGGGGCACAAGTGCGGGCTAGGCTTAAGGCCGGGGCACAAGTGCGGGCTAGGCTTAAGGCCGGGGCACAAGTGCGGGCTAGGCTTATGGCCTGAGGACAAGTGCGGGCTAGGCTTAAGGCCTGGGCACAAGTGCGGGCTAGGCTTAAGGCCAGGGCACAAGTGCGGGCTAGGCTTAAGGCCAGGGCACAAGTGCGGGCTAGGCTTAAGGCCTGGGCACAAGTGCGGGCTAGGCTTAAGGCCTGGGCACAAGTGCGGGCTAGGCTTAAGGCCTGGGCACAAGTGCGGGCTAGGCTTAAGGCCTGGGCACAAGTGCGGGCTAGGCTTAAGGCCTGGGCACAAGTGCGGGCTAGGCTTAAGGCCTGGACACAAGTGCGGGCTAGGCTTAAGGCAGGGGCACAAGTGCGGGCTAGGCTTAAGGCAGGGGCACAAGTGCGGGCTTGGCTTAAGGCCTGGGCACAAGTGCGGGCTAGGCTTAAGGCCTGGGCACAAGTGCGGGCTAGGCTTAAGGCCTGGGCACAAGTGCGGGCTAGGCTTAAGGCCTGGGCACAAGTGCGGGCTAGGCTTAAGGCCTGGGCACAAGTGCGGGCTAGGCTTAAGGCCTGGGCACAAGTGCGGGCTAGGCTTAAGGCCTGGGCACAAGTGCAGGCTAGGCTTAAGGCCTGGGCACAAGTGCAGTGCTGGCTAGGACCAAGGCAGGGGGCACAAGTGCGGGCTAGGCTTAAGGCCTGGGCACAAGTGCGGGCTAGGCTTAAGGCTTGGGCACAAGTGCGGGCTGGGCTTAAGGCCTGGGCACAAGTGCGGGCTAGGCTTAAGGCCTGGGCACAAGTGCGGGCTAGGCTTAAGGCAGGGGCACAAGTGCGGGCTAGGCTTAAGGCAGGGGCACAAGTGCGGGCTTGGCTTAAGGCCTGGGCACAAGTGCTGGCTAGGATCAAGGCAGGGGGCACAAGTGCGGGCTAGGCTTAAGGCCTGGGCACAAGTGCGGGCTAGGCTTAAGGCCTGGGCACAAGAGCGGGCTAGGCTTAAGGCCTGGGCACAAGTGCGGGCTAGGCTTAAGGCCTGGGCACAAGTGCGGGCTAGGCTTAAGGCCTGAGCACAAGTGCGGGCTAGGCTTTAGGTCTGGGCACAAGTGCGGGCTAGGCTTAAGGCAGGGGCACAAGTGCGGGCTAGGCTTAAGGCAGGGGCACAAGTGCGGGCTAGGCTTAAGGCCTGGGCACAAGTGCGGGCTAGGCTTAAGGCAGGGGCACAAGTGCGGGCTCGGCTTAAGGCAGGGGCACAAGTGCGGGCTCGGCTTAAGGCAGGGGCACAAGTGCGGGCTCGGCTTAAGGCAGGGGCACAAGTGCGGGCTCGGCTTAAGGCAGGGGCACAAGTGCGGGCTCGACTTAAGGCAGGGGCACAAGTGCGGGCTCGGCTTAAGGCCGGGGCACAAGTGCGGGCTCGGCTTAAGGCCGGGGCACAAGTGCGGGCTCGGCTTAAGGCCGGGGCACAAGTGCGGGCTAGGCTTAAGGCCTGGGCACAAGTGCGGGCTAAGCTTAAAGCCGGGGCACAAGTGCGGGCTAAGCTTAAAGCCGGGGCACAAGTGCGGGCTAGGCTTAAGGCCTGGGCACAAGTGCGGGCTAGGCTTAAGGCCTGGGCACAAGTGCGGGTTAGGCTTAAGGCCGGGGCACAAGTGCGGGCTAGGCTTAAGGCCGGGGCACAAGTGCGGGCTAGGCTTAAGGCCAGGGCACAAGTGCAGGCTAGGCTTAAGGCCTGGGCACAAGTGCTGGCTAGGATCAAGGCAGGGGCACAAGTGCGGGCTCGGCTTAAGGCAGGGGGCACAAGTGTGGGCTAGGCTTAAGGCCTGGGCACAAGTGCGGGCTAGGCTTAAGGCCTGGGCACAAGTGCGGGCTAGGCTTAAGGCCTGGGCACAAGTGCGGGCTAGGCTTAAGGCCTGGGCACAAGTGCGGGCTAGGCTTAAGGCCTGGGCACAAGTGCGGGCTAGGCTTAAGGCCGGGGCACAAGTGCGGGCTAGGCTTAAGGCCGGGGCACAAGTGCGGGCTAGGCTTAAGGCCGGGGCACAAGTGCGGGCTAGGCTTATGGCCTGAGGACAAGTGCGGGCTAGGCTTAAGGCCTGGGCACAAGTGCGGGCTAGGCTTAAGGCCAGGGCACAAGTGCGGGCTAGGCTTAAGGCCAGGGCACAAGTGCGGGCTAGGCTTAAGGCCTGGGCACAAGTGCGGGCTAGGCTTAAGGCCTGGGCACAAGTGCGGGCTAGGCTTAAGGCCTGGGCACAAGTGCGGGCTAGGCTTAAGGCCTGGGCACAAGTGCGGGCTAGGCTTAAGGCCTGGACACAAGTGCGGGCTAGGCTTAAGGCAGGGGCACAAGTGCGGGCTAGGCTTAAGGCAGGGGCACAAGTGCGGGCTTGGCTTAAGGCCTGGGCACAAGTGCGGGCTAGGCTTAAGGCCTGGGCACAAGTGCGGGCTAGGCTTAAGGCCTGGGCACAAGTGCGGGCTAGGCTTAAGGCCTGGGCACAAGTGCGGGCTAGGCTTAAGGCCTGGGCACAAGTGCGGGCTAGGCTTAAGGCCTGGGCACAAGTGCGGGCTAGGCTTAAGGCCTGGGCACAAGTGCAGGCTAGGCTTAAGGCCTGGGCACAAGTGCAGTGCTGGCTAGGACCAAGGCAGGGGGCACAAGTGCGGGCTAGGCTTAAGGCCTGGGCACAAGTGCGGGCTAGGCTTAAGGCTTGGGCACAAGTGCGGGCTGGGCTTAAGGCCTGGGCACAAGTGCGGGCTAGGCTTAAGGCCTGGGCACAAGTGCGGGCTAGGCTTAAGGCAGGGGCACAAGTGCGGGCTAGGCTTAAGGCAGGGGCACAAGTGCGGGCTTGGCTTAAGGCCTGGGCACAAGTGCTGGCTAGGATCAAGGCAGGGGGCACAAGTGCGGGCTAGGCTTAAGGCCTGGGCACAAGTGCGGGCTAGGCTTAAGGCCTGGGCACAAGAGCGGGCTAGGCTTAAGGCCTGGGCACAAGTGCGGGCTAGGCTTAAGGCCTGGGCACAAGTGCGGGCTAGGCTTAAGGCCTGAGCACAAGTGCGGGCTAGGCTTTAGGTCTGGGCACAAGTGCGGGCTAGGCTTAAGGCAGGGGCACAAGTGCGGGCTAGGCTTAAGGCAGGGGCACAAGTGCGGGCTAGGCTTAAGGCCTGGGCACAAGTGCGGGCTAGGCTTAAGGCAGGGGCACAAGTGCGGGCTCGGCTTAAGGCAGGGGCACAAGTGCGGGCTCGGCTTAAGGCAGGGGCACAAGTGCGGGCTCGGCTTAAGGCAGGGGCACAAGTGCGGGCTCGGCTTAAGGCAGGGGCACAAGTGCGGGCTCGACTTAAGGCAGGGGCACAAGTGCGGGCTCGGCTTAAGGCCGGGGCACAAGTGCGGGCTCGGCTTAAGGCCGGGGCACAAGTGCGGGCTCGGCTTAAGGCCGGGGCACAAGTGCGGGCTAGGCTTAAGGCCTGGGCACAAGTGCGGGCTAAGCTTAAAGCCGGGGCACAAGTGCGGGCTAAGCTTAAAGCCGGGGCACAAGTGCGGGCTAGGCTTAAGGCCTGGGCACAAGTGCGGGCTAGGCTTAAGGCCTGGGCACAAGTGCGGGTTAGGCTTAAGGCCGGGGCACAAGTGCGGGCTAGGCTTAAGGCCGGGGCACAAGTGCGGGCTAGGCTTAAGGCCAGGGCACAAGTGCAGGCTAGGCTTAAGGCCTGGGCACAAGTGCTGGCTAGGATCAAGGCAGGGGGCACAAGTGCGGGCTAGGCTTAAGGCCTGGGCACAAGTGCGGGCTAGGCTTAAGGCCTGGGCACAAGTGCGGGCTAGGCTTAAGGCCTGGGCACAAGTGCGGGCTAGGCTTAAGGCCTGGGCACAAGTGCAGGCTAGGCTTAAGGCCTGGGCACAAGTGCAGTGCTGGCTAGGATCAAGGCAGGGGGCACAAGTGCGGGCTAGGCTTAAGGCCTGGGCACAAGTGCGGGTTAGGCTTAAGGCCGGGGCACAAGTGCGGGCTAGGCTTAAGGCCGGGGCACAAGTGCAGGCTAGGCTTAAGGCCGGGGCACAAGTGCAGGCTAGGCTTAAGGCCTGGGCACAAGTGCAGTGCTGGCTAGGATCAAGGCAGGGGCCACAAGTGCCGGCTAGGCTTAAGGCATGGGCACAAGTGCCAGCCAGGCTTAAGGCCTGGGCACAAGTGCGGGCTAGGCTTACGGCATGGGCACAAGTGCAGTGCTGGCCAGGATCAAGGCAGGGGGCACAAGTGCTGGCTAGGCTTAAGGCATTCAGCTAACTCTTTGCACTCTTTGCATAAAGGGTTAGGGGCACCCATAGGGGTGAAGAGCTAGCTTTCACCCCTCTACTCTGTACTTGGACATTTAGGACTAGATCCTTTGTTGTACAGTGCGGAGCCTCTCCATAACCCCATGCTTCAAGCGACCAGGCACTTCTTGTCTGTCCTCCGTAAATGGGTAATGCCTTCTTCCCCAATTACAGTCGTGCATGCGCATTCAGATGGGACAAGAGCGAAGAGCGTAAAGCTGGCCCTATGTGCATGACCAACATGAAGCTGAAGACAAAAACAAACAAACAAGCATTCAAGGGGTTCAAAAGTGCAGGCTAGGCTTAAGGCCTGGGCACAAGTGCGGGCTAGGCTTAAGGCCTGGGCACAAGTGCTGGCTAGGATCAAGGCAGGGGGCACAAGTGCAGGCTAGGCTTAAGGCCTGGGCACAAGTGCGGGCTAGGCTTAAGGCCTGGGCACAAGTGCGGGCTAGGCTTAAGGCCTGGGCACAAGTGCGGGCTAGGCTTAAGGCCGGGGCACAAGTGTGGGCTAGGCTTAAGGCCGGGGCACAAGTGCGGGCTAGGCTTAAGGCCGGGGCACAAGTGCGGCTAGGCTTATGGCCTGAGGACAAGTGCGGGCTAGGCTTAAGGCCTGGGCACAAGTGCGGGCTAGGCTTAAGGCCGGGGCACAAGTGCGGGCTAGGCTTAAGGCCTGGGCACAAGTGCGGGCTAGGCTTTAGGCCTGGGCACAAGTGCGGGCCAGGCTTAAGGCCTGGGCACAAGTGCGGGCTAGGCTTAAGGCCTGGGCACAAGTGCGGGCTAGGCTTAAGGCAGGGGCACAAGTGCGGGCTAGGCTTAAGGCAGGGGCACAAGTGCGGGCTTGGCTTAAGGCCTGGGCACAAGTGCGGGCTAGGCTTAAGGCCTGGGCACAAGTGCTGGCTAGGATCAAGGCAGGGGCCACAAGTGCCGGCTAGGCTTAAGGCCTGGGCACAAGTGCGGGCTAGGCTTAAGGCCTGGGCACAAGTGCGGGCTAGGCTTAAGGCCTGGGCACAAGTGCGGGCTAGGCTTAAGGCCTGGACACAAGTGCGGGCTAGGCTTAAGGCCGGGGCACAAGTGCAGGCTAGGCTTAAGGCCTGGGCACAAGTGCAGTGCTGGCTAGGATCAAGGCAGGGGCCACAAGTGCCGGCTAGGCTTAAGGCATGGGCACAAGTGCCAGCCAGGCTTAAGGCATGGGCACAAGTGCAGTGCTGGCCAGGATCAAGGCAGGGGGCACAAGTGCTGGCTAGGCTTAAGGCATTCAGCTAACTCTTTGCACTCTTTGCATAAAGGGTTAGGCACCCATAGGGGTGAAGAGCTAGCTTTCACCCCTCTACTCTGTACTTGGACATTTAGGACTAGATCCTTTGTTGTACAGTGCGGAGCCTCTCCATAACCCCATGCTCCAAGCGACCAGGCACTTCTTGTCTGTCCTCCGTAAATGGGTAATGCCTTCTTCCCCAATTACAGTCGTGCATGCGCATTCAGACGGGACAAGAGCGAAGAGCGTAAAGCTGGCCCTATGTGCATAACCAACATGAAGCTGAAGACAAAAACAAACAAACAAGCATTCAAGGGGCTCAAAAGTGCAGGCTAGGCTTAAGGCCTGGGCACAAGTGCGGGCTAGGCTTAAGGCCTGGGCACAAGTGCGGGCTAGGCTTAAGGCCGGGGCACAAGTGCGGGCTAGGCTTAAGGCCGGGGCACAAGTGCGGGCTAGGCTTAAGGCCGGGGCACAAGTGCGGGCTAGGCTTATGGCCTGAGGACAAGTGCGGGCTAGGCTTAAGGCCAGGGCACAAGTGCGGGCTAGGCTTAAGGCCAAGGCACAAGTGCGGGCTAGGCTTAAGGCCAGGGCACAAGTGCGGGCTAGGCTTAAGGCCTGGGCACAAGTGCGGGCTAGGCTTAAGGCCTGGGCACAAGTGCGGGCTAGGCTTAAGGCCTGGGCACAAGTGCGGGCTAGGCTTAAGGCCTGGGCACAAGTGCGGGCTAGGCTTAAGGCCTGGACACAAGTGCGGGCTAGGCTTAAGGCAGGGGCACAAGTGCGGGCTAGGCTTAAGGCCTGGGCACAAGTGCGGGCTTGGCTTAAGGCCTGGGCAAAAGTGCTGGCTAGGATCAAGGCAGGGGGCACAAGTGCGGGCTAGGCTTAAGGCCTGGGCACAAGTGCGGGCTAGGCTTAAGGCCTGGGCACAAGTGCGGGCTAGGCTTAAGGCCTGGGCACAAGTGCGGGCTAGGCTTAAGGCCTGGGCACAAGTGCGGGCTAGGCTTAAGGCCTGGGCACAAGTGCGGGCTAGGCTTAAGGCCGGGGCACAAGTGCGGGCTAGGCTTAAGGCCTGGGCACAAGTGCGGGCTAGGCTTAAGGCCTGGGCACAAGTGCGGGCTAGGCTTAAGGCCTGGGCACAAGTGCGGGCTAGGCTTAAGGCCTGGGCACAAGTGCGGGCTAGGCTTTAGGCCTGGGCACAAGTGCGGGCTAGGCTTAAGGCCTGGGCACAAGTGCGGGCTAGGCTTAAGGCCTGGGCACAAGTGCGGGCTAGGCTTAAGGCCTGGGCACAAGTGCGGGCTAGGCTTAAGGCAGGGGCACAAGTGCGGGCTCGGCTTAAGGCAGGGGCACAAGTGCGGGCTCGGCTTAAGGCAGGGGCACAAGTGCGGGCTCGGCTTAAGGCCGGGGCACAAGTGCGGGCTAGGCATAAGGCAGGGGCACAAGTGCGGGCTTGGCTTAAGGCCTGGGCACAAGTGCTGGCTAGGATCAAGGCAGGGGGCACAAGTGCGGGCTAGGCTTAAGGCCTGGGCACAAGTGCGGGCTAGGCTTAAGGCCTGGGCACAAGAGCGGGCTAGGCTTAAGGCCTGGGCACAAGTGCGGGCTAGGCTTAAGGCCTGGGCACAAGTGCGGGCTAGGCTTAAGGCCTGAGCACAAGTGCGGGCTAGGCTTTAGGTCTGGGCACAAGTGCGGGCTAGGCTTAAGGCAGGGGCACAAGTGCGGGCTAGGCTTAAGGCAGGGGCACAAGTGCGGGCTAGGCTTAAGGCCTGGGCACAAGTGCGGGCTAGGCTTAAGGCAGGGGCACAAGTGCGGGCTCGGCTTAAGGCAGGGGCACAAGTGCGGGCTCGGCTTAAGGCAGGGGCACAAGTGCGGGCTCGGCTTAAGGCAGGGGCACAAGTGCGGGCTCGGCTTAAGGCAGGGGCACAAGTGCGGGCTCGACTTAAGGCAGGGGCACAAGTGCGGGCTCGGCTTAAGGCCGGGGCACAAGTGCGGGCTCGGCTTAAGGCCGGGGCACAAGTGCGGGCTCGGCTTAAGGCCGGGGCACAAGTGCGGGCTAGGCTTAAGGCCTGGGCACAAGTGCGGGCTAAGCTTAAAGCCGGGGCACAAGTGCGGGCTAGGCTTAAGGCCTGGGCACAAGTGCGGGCTAGGCTTAAGGCCTGGGCACAAGTGCGGGTTAGGCTTAAGGCCGGGGCACAAGTGCGGGCTAGGCTTAAGGCCGGGGCACAAGTGCGGGCTAGGCTTAAGGCCAGGGCACAAGTGCAGGCTAGGCTTAAGGCCTGGGCACAAGTGCTGGCTAGGATCAAGGCAGGGGGCACAAGTGCGGGCTAGGCTTAAGGCCTGGGCACAAGTGCGGGCTAGGCTTAAGGCCTGGGCACAAGTGCGGGCTAGGCTTAAGGCCTGGGCACAAGTGCGGGCTAGGCTTAAGGCCTGGGCACAAGTGCAGGCTAGGCTTAAGGCCTGGGCACAAGTGCAGTGCTGGCTAGGATCAAGGCAGGGGGCACAAGTGCGGGCTAGGCTTAAGGCCTGGGCACAAGTGCGGGCTAGGCTTAAGGCCTGGGCACAAGTGCGGGTTAGGCTTAAGGCCGGGGCACAAGTGCGGGCTAGGCTTAAGGCCGGGGCACAAGTGCAGGCTAGGCTTAAGGCCGGGGCACAAGTGCAGGCTAGGCTTAAGGCCTGGGCACAAGTGCAGTGCTGGCTAGGATCAAGGCAGGGGCCACAAGTGCCGGCTAGGCTTAAGGCATGGGCACAAGTGCCAGCCAGGCTTAAGGCCTGGGCACAAGTGCGGGCTAGGCTTACGGCATGGGCACAAGTGCAGTGCTGGCCAGGATCAAGGCAGGGGGCACAAGTGCTGGCTAGGCTTAAGGCATTCAGCTAACTCTTTGCACTCTTTGCATAAAGGGTTAGGGGCACCCATAGGGGTGAAGAGCTAGCTTTCACCCCTCTACTCTGTACTTGGACATTTAGGACTAGATCCTTTGTTGTACAGTGCGGAGCCTCTCCATAACCCCATGCTCCAAGCGACCAGGCACTTCTTGTCTGTCCTCCGTAAATGGGTAATGCCTTCTTCCCCAATTACAGTCGTGCATGCGCATTCAGATGGGACAAGAGCGAAGAGCGTAAAGCTGGCCCTATGTGCATGACCAACATGAAGCTGAAGACAAAAACAAACAAACAAGCATTCAAGGGGCTCAAAAGTGCAGGCTAGGCTTAAGGCCTGGGCACAAGTGCGGGCTAGGCTTAAGGCCTGGGCACAAGTGCTGGCTAGGATCAAGGCAGGGGGCACAAGTGCAGGCTAGGCTTAAGGCCTGGGCACAAGTGCGGGCTAGGCTTAAGGCCTGGGCACAAGTGCGGGCTAGGCTTAAGGCCTGGGCACAAGTGCGGGCTAGGCTTAAGGCCGGGGCACAAGTGTGGGCTAGGCTTAAGGCCGGGGCACAAGTGCGGGCTAGGCTTAAGGCCGGGGCACAAGTGCGGCTAGGCTTATGGCCTGAGGACAAGTGCGGGCTAGGCTTAAGGCCTGGGCACAAGTGCGGGCTAGGCTTAAGGCCGGGGCACAAGTGCGGGCTAGGCTTAAGGCCTGGGCACAAGTGCGGGCTAGGCTTTAGGCCTGGGCACAAGTGCGGGCCAGGCTTAAGGCCTGGGCACAAGTGCGGGCTAGGCTTAAGGCCTGGGCACAAGTGCGGGCTAGGCTTAAGGCAGGGGCACAAGTGCGGGCTAGGCTTAAGGCAGGGGCACAAGTGCGGGCTTGGCTTAAGGCCTGGGCACAAGTGCGGGCTAGGCTTAAGGCCTGGGCACAAGTGCTGGCTAGGATCAAGGCAGGGGCCACAAGTGCCGGCTAGGCTTAAGGCCTGGGCACAAGTGCGGGCTAGGCTTAAGGCCTGGGCACAAGTGCGGGCTAGGCTTAAGGCCTGGGCACAAGTGCGGGCTAGGCTTAAGGCCTGGACACAAGTGCGGGCTAGGCTTAAGGCCGGGGCACAAGTGCAGGCTAGGCTTAAGGCCTGGGCACAAGTGCAGTGCTGGCTAGGATCAAGGCAGGGGCCACAAGTGCCGGCTAGGCTTAAGGCATGGGCAAAAGTGCCAGCCAGGCTTAAGGCATGGGCACAAGTGCAGTGCTGGCCAGGATCAAGGCAGGGGGCACAAGTGCTGGCTAGGCTTAAGGCATTCAGCTAACTCTTTGCACTCTTTGCATAAAGGGTTAGGCACCCATAGGGGTGAAGAGCTAGCTTTCACCCCTCTACTCTGTACTTGGACATTTAGGACTAGATCCTTTGTTGTACAGTGCGGAGCCTCTCCATAACCCCATGCTCCAAGCGACCAGGCACTTCTTGTCTGTCCTCCGTAAATGGGTAATGCCTTCTTCCCCAATTACAGTCGTGCATGCGCATTCAGACGGGACAAGAGCGAAGAGCGTAAAGCTGGCCCTATGTGCATAACCAACATGAAGCTGAAGACAAAAACAAACAAACAAGCATTCAAGGGGCTCAAAAGTGCGGGCTAGGCTTAAGGCCTGGGCACAAGTGCGGGCTAGGCTTAAGGCCTGGGCACAAGTGCGGGCTAGGCTTAAGGCCGGGGCACAAGTGCGGGCTAGGCTTAAGGCCGGGGCACAAGTGCGGGCTAGGCTTAAGGCCGGGGCACAAGTGCGGGCTAGGCTTATGGCCTGAGGACAAGTGCGGGCTAGGCTTAAGGCCAGGGCACAAGTGCGGGCTAGGCTTAAGGCCAGGGCACAAGTGCGGGCTAGGCTTAAGGCCAGGGCACAAGTGCGGGCTAGGCTTAAGGCCTGGGCACAAGTGCGGGCTAGGCTTAAGGCCTGGGCACAAGTGCGGGCTAGGCTTAAGGCCTGGGCACAAGTGCGGGCTAGGCTTAAGGCCTGGGCACAAGTGCGGGCTAGGCTTAAGGCCTGGACACAAGTGCGGGCTAGGCTTAAGGCAGGGGCACAAGTGCGGGCTAGGCTTAAGGCCTGGGCACAAGTGCGGGCTTGGCTTAAGGCCTGGGCACAAGTGCTGGCTAGGATCAAGGCAGGGGGCACAAGTGCGGGCTAGGCTTAAGGCCTGGGCACAAGTGCGGGCTAGGCTTAAGGCCTGGGCACAAGTGCGGGCTAGGCTTAAGGCCTGGGCACAAGTGCGGGCTAGGCTTAAGGCCTGGGCACAAGTGCGGGCTAGGCTTAAGGCCTGGGCACAAGTGCGGGCTAGGCTTAAGGCCGGGGCACAAGTGCGGGCTAGGCTTAAGGCCTGGGCACAAGTGCGGGCTAGGCTTAAGGCCTGGGCACAAGTGCGGGCTAGGCTTTAGGCCTGGGCACAAGTGCGGGCTAGGCTTAAGGCCTGGGCACAAGTGCGGGCTAGGCTTAAGGCCTGGGCACAAGTGCGGGCTAGGCTTAAGGCCTGGGCACAAGTGCGGGCTAGGCTTAAGGCAGGGGCACAAGTGCGGGCTCGGCTTAAGGCAGGGGCACAAGTGCGGGCTCGGCTTAAGGCAGGGGCACAAGTGCGGGCTCGGCTTAAGGCCGGGGCACAAGTGCGGGCTAGGCATAAGGCCGGGGCACAAGTGCGGGCTAGGCTTATGGCCTGAGGACAAGTGCGGGCTAGGCTTAAGGCCTGGGCACAAGTGCGGGCTAAGCTTAAGGCCGGGGCACAAGTGCGGGCTCGGCTTAAGGCCGGGGCACAAGTGCGGGCTCGGCGTAAGGCCGGGGCACAAGTGCGGGCTCGGCTTAAGGCCGGGGCACAAGTGCGGGCTAGGCTTAAGGCCTGGGCACAAGTGCGGGCTAGGCTTAAGGCCTGGGCACAAGTGCGGGCTAGGCTTAAGGCCTGGGCACAAGTGCGGGCTAGGCTTAAGGCCTGGGCACAAGTGCGGGCTAGGCTTTAGGCCTGGGCACAAGTGCGGGCTAGGCTTAAGGCCTGGGCACAAGTGCGGGCTAGGCTTAAGGCCTGGGCACAAGTGCGGGCTAGGCTTAAGGCCTGGGCACAAGTGCGGGCTAGGCTTAAGGCAGGGGCACAAGTGCGGGCTCGGCTTAAGGCAGGGGCACAAGTGCGGGCTCGGCTTAAGGCAGGGGCACAAGTGCGGGCTCGGCTTAAGGCCGGGGCACAAGTGCGGGCTAGGCATAAGGCCGGGGCACAAGTGCGGGCTAGGCTTATGGCCTGAGGACAAGTGCGGGCTAGGCTTAAGGCCTGGGCACAAGTGCGGGCTAAGCTTAAGGCCGGGGCACAAGTGCGGGCTCGGCTTAAGGCCGGGGCACAAGTGCGGGCTCGGCGTAAGGCCGGGGCACAAGTGCGGGCTCGGCTTAAGGCCGGGGCACAAGTGCGGGCTAGGCTTAAGGCCTGGGCACAAGTGCGGGCTAGGCTTAAGGCCTGGGCACAAGTGCGGGCTAGGCTTAAGGCCTGGGCACAAGTGCGGGCTAGGCTTAAGGCCTGGGCACAAGTGCGGGCTAGGCTTAAGGCCTGGGCACAAGTGCGGGCTAGGCTTAAGGCCTGGGCACAAGTGCGGGCTAGGCTTAAGGCCTGGGCACAAGTGCGGGCTAAGCTTAAAGCCGGGGCACAAGTGTGGGCTAAGCTTAAGGCCTGGGCACAAGTGCGGGCTAGGCTTAAGGCCTGGGCACAAGTGCGGGTTAGGCTTAAGGCCGGGGCACAAGTGCGGGCTAGGCTTAAGGCCTGGGCACAAGTGCGGGCTAGGCTTAAGGCCTGGGCACAAGTGCGGGCTAGGCTTAAGGCAGGGGCACAAGTGCGGGCTAGGCTTAAGGCAGGGGCACAAGTGCGGGCTTGGCTTAAGGCCTGGGCACAAGTGCGGGCTAGGCTTAAGGCCTGGGCACAAGTGCTGGCTAGGATCAAGGCAGGGGCCACAAGTGCCGGCTAGGCTTAAGGCCTGGGCACAAGTGCGGGCTAGGCTTAAGGCCTGGGCACAAGTGCGGGCTAGGCTTAAGGCCTGGGCACAAGTGCGGGCTAGGCTTAAGGCCTGGACACAAGTGCGGGCTAGGCTTAAGGCCGGGGCACAAGTGCAGGCTAGGCTTAAGGCCTGGGCACAAGTGCAGTGCTGGCTAGGATCAAGGCAGGGGCCACAAGTGCCGGCTAGGCTTAAGGCATGGGCAAAAGTGCCAGCCAGGCTTAAGGCATGGGCACAAGTGCAGTGCTGGCCAGGATCAAGGCAGGGGGCACAAGTGCTGGCTAGGCTTAAGGCATTCAGCTAACTCTTTGCACTCTTTGCATAAAGGGTTAGGCACCCATAGGGGTGAAGAGCTAGCTTTCACCCCTCTACTCTGTACTTGGACATTTAGGACTAGATCCTTTGTTGTACAGTGCGGAGCCTCTCCATAACCCCATGCTCCAAGCGACCAGGCACTTCTTGTCTGTCCTCCGTAAATGGGTAATGCCTTCTTCCCCAATTACAGTCGTGCATGCGCATTCAGACGGGACAAGAGCGAAGAGCGTAAAGCTGGCCCTATGTGCATAACCAACATGAAGCTGAAGACAAAAACAAACAAACAAGCATTCAAGGGGCTCAAAAGTGCGGGCTAGGCTTAAGGCCTGGGCACAAGTGCGGGCTAGGCTTAAGGCCTGGGCACAAGTGCGGGCTAGGCTTAAGGCCGGGGCACAAGTGCGGGCTAGGCTTAAGGCCGGGGCACAAGTGCGGGCTAGGCTTAAGGCCGGGGCACAAGTGCGGGCTAGGCTTATGGCCTGAGGACAAGTGCGGGCTAGGCTTAAGGCCAGGGCACAAGTGCGGGCTAGGCTTAAGGCCAGGGCACAAGTGCGGGCTAGGCTTAAGGCCAGGGCACAAGTGCGGGCTAGGCTTAAGGCCTGGGCACAAGTGCGGGCTAGGCTTAAGGCCTGGGCACAAGTGCGGGCTAGGCTTAAGGCCTGGGCACAAGTGCGGGCTAGGCTTAAGGCCTGGGCACAAGTGCGGGCTAGGCTTAAGGCCTGGACACAAGTGCGGGCTAGGCTTAAGGCAGGGGCACAAGTGCGGGCTAGGCTTAAGGCCTGGGCACAAGTGCGGGCTTGGCTTAAGGCCTGGGCACAAGTGCTGGCTAGGATCAAGGCAGGGGGCACAAGTGCGGGCTAGGCTTAAGGCCTGGGCACAAGTGCGGGCTAGGCTTAAGGCCTGGGCACAAGTGCGGGCTAGGCTTAAGGCCTGGGCACAAGTGCGGGCTAGGCTTAAGGCCTGGGCACAAGTGCGGGCTAGGCTTAAGGCCTGGGCACAAGTGCGGGCTAGGCTTAAGGCCGGGGCACAAGTGCGGGCTAGGCTTAAGGCCTGGGCACAAGTGCGGGCTAGGCTTAAGGCCTGGGCACAAGTGCGGGCTAGGCTTTAGGCCTGGGCACAAGTGCAGGCTAGGCTTAAGGCCTGGGCACAAGTGCGGGCTAGGCTTAAGGCCTGGGCACAAGTGCGGGCTAGGCTTAAGGCCTGGGCACAAGTGCGGGCTAGGCTTAAGGCAGGGGCACAAGTGCGGGCTCGGCTTAAGGCAGGGGCACAAGTGCGGGCTCGGCTTAAGGCAGGGGCACAAGTGCGGGCTCGGCTTAAGGCCGGGGCACAAGTGCGGGCTAGGCATAAGGCCGGGGCACAAGTGCGGGCTAGGCTTATGGCCTGAGGACAAGTGCGGGCTAGGCTTAAGGCCTGGGCACAAGTGCGGGCTAAGCTTAAGGCCGGGGCACAAGTGCGGGCTCGGCTTAAGGCCGGGGCACAAGTGCGGGCTCGGCGTAAGGCCGGGGCACAAGTGCGGGCTCGGCTTAAGGCCGGGGCACAAGTGCGGGCTAGGCTTAAGGCCTGGGCACAAGTGCGGGCTAGGCTTAAGGCCTGGGCACAAGTGCGGGCTAGGCTTAAGGCAGGGGCACAAGTGCGGGCTCGGCTTAAGGCAGGGGCACAAGTGCGGGCTCGGCTTAAGGCAGGGGCACAAGTGCGGGCTCGGCGTAAGGCCGGGGCACAAGTGCGGGCTCGGCTTAAGGCCGGGGCACAAGTGCGGGCTAGGCTTAAGGCCTGGACACAAGTGCGGGCTAGGCTTAAGGCCTGGGCACAAGTGCGGGCTAGGCTTAAGGCAGGGGCACAAGTGCGGGCTCGGCTTAAGGCAGGGGCACAAGTGCGGGCTCGGCTTAAGGCAGGGGCACAAGTGCGGGCTCGGCTTAAGGCCGGGGCACAAGTGCGGGCTAGGCATAAGGCCGGGGCACAAGTGCGGGCTAGGCTTATGGCCTGAGGACAAGTGCGGGCTAGGCTTAAGGCCTGGGCACAAGTGCGGGCTAAGCTTAAGGCCGGGGCACAAGTGCGGGCTCGGCTTAAGGCCGGGGCACAAGTGCGGGCTCGGCGTAAGGCCGGGGCACAAGTGCGGGCTCGGCTTAAGGCCGGGGCACAAGTGCGGGCTAGGCTTAAGGCCTGGGCACAAGTGCGGGCTAGGCTTAAGGCCTGGGCACAAGTGCGGGCTAGGCTTAAGGCCTGGGCACAAGTGCGGGCTAGGCTTAAGGCCTGGGCACAAGTGCGGGCTAGGCTTAAGGCCTGGGCACAAGTGCGGGCTAGGCTTAAGGCCTGGGCACAAGTGCGGGCTAGGCTTAAGGCCTGGGCACAAGTGCGGGCTAAGCTTAAAGCCGGGGCACAAGTGTGGGCTAAGCTTAAGGCCTGGGCACAAGTGCGGGCTAGGCTTAAGGCCTGGGCACAAGTGCGGGTTAGGCTTAAGGCCGGGGCACAAGTGCGGGCTAGGCTTAAGGCCTGGGCACAAGTGCGGGCTAGGCTTAAGGCCTGGGCACAAGTGCGGGCTAGGCTTAAGGCCTGGGCACAAGTGCGGGCTAGGCTTAAGGCCGGGGCACAAGTGCAGGCTAGGCTTAAGGCCTGGGCACAAGTGCAGTGCTGGCTAGGATCAAGGCAGGGGCCACAAGTGCCGGCTAGGCTTAAGGCCTGGGCACAAGTGCGGGCTAGGCTTAAGGCCTGGGCACAAGTGCGGGTTAGGCTTAAGGCCGGGGCACAAGTGCGGGCTAGGCTTAAGGCCTAGGCACAAGTGCGGGCTAGGCTTAAGGCCTGGGCACAAGTGCGGGCTAGGCCTAAGGCCTGGACACAAGTGTGGGCTAGGCTTAAGGCCGGGGCACAAGTGCAGGCTAGGCTTAAGGCCTGGGCACAAGTGCAGTGCTGGCTAGGATCAAGGCAGGGGCCACAAGTGCCGGCTAGGCTTAAGGCATGGGCACAAGTGCCAGCCAGGCTTAAGGCATGGGCACAAGTGCAGTGCTGGCCAGGATCAAGGCAGGGGGCACAAGTGCTGGCTAGGCTTAAGGCATTCAGCTAACTCTTTGCACTCTTTGCATAAAGGGTTAGGCACCCATAGGGGTGAAGAGCTAGCTTTCACCCCTCTACTCTGTACTTGGACATTTAGGACTAGATCCTTTGTTGTACAGTGCGGAGCCTCTCCATAACCCCATGCTCCAAGCGACCAGGCACTTCTTGTCTGTCCTCCGTAAATGGGTAATGCCTTCTTCCCCAATTACAGTCGTGCATGCGCATTCAGACGGGACAAGAGCGAAGAGCGTAAAGCTGGCCCTATGTGCATAACCAACATGAAGCTGAAGACAAAAACAAACAAACAAGCATTCAAGGGGCTCAAAAGTGCAGGCTAGGCTTAAGGCCTGGGCACAAGTGCGGGCTAGGCTTAAGGCCTTGGCACAAGTGCTGGCTAGGATCAAGGCAGGGGGCACAAGTGCAGGCTAGGCTTAAGGCCTGGGCACAAGTGCGGGCTAGGTTTAAGGCCTGGGCACAAGTGCGGGCTAGGCTTAAGGCCTGGGCACAAGTGCGGGCTAGGCTTAAGGCCTGGGCACAAGTGCGGGCTAGGCTTAAGGCCGGGGCACAAGTGCGGGCTAGGCTTAAGGCCGGGGCACAAGTGCGGGCTAGGCTTAAGGCCGGGGCACAAGTGCGGGCTAGGCTTATGGCCTGAGGACAAGTGCGGGCTAGGCTTAAGGCCTGGGCACAAGTGCGGGCTAGGCTTAAGGCCAGGGCACAAGTGCGGGCTAGGCTTAAGGCCAGGGCACAAGTGCGGGCTAGGCTTAAGGCCTGGGCACAAGTGCGGGCTAGGCTTTAGGCCTGGGCACAAGTGCGGGCTAGGCTTAAGGCCTGGGCACAAGTGCGGGCTAGGCTTAAGGCCTGGGCACAAGTGTGGGCTAGGCTTAAGGCAGGGGCACAAGTGCGGGCTAGGCTTAAGGCAGGGGCACAAGTGCGGGCTAGGCTTAAGGCAGGGGCACAAGTGCGGGCTAGGCTTAAGGCCTGGGCACAAGTGCGGGCTAGGCTTAAGGCCTGGGCACAAGTGCTGGCTAGGATCAAGGCAGGGGGCACAAGTGCGGGCTAGGCTTAAGGCCTGGGCACAAGTGCGGGCTAGGCTTAAGGCCTGGGCACAAGTGCGGGCTAGGCTTAAGGCCTGGGCACAAGTGCGGGCTAGGCTTAAGGCCTGGGCACAAGAGCGGGCTAGGCTTAAGGCCTGGGCACAAGTGCGGGCTAGGCTTAAGGCCTGGGCACAAGTGCGGGCTGGGCTTTAGGCCTGGGCACAAGTGCGGGCTAGGCTTAAGGCAGGGGCACAAGTGCGGGCTAGGCTTAAGGCAGGGGCACAAGTGCGGGCTAGGCTTAAGGCCTGGGCACAAGTGCGGGCTAGGCTTAAGGCAGGGGCACAAGTGCGGGCTCGGCTTAAGGCAGGGGCACAAGTGCGGGCTCGGCTTAAGGCAGGGGCACAAGTGCGGGCTCGGCTTAAGGCCGAGGCACAAGTGCGGGCTCGGCTTAAGGCCGAGGCACAAGTGCGGGCTAGGCTTAAGGCCTGGGCACAAGTGCGGGCTAAGCTTAAAGCCGGGGCACAAGTGCGGGCTAAGCTTAAAGCCGGGGCACAAGTGCGGGCTAGGCTTAAGGCCTGGGCACAAGTGCGGGCTAGGCTTAAGGCCTGGGCACAAGTGCGGGTTAGGCTTAAGGCCGGGGCACAAGTGCGGGCTAGGCTTAAGGCCGGGGCACAAGTGCGGGCTAGGCTTAAGGCCAGGGCACAAGTGCGGGCTAGGCTTAAGGCCAGGGCACAAGTGCGGGCTAGGCTTAAGGCCAGGGCACAAGTGCGGGCTAGGCTTAAGGCCTGGGCACAAGTGCGGGCTAGGCTTTAGGCCTGGGCACAAGTGCGGGCTAGGCTTAAGGCCTGGGCACAAGTGCGGGCTAGGCTTAAGGCCTGGGCACAAGTGTGGGCTAGGCTTAAGGCAGGGGCACAAGTGCGGGCTAGGCTTAAGGCAGGGGCACAAGTGCGGGCTAGGCTTAAGGCCTGGGCACAAGTGCGGGCTAGGCTTAAGGCCTGGGCACAAGTGCTGGCTAGGATCAAGGCAGGGGGCACAAGTGCGGGCTAGGCTTAAGGCCTGGGCACAAGTGCGGGCTAGGCTTAAGGCCTGGGCACAAGTGCGGGCTAGGCTTAAGGCCTGGGCACAAGTGCGGGCTAGGCTTAAGGCCTGGGCACAAGAGCGGGCTAGGCTTAAGGCCTGGGCACAAGTGCGGGCTAGGCTTAAGGCCTGGGCACAAGTGCGGGCTAGGCTTAAGGCCTGGGCACAAGTGCGGGCTGGGCTTTAGGCCTGGGCACAAGTGCGGGCTAGGCTTAAGGCAGGGGCACAAGTGCGGGCTAGGCTTAAGGCAGGGGCACAAGTGCGGGCTAGGCTTAAGGCCTGGGCACAAGTGCGGGCTAGGCTTAAGGCAGGGGCACAAGTGCGGGCTCGGCTTAAGGCAGGGGCACAAGTGCGGGCTCGGCTTAAGGCAGGGGCACAAGTGCGGGCTCGGCTTAAGGCCGAGGCACAAGTGCGGGCTCGGCTTAAGGCCGAGGCACAAGTGCGGGCTAGGCTTAAGGCCTGGGCACAAGTGCGGGCTAAGCTTAAAGCCGGGGCACAAGTGCGGGCTAAGCTTAAAGCCGGGGCACAAGTGCGGGCTAGGCTTAAGGCCTGGGCACAAGTGCGGGCTAGGCTTAAGGCCTGGGCACAAGTGCGGGTTAGGCTTAAGGCCGGGGCACAAGTGCGGGCTAGGCTTAAGGCCGGGGCACAAGTGCGGGCTAGGCTTAAGGCCAGGGCACAAGTGCAGGCTAGGCTTAAGGCCTGGGCACAAGTGCTGGCTAGGATCAAGGCAGGGGGCACAAGTGCGGGCTAGGCTTAAGGCCTGGGCACAAGTGCGGGCTAGGCTTAAGGCCTGGGCACAAGTGCGGGCTAGGCTTAAGGCCTGGGCACAAGTGCGGGCTAGGCTTAAGGCCTGGGCACAAGTGCAGGCTAGGCTTAAGGCATGGGCACAAGTGCAGTGCTGGCCAGGATCAAGGCAGGGGGCACAAGTGCTGGCTAGGCTTAAGGCATTCAGCTAACTCTTTGCACTCTTTGCATAAAGGGTTAGGCACCCATAGGGGTGAAGAGCTAGCTTTCACCCCTCTACTCTGTACTTGGACATTTAGGACTAGATCCTTTGTTGTACAGTGCGGAGCCTCTCCATAACCCCATGCTCCAAGCGACCAGGCACTTCTTGTCTGTCCTCCGTAAATGGGTAATGCCTTCTTCCCCAATTACAGTCGTGCATGCGCATTCAGACGGGACAAGAGCGAAGAGCGTAAAGCTGGCCCTATGTGCATAACCAACATGAAGCTGAAGACAAAAACAAACAAACAAGCATTCAAGGGGCTCAAAAGTGCAGGCTAGGCTTAAGGCCTGGGCACAAGTGCGGGCTAGGCTTAAGGCCTTGGCACAAGTGCTGGCTAGGATCAAGGCAGGGGGCACAAGTGCAGGCTAGGCTTAAGGCCTGGGCACAAGTGCGGGCTAGGTTTAAGGCCTGGGCACAAGTGCGGGCTAGGCTTAAGGCCTGGGCACAAGTGCGGGCTAGGCTTAAGGCCTGGGCACAAGTGCGGGCTAGGCTTAAGGCCGGGGCACAAGTGCGGGCTAGGCTTAAGGCCGGGGCACAAGTGCGGGCTAGGCTTAAGGCCGGGGCACAAGTGCGGGCTAGGCTTATGGCCTGAGGACAAGTGCGGGCTAGGCTTAAGGCCTGGGCACAAGTGCGGGCTAGGCTTAAGGCCAGGGCACAAGTGCGGGCTAGGCTTAAGGCCAGGGCACAAGTGCGGGCTAGGCTTAAGGCCTGGGCACAAGTGCGGGCTAGGCTTTAGGCCTGGGCACAAGTGCGGGCTAGGCTTAAGGCCTGGGCACAAGTGCGGGCTAGGCTTAAGGCCTGGGCACAAGTGTGGGCTAGGCTTAAGGCAGGGGCACAAGTGCGGGCTAGGCTTAAGGCAGGGGCACAAGTGCGGGCTAGGCTTAAGGCAGGGGCACAAGTGCGGGCTAGGCTTAAGGCCTGGGCACAAGTGCGGGCTAGGCTTAAGGCCTGGGCACAAGTGCTGGCTAGGATCAAGGCAGGGGGCACAAGTGCGGGCTAGGCTTAAGGCCTGGGCACAAGTGCGGGCTAGGCTTAAGGCCTGGGCACAAGTGCGGGCTAGGCTTAAGGCCTGGGCACAAGTGCGGGCTAGGCTTAAGGCCTGGGCACAAGAGCGGGCTAGGCTTAAGGCCTGGGCACAAGTGCGGGCTAGGCTTAAGGCCTGGGCACAAGTGCGGGCTGGGCTTTAGGCCTGGGCACAAGTGCGGGCTAGGCTTAAGGCAGGGGCACAAGTGCGGGCTAGGCTTAAGGCAGGGGCACAAGTGCGGGCTAGGCTTAAGGCCTGGGCACAAGTGCGGGCTAGGCTTAAGGCAGGGGCACAAGTGCGGGCTCGGCTTAAGGCAGGGGCACAAGTGCGGGCTCGGCTTAAGGCAGGGGCACAAGTGCGGGCTCGGCTTAAGGCCGAGGCACAAGTGCGGGCTCGGCTTAAGGCCGAGGCACAAGTGCGGGCTAGGCTTAAGGCCTGGGCACAAGTGCGGGCTAAGCTTAAAGCCGGGGCACAAGTGCGGGCTAAGCTTAAAGCCGGGGCACAAGTGCGGGCTAGGCTTAAGGCCTGGGCACAAGTGCGGGCTAGGCTTAAGGCCTGGGCACAAGTGCGGGTTAGGCTTAAGGCCGGGGCACAAGTGCGGGCTAGGCTTAAGGCCGGGGCACAAGTGCGGGCTAGGCTTAAGGCCAGGGCACAAGTGCGGGCTAGGCTTAAGGCCAGGGCACAAGTGCGGGCTAGGCTTAAGGCCAGGGCACAAGTGCGGGCTAGGCTTAAGGCCTGGGCACAAGTGCGGGCTAGGCTTTAGGCCTGGGCACAAGTGCGGGCTAGGCTTAAGGCCTGGGCACAAGTGCGGGCTAGGCTTAAGGCCTGGGCACAAGTGTGGGCTAGGCTTAAGGCAGGGGCACAAGTGCGGGCTAGGCTTAAGGCAGGGGCACAAGTGCGGGCTAGGCTTAAGGCCTGGGCACAAGTGCGGGCTAGGCTTAAGGCCTGGGCACAAGTGCTGGCTAGGATCAAGGCAGGGGGCACAAGTGCGGGCTAGGCTTAAGGCCTGGGCACAAGTGCGGGCTAGGCTTAAGGCCTGGGCACAAGTGCGGGCTAGGCTTAAGGCCTGGGCACAAGTGCGGGCTAGGCTTAAGGCCTGGGCACAAGAGCGGGCTAGGCTTAAGGCCTGGGCACAAGTGCGGGCTAGGCTTAAGGCCTGGGCACAAGTGCGGGCTAGGCTTAAGGCCTGGGCACAAGTGCGGGCTGGGCTTTAGGCCTGGGCACAAGTGCGGGCTAGGCTTAAGGCAGGGGCACAAGTGCGGGCTAGGCTTAAGGCAGGGGCACAAGTGCGGGCTAGGCTTAAGGCCTGGGCACAAGTGCGGGCTAGGCTTAAGGCAGGGGCACAAGTGCGGGCTCGGCTTAAGGCAGGGGCACAAGTGCGGGCTCGGCTTAAGGCAGGGGCACAAGTGCGGGCTCGGCTTAAGGCCGAGGCACAAGTGCGGGCTCGGCTTAAGGCCGAGGCACAAGTGCGGGCTAGGCTTAAGGCCTGGGCACAAGTGCGGGCTAAGCTTAAAGCCGGGGCACAAGTGCGGGCTAAGCTTAAAGCCGGGGCACAAGTGCGGGCTAGGCTTAAGGCCTGGGCACAAGTGCGGGCTAGGCTTAAGGCCTGGGCACAAGTGCGGGTTAGGCTTAAGGCCGGGGCACAAGTGCGGGCTAGGCTTAAGGCCGGGGCACAAGTGCGGGCTAGGCTTAAGGCCAGGGCACAAGTGCAGGCTAGGCTTAAGGCCTGGGCACAAGTGCTGGCTAGGATCAAGGCAGGGGGCACAAGTGCGGGCTAGGCTTAAGGCCTGGGCACAAGTGCGGGCTAGGCTTAAGGCCTGGGCACAAGTGCGGGCTAGGCTTAAGGCCTGGGCACAAGTGCGGGCTAGGCTTAAGGCCTGGGCACAAGTGCAGGCTAGGCTTAAGGCCTGGGCACAAGTGCAGTGCTGGCTAGGATCAAGGCAGGGGGCACAAGTGCGGGCTAGGCTTAAGGCCTGGGCACAAGTGCGGGCTAGGCTTAAGGCCTGGGCACAAGTGTGGGTTAGGCTTAAGGCCGGGGCACAAGTGCGGGCTAGGCTTAAGGCCGGGGCACAAGTGCAGGCTAGGCTTAAGGCCGGGGCACAAGTGCAGGCTAGGCTTAAGGCCTGGGCACAAGTGCAGTGCTGGCTAGGATCAAGGCAGGGGTCACAAGTGCCGGCTAGGCTTAAGGCATGGGCACAAGTGCCAGCCAGGCTTAAGGCCTGGGCACAAGTGCGGGCTAGGCTTACGGCATGGGCACAAGTGCAGTGCTGGCCAGGATCAAGGCAGGGGGCACAAGTGCTGGATAGGCTTAAGGCATTCAGCTAACTCTTTGCACTCTTTGCATAAAGGGTTAGGGGCACCCATAGGGGTGAAGAGCTAGCTTTCACCCCTCTACTCTGTACTTGGACATTTAGGACTAGATCCTTTGTTGTACAGTGCGGAGCCTCTCCATAACCCCATGCTCCAAGCGACCAGGCACTTCTTGTCTGTCCTCCGTAAATGGGTAATGCCTTCTTCCCCAATTACAGTCGTGCATGCGCATTCAGATGGGACAAGAGCGAAGAGCGTAAAGCTGGCCCTATGTGCATGACCAACATGAAGCTGAAGACAAAAACAAACAAACAAGCATTCAAGGGGCTCAAAAGTGCAGGCTAGGCTTAAGGCCTGGGCACAAGTGCGGGCTAGGCTTAAGGCCTGGGCACAAGTGCTGGCTAGGATCAAGGCAGGGGGCACAAGTGCAGGCTAGGCTTAAGGCCTGGGCACAAGTGCGGGCTAGGCTTAAGGCCTGGGCACAAGTGCGGGCTAGGCTTAAGGCCTGGGCACAAGTGCGGGCTAGGCTTAAGGCCTGGGCACAAGTGCGGGCTAGGCTTAAGGCCGGGGCACAAGTGTGGGCTAGGCTTAAGGCCGGGGCACAAGTGCGGGCTAGGCTTAAGGCCGGGGCACAAGTGCGGCTAGGCTTATGGCCTGAGGACAAGTGCGGGCTAGGCTTAAGGCCTGGGCACAAGTGCAGGCTAGGCTTAAGGCCGGGGCACAAGTGCGGGCTAGGCTTAAGGCCTGGGCACAAGTGCGGGCTAGGCTTTAGGCCTGGGCACAAGTGCGGGCCAGGCTTAAGGCCTGGGCACAAGTGCGGGCTAGGCTTAAGGCCTGGGCACAAGTGCGGGCTAGGCTTAAGGCAGGGGCACAAGTGCGGGCTAGGCTTAAGGCAGGGGCACAAGTGCGGGCTTGGCTTAAGGCCTTTGCACAAGTGCGGGCTAGGCTTAAGGCCTGGGCACAAGTGCGGGCTAGGCTTAAGGCCTGGGCACAAGTGCGGGCTAGGCTTAAGGCCTGGACACAAGTGCGGGCTAGGCTTAAGGCCGGGGCACAAGTGCAGGCTAGGCTTAAGGCCTGGGCACAAGTGCAGTGCTGGCTAGGATCAAGGCAGGGGCCACAAGTGCCGGCTAGGCTTAAGGCATGGGCACAAGTGCCAGCCAGGCTTAAGGCATGGGCACAAGTGCAGTGCTGGCCAGGATCAAGGCAGGGGGCACAAGTGCTGGCTAGGCTTAAGGCATTCAGCTAACTCTTTGCACTCTTTGCATAAAGGGTTAGGCACCCATAGGGGTGAAGAGCTAGCTTTCACCCCTCTACTCTGTACTTGGACATTTAGGACTAGATCCTTTGTTGTACAGTGCGGAGCCTCTCCATAACCCCATGCTCCAAGCGACCAGGCACTTCTTGTCTGTCCTCCGTAAATGGGTAATGCCTTCTTCCCCAATTACAGTCGTGCATGCGCATTCAGACGGGACAAGAGCGAAGAGCGTAAAGCTGGCCCTATGTGCATAACCAACATGAAGCTGAAGACAAAAACAAACAAACAAGCATTCAAGGGGCTCAAAAGTGCAGGCTAGGCTTAAGGCCTGGGCACAAGTGCGGGCTAGGCTTAAGGCCTGGGCACAAGTGCGGGCTAGGCTTAAGGCCGGGGCACAAGTGCGGGCTAGGCTTAAGGCCGGGGCACAAGTGCGGGCTAGGCTTAAGGCCGGGGCACAAGTGCGGGCTAGGCTTATGGCCTGAGGACAAATGCGGGCTAGGCTTAAGGCCAGGGCACAAGTGCGGGCTAGGCTTAAGGCCAGGGCACAAGTGCGGGCTAGGCTTAAGGCCAGGGCACAAGTGCGGGCTAGGCTTAAGGCCTGGGCACAAGTGCGGGCTAGGCTTAAGGCCTGGGCACAAGTGCGGGCTAGGTTTAAGGCCTGGGCACAAGTGCGGGCTAGGCTTAAGGCCTGGGCACAAGTGCGGGCTAGGCTTAAGGCCTGGACACAAGTGCGGGCTAGGCCTAAGGCAGGGGCACAAGTGCGGGCTAGGCTTAAGGCCTGGGCACAAGTGCGGGCTTGGCTTAAGGCCTGGGCACAAGTGCTGGCTAGGATCAAGGCAGGGGGCACAAGTGCGGGCTAGGCTTAAGGCCTGGGCACAAGTGCCGGCTAGGCTTAAGGCCTGGGCACAAGTGCGGGCTAGGCTTAAGGCCTGGGCACAAGTGCGGGCTAGGCTTAAGGCCTGGGCACAAGTGCGGGCTAGGCTTAAGGCCTGGGCACAAGTGCGGGCTAGGCTTAAGGCCTGGGCACAAGTGCGGGCTAGGCTTAAGGCCGGGGCACAAGTGCGGGCTAGGCTTAAGGCCTGGGCACAAGTGCGGGCTAGGCTTAAGGCCTGGGCACAAGTGCGGGCTAGGCTTAAGGCCTGGGCACAAGTGCGGGCTAGGCTTAAGGCCTGGGCACAAGTGCGGGCTAGGCTTTAGGCCTGGGCACAAGTGCGGGCTAGGCTTAAGGCCTGGGCACAAGTGCGGGCTAGGCTTAAGGCCTGGGCACAAGTGCGGGCTAGGCTTAAGGCCTGGGCACAAGTGCGGGCTAGGCTTAAGGCAGGGGCACAAGTGCGGGCTCGGCTTAAGGCAGGGGCACAAGTGCGGGCTCGGCTTAAGGCAGGGGCACAAGTGCGGGCTCGGCTTAAGGCCGGGGCACAAGTGCGGGCTAGGCATAAGGCAGGGGCACAAGTGCGGGCTTGGCTTAAGGCCTGGGCACAAGTGCTGGCTAGGATCAAGGCAGGGGGCACAAGTGCGGGCTAGGCTTAAGGCCTGGGCACAAGTGCGGGCTAGGCTTAAGGCCTGGGCACAAGAGCGGGCTAGGCTTAAGGCCTGGGCACAAGTGCGGGCTAGGCTTAAGGCCTGGGCACAAGTGCGGGCTAGGCTTAAGGCCTGGGCACAAGTGCGGGCTAGGCTTAAGGCCTGAGCACAAGTGCGGGCTAGGCTTTAGGTCTGGGCACAAGTGCGGGCTAGGCTTAAGGCAGGGGCACAAGTGCGGGCTAGGCTTAAGGCAGGGGCACAAGTGCGGGCTAGGCTTAAGGCCTGGGCACAAGTGCGGGCTAGGCTTAAGGCAGGGGCACAAGTGCGGGCTCGGCTTAAGGCAGGGGCACAAGTGCGGGCTCGGCTTAAGGCAGGGGCACAAGTGCGGGCTCGGCTTAAGGCAGGGGCACAAGTGCGGGCTCGGCTTAAGGCAGGGGCACAAGTGCGGGCTCGACTTAAGGCAGGGGCACAAGTGCGGGCTCGGCTTAAGGCCGGGGCACAAGTGCGGGCTCGGCTTAAGGCCGGGGCACAAGTGCGGGCTCGGCTTAAGGCCGGGGCACAAGTGCAGGCTAGGCTTAAGGCCTGGGCACAAGTGCGGGCTAAGCTTAAAGCCGGGGCACAAGTGCGGGCTAAGCTTAAAGCCGGGGCACAAGTGCGGGCTAGGCTTAAGGCCTGGGCACAAGTGCGGGCTAGGCTTAAGGCCTGGGCACAAGTGCGGGTTAGGCTTAAGGCCGGGGCACAAGTGCGGGCTAGGCTTAAGGCCGGGGCACAAGTGCGGGCTAGGCTTAAGGCCAGGGCACAAGTGCAGGCTAGGCTTAAGGCCTGGGCACAAGTGCTGGCTAGGATCAAGGCAGGGGGCACAAGTGCGGGCTAGGCTTAAGGCCTGGGCACAAGTGCGGGCTAGGCTTAAGGCCTGGGCACAAGTGCGGGCTAGGCTTAAGGCCTGGGCACAAGTGCGGGCTAGGCTTAAGGCCTGGGCACAAGTGCAGGCTAGGCTTAAGGCCTGGGCACAAGTGCAGTGCTGGCTAGGATCAAGGCAGGGGGCACAAGTGCGGGCTAGGCTTAAGGCCTGGGCACAAGTGCGGGCTAGGCTTAAGGCCTGGGCACAAGTGCAGGTTAGGCTTAAGGCCGGGGCACAAGTGCGGGCTAGGCTTAAGGCCGGGGCACAAGTGCAGGCTAGGCTTAAGGCCGGGGCACAAGTGCAGGCTAGGCTTAAGGCCTGGGCACAAGTGCAGTGCTGGCTAGGATCAAGGCAGGGGCCACAAGTGCCGGCTAGGCTTAAGGCATGGGCACAAGTGCCAGCCAGGCTTAAGGCCTGGGCACAAGTGCGGGCTAGGCTTACGGCATGGGCACAAGTGCAGTGCTGGCCAGGATCAAGGCAGGGGGCACAAGTGCTGGCTAGGCTTAAGGCATTCAGCTAACTCTTTGCACTCTTTGCATAAAGGGTTAGGGGCACCCATAGGGGTGAAGAGCTAGCTTTCACCCCTCTACTCTGTACTTGGACATTTAGGACTAGATCCTTTGTTGTACAGTGCGGAGCCTCTCCATAACCCCATGCTCCAAGCGACCAGGCACTTCTTGTCTGTCCTCCGTAAATGGGTAATGCCTTCTTCCCCAATTACAGTCGTGCATGCGCATTCAGATGGGACAAGAGCGAAGAGCGTAAAGCTGGCCCTATGTGCATGACCAACATGAAGCTGAAGACAAAAACAAACAAACAAGCATTCAAGGGGCTCAAAAGTGCAGGCTAGGCTTAAGGCCTGGGCACAAGTGCGGGCTAGGCTTAAGGCCTGGGCACAAGTGCTGGCTAGGATCAAGGCAGGGGGCACAAGTGCAGGCTAGGCTTAAGGCCTGGGCACAAGTGCGGGCTAGGCTTAAGGCCTGGGCACAAGTGCGGGCTAGGCTTAAGGCCTGGGCACAAGTGCGGGTTAGGCTTAAGGCCGGGGCACAAGTGCGGGCTAGGCTTAAGGCCGGGGCACAAGTGCGGGCTAGGCTTAAGGCCAGGGCACAAGTGCAGGCTAGGCTTAAGGCCTGGGCACAAGTGCTGGCTAGGATCAAGGCAGGGGGCACAAGTGCGGGCTAGGCTTAAGGCCTGGGCACAAGTGCGGGCTAGGCTTAAGGCCTGGGCACAAGTGCGGGCTAGGCTTAAGGCCTGGGCACAAGTGCGGGCTAGGCTTAAGGCCTGGGCACAAGTGCAGGCTAGGCTTAAGGCCTGGGCACAAGTGCAGTGCTGGCTAGGATCAAGGCAGGGGGCACAAGTGCGGGCTAGGCTTAAGGCCTGGGCACAAGTGCGGGCTAGGCTTAAGGCCTGGGCACAAGTGTGGGTTAGGCTTAAGGCCGGGGCACAAGTGCGGGCTAGGCTTAAGGCCGGGGCACAAGTGCAGGCTAGGCTTAAGGCCGGGGCACAAGTGCAGGCTAGGCTTAAGGCCTGGGCACAAGTGCAGTGCTGGCTAGGATCAAGGCAGGGGTCACAAGTGCCGGCTAGGCTTAAGGCATGGGCACAAGTGCCAGCCAGGCTTAAGGCCTGGGCACAAGTGCGGGCTAGGCTTACGGCATGGGCACAAGTGCAGTGCTGGCCAGGATCAAGGCAGGGGGCACAAGTGCTGGATAGGCTTAAGGCATTCAGCTAACTCTTTGCACTCTTTGCATAAAGGGTTAGGGGCACCCATAGGGGTGAAGAGCTAGCTTTCACCCCTCTACTCTGTACTTGGACATTTAGGACTAGATCCTTTGTTGTACAGTGCGGAGCCTCTCCATAACCCCATGCTCCAAGCGACCAGGCACTTCTTGTCTGTCCTCCGTAAATGGGTAATGCCTTCTTCCCCAATTACAGTCGTGCATGCGCATTCAGATGGGACAAGAGCGAAGAGCGTAAAGCTGGCCCTATGTGCATGACCAACATGAAGCTGAAGACAAAAACAAACAAACAAGCATTCAAGGGGCTCAAAAGTGCAGGCTAGGCTTAAGGCCTGGGCACAAGTGCGGGCTAGGCTTAAGGCCTGGGCACAAGTGCTGGCTAGGATCAAGGCAGGGGGCACAAGTGCAGGCTAGGCTTAAGGCCTGGGCACAAGTGCGGGCTAGGCTTAAGGCCTGGGCACAAGTGCGGGCTAGGCTTAAGGCCTGGGCACAAGTGCGGGCTAGGCTTAAGGCCTGGGCACAAGTGCGGGCTAGGCTTAAGGCCGGGGCACAAGTGTGGGCTAGGCTTAAGGCCGGGGCACAAGTGCGGGCTAGGCTTAAGGCCGGGGCACAAGTGCGGCTAGGCTTATGGCCTGAGGACAAGTGCGGGCTAGGCTTAAGGCCTGGGCACAAGTGCAGGCTAGGCTTAAGGCCGGGGCACAAGTGCGGGCTAGGCTTAAGGCCTGGGCACAAGTGCGGGCTAGGCTTTAGGCCTGGGCACAAGTGCGGGCCAGGCTTAAGGCCTGGGCACAAGTGCGGGCTAGGCTTAAGGCCTGGGCACAAGTGCGGGCTAGGCTTAAGGCAGGGGCACAAGTGCGGGCTAGGCTTAAGGCAGGGGCACAAGTGCGGGCTTGGCTTAAGGCCTTTGCACAAGTGCGGGCTAGGCTTAAGGCCTGGGCACAAGTGCGGGCTAGGCTTAAGGCCTGGGCACAAGTGCGGGCTAGGCTTAAGGCCTGGACACAAGTGCGGGCTAGGCTTAAGGCCGGGGCACAAGTGCAGGCTAGGCTTAAGGCCTGGGCACAAGTGCAGTGCTGGCTAGGATCAAGGCAGGGGCCACAAGTGCCGGCTAGGCTTAAGGCATGGGCACAAGTGCCAGCCAGGCTTAAGGCATGGGCACAAGTGCAGTGCTGGCCAGGATCAAGGCAGGGGGCACAAGTGCTGGCTAGGCTTAAGGCATTCAGCTAACTCTTTGCACTCTTTGCATAAAGGGTTAGGCACCCATAGGGGTGAAGAGCTAGCTTTCACCCCTCTACTCTGTACTTGGACATTTAGGACTAGATCCTTTGTTGTACAGTGCGGAGCCTCTCCATAACCCCATGCTCCAAGCGACCAGGCACTTCTTGTCTGTCCTCCGTAAATGGGTAATGCCTTCTTCCCCAATTACAGTCGTGCATGCGCATTCAGACGGGACAAGAGCGAAGAGCGTAAAGCTGGCCCTATGTGCATAACCAACATGAAGCTGAAGACAAAAACAAACAAACAAGCATTCAAGGGGCTCAAAAGTGCAGGCTAGGCTTAAGGCCTGGGCACAAGTGCGGGCTAGGCTTAAGGCCTGGGCACAAGTGCGGGCTAGGCTTAAGGCCGGGGCACAAGTGCGGGCTAGGCTTAAGGCCGGGGCACAAGTGCGGGCTAGGCTTAAGGCCGGGGCACAAGTGCGGGCTAGGCTTATGGCCTGAGGACAAATGCGGGCTAGGCTTAAGGCCAGGGCACAAGTGCGGGCTAGGCTTAAGGCCAGGGCACAAGTGCGGGCTAGGCTTAAGGCCAGGGCACAAGTGCGGGCTAGGCTTTAGGCCTGGGCACAAGTGCGGGCCAGGCTTAAGGCCTGGGCACAAGTGCGGGCTAGGCTTAAGGCCTGGGCACAAGTGCGGGCTAGGCTTAAGGCAGGGGCACAAGTGCGGGCTAGGCTTAAGGCAGGGGCACAAGTGCGGGCTTGGCTTAAGGCCTGGGCACAAGTGCGGGCTAGGCTTAAGGCCTGGGCACAAGTGCTGGCTAGGATCAAGGCAGGGGCACAAGTGCGGGCTCGGCTTAAGGCAGGGGGCACAAGTGTGGGCTAGGCTTAAGGCCTGGGCACAAGTGCGGGCTAGGCTTAAGGCCTGGGCACAAGTGCGGGCTAGGCTTAAGGCCTGGGCACAAGTGCGGGCTCGGCTTAAGGCAGGGGCACAAGTGCGGGCTCGGCTTAAGGCAGGGGCACAAGTGCGGGCTCGGCTTAAGGCAGGGGCACAAGTGCGGGCTCGACTTAAGGCAGGGGCACAAGTGCGGGCTCGGCTTAAGGCCGGGGCACAAGTGCGGGCTCGGCTTAAGGCCGGGGCACAAGTGCGGGCTCGGCTTAAGGCCGGGGCACAAGTGCGGGCTAGGCTTAAGGCCTGGGCACAAGTGCGGGCTAAGCTTAAAGCCGGGGCACAAGTGCGGGCTAAGCTTAAAGCCGGGGCACAAGTGCGGGCTAGGCTTAAGGCCTGGGCACAAGTGCGGGCTAGGCTTAAGGCCTGGGCACAAGTGCGGGTTAGGCTTAAGGCCGGGGCACAAGTGCGGGCTAGGCTTAAGGCCGGGGCACAAGTGCGGGCTAGGCTTAAGGCCAGGGCACAAGTGCAGGCTAGGCTTAAGGCCTGGGCACAAGTGCTGGCTAGGATCAAGGCAGGGGCACAAGTGCGGGCTCGGCTTAAGGCAGGGGGCACAAGTGTGGGCTAGGCTTAAGGCCTGGGCACAAGTGCGGGCTAGGCTTAAGGCCTGGGCACAAGTGCGGGCTAGGCTTAAGGCCTGGGCACAAGTGCGGGCTAGGCTTAAGGCCTGGGCACAAGTGCGGGCTAGGCTTAAGGCCTGGGCACAAGTGCGGGCTAGGCTTAAGGCCGGGGCACAAGTGCGGGCTAGGCTTAAGGCCGGGGCACAAGTGCGGGCTAGGCTTAAGGCCGGGGCACAAGTGCGGGCTAGGCTTATGGCCTGAGGACAAGTGCGGGCTAGGCTTAAGGCCTGGGCACAAGTGCGGGCTAGGCTTAAGGCCAGGGCACAAGTGCGGGCTAGGCTTAAGGCCAGGGCACAAGTGCGGGCTAGGCTTAAGGCCTGGGCACAAGTGCGGGCTAGGCTTAAGGCCTGGGCACAAGTGCGGGCTAGGCTTAAGGCCTGGGCACAAGTGCGGGCTAGGCTTAAGGCCTGGGCACAAGTGCGGGCTAGGCTTAAGGCCTGGACACAAGTGCGGGCTAGGCTTAAGGCAGGGGCACAAGTGCGGGCTAGGCTTAAGGCAGGGGCACAAGTGCGGGCTTGGCTTAAGGCCTGGGCACAAGTGCGGGCTAGGCTTAAGGCCTGGGCACAAGTGCGGGCTAGGCTTAAGGCCTGGGCACAAGTGCGGGCTAGGCTTAAGGCCTGGGCACAAGTGCGGGCTAGGCTTAAGGCCTGGGCACAAGTGCGGGCTAGGCTTAAGGCCTGGGCACAAGTGCGGGCTAGGCTTAAGGCCTGGGCACAAGTGCAGGCTAGGCTTAAGGCCTGGGCACAAGTGCAGTGCTGGCTAGGACCAAGGCAGGGGGCACAAGTGCGGGCTAGGCTTAAGGCCTGGGCACAAGTGCGGGCTAGGCTTAAGGCTTGGGCACAAGTGCGGGCTGGGCTTAAGGCCTGGGCACAAGTGCGGGCTAGGCTTAAGGCCTGGGCACAAGTGCGGGCTAGGCTTAAGGCAGGGGCACAAGTGCGGGCTAGGCTTAAGGCAGGGGCACAAGTGCGGGCTTGGCTTAAGGCCTGGGCACAAGTGCTGGCTAGGATCAAGGCAGGGGGCACAAGTGCGGGCTAGGCTTAAGGCCTGGGCACAAGTGCGGGCTAGGCTTAAGGCCTGGGCACAAGAGCGGGCTAGGCTTAAGGCCTGGGCACAAGTGCGGGCTAGGCTTAAGGCCTGGGCACAAGTGCGGGCTAGGCTTAAGGCCTGAGCACAAGTGCGGGCTAGGCTTTAGGTCTGGGCACAAGTGCGGGCTAGGCTTAAGGCAGGGGCACAAGTGCGGGCTAGGCTTAAGGCAGGGGCACAAGTGCGGGCTAGGCTTAAGGCCTGGGCACAAGTGCGGGCTAGGCTTAAGGCAGGGGCACAAGTGCGGGCTCGGCTTAAGGCAGGGGCACAAGTGCGGGCTCGGCTTAAGGCAGGGGCACAAGTGCGGGCTCGGCTTAAGGCAGGGGCACAAGTGCGGGCTCGGCTTAAGGCAGGGGCACAAGTGCGGGCTCGACTTAAGGCAGGGGCACAAGTGCGGGCTCGGCTTAAGGCCGGGGCACAAGTGCGGGCTCGGCTTAAGGCCGGGGCACAAGTGCGGGCTCGGCTTAAGGCCGGGGCACAAGTGCGGGCTAGGCTTAAGGCCTGGGCACAAGTGCGGGCTAAGCTTAAAGCCGGGGCACAAGTGCGGGCTAAGCTTAAAGCCGGGGCACAAGTGCGGGCTAGGCTTAAGGCCTGGGCACAAGTGCGGGCTAGGCTTAAGGCCTGGGCACAAGTGCGGGTTAGGCTTAAGGCCGGGGCACAAGTGCGGGCTAGGCTTAAGGCCGGGGCACAAGTGCGGGCTAGGCTTAAGGCCAGGGCACAAGTGCAGGCTAGGCTTAAGGCCTGGGCACAAGTGCTGGCTAGGATCAAGGCAGGGGGCACAAGTGCGGGCTAGGCTTAAGGCCTGGGCACAAGTGCGGGCTAGGCTTAAGGCCTGGGCACAAGTGCGGGCTAGGCTTAAGGCCTGGGCACAAGTGCGGGCTAGGCTTAAGGCCTGGGCACAAGTGCAGGCTAGGCTTAAGGCCTGGGCACAAGTGCAGTGCTGGCTAGGATCAAGGCAGGGGGCACAAGTGCGGGCTAGGCTTAAGGCCTGGGCACAAGTGCGGGTTAGGCTTAAGGCCGGGGCACAAGTGCGGGCTAGGCTTAAGGCCGGGGCACAAGTGCAGGCTAGGCTTAAGGCCGGGGCACAAGTGCAGGCTAGGCTTAAGGCCTGGGCACAAGTGCAGTGCTGGCTAGGATCAAGGCAGGGGCCACAAGTGCCGGCTAGGCTTAAGGCATGGGCACAAGTGCCAGCCAGGCTTAAGGCCTGGGCACAAGTGCGGGCTAGGCTTACGGCATGGGCACAAGTGCAGTGCTGGCCAGGATCAAGGCAGGGGGCACAAGTGCTGGCTAGGCTTAAGGCATTCAGCTAACTCTTTGCACTCTTTGCATAAAGGGTTAGGGGCACCCATAGGGGTGAAGAGCTAGCTTTCACCCCTCTACTCTGTACTTGGACATTTAGGACTAGATCCTTTGTTGTACAGTGCGGAGCCTCTCCATAACCCCATGCTTCAAGCGACCAGGCACTTCTTGTCTGTCCTCCGTAAATGGGTAATGCCTTCTTCCCCAATTACAGTCGTGCATGCGCATTCAGATGGGACAAGAGCGAAGAGCGTAAAGCTGGCCCTATGTGCATGACCAACATGAAGCTGAAGACAAAAACAAACAAACAAGCATTCAAGGGGTTCAAAAGTGCAGGCTAGGCTTAAGGCCTGGGCACAAGTGCGGGCTAGGCTTAAGGCCTGGGCACAAGTGCTGGCTAGGATCAAGGCAGGGGGCACAAGTGCAGGCTAGGCTTAAGGCCTGGGCACAAGTGCGGGCTAGGCTTAAGGCCTGGGCACAAGTGCGGGCTAGGCTTAAGGCCTGGGCACAAGTGCGGGCTAGGCTTAAGGCCGGGGCACAAGTGTGGGCTAGGCTTAAGGCCGGGGCACAAGTGCGGGCTAGGCTTAAGGCCGGGGCACAAGTGCGGCTAGGCTTATGGCCTGAGGACAAGTGCGGGCTAGGCTTAAGGCCTGGGCACAAGTGCGGGCTAGGCTTAAGGCCGGGGCACAAGTGCGGGCTAGGCTTAAGGCCTGGGCACAAGTGCGGGCTAGGCTTTAGGCCTGGGCACAAGTGCGGGCCAGGCTTAAGGCCTGGGCACAAGTGCGGGCTAGGCTTAAGGCCTGGGCACAAGTGCGGGCTAGGCTTAAGGCAGGGGCACAAGTGCGGGCTAGGCTTAAGGCAGGGGCACAAGTGCGGGCTTGGCTTAAGGCCTGGGCACAAGTGCGGGCTAGGCTTAAGGCCTGGGCACAAGTGCTGGCTAGGATCAAGGCAGGGGCCACAAGTGCCGGCTAGGCTTAAGGCCTGGGCACAAGTGCGGGCTAGGCTTAAGGCCTGGGCACAAGTGCGGGCTAGGCTTAAGGCCTGGGCACAAGTGCGGGCTAGGCTTAAGGCCTGGACACAAGTGCGGGCTAGGCTTAAGGCCGGGGCACAAGTGCAGGCTAGGCTTAAGGCCTGGGCACAAGTGCAGTGCTGGCTAGGATCAAGGCAGGGGCCACAAGTGCCGGCTAGGCTTAAGGCATGGGCACAAGTGCCAGCCAGGCTTAAGGCATGGGCACAAGTGCAGTGCTGGCCAGGATCAAGGCAGGGGGCACAAGTGCTGGCTAGGCTTAAGGCATTCAGCTAACTCTTTGCACTCTTTGCATAAAGGGTTAGGCACCCATAGGGGTGAAGAGCTAGCTTTCACCCCTCTACTCTGTACTTGGACATTTAGGACTAGATCCTTTGTTGTACAGTGCGGAGCCTCTCCATAACCCCATGCTCCAAGCGACCAGGCACTTCTTGTCTGTCCTCCGTAAATGGGTAATGCCTTCTTCCCCAATTACAGTCGTGCATGCGCATTCAGACGGGACAAGAGCGAAGAGCGTAAAGCTGGCCCTATGTGCATAACCAACATGAAGCTGAAGACAAAAACAAACAAACAAGCATTCAAGGGGCTCAAAAGTGCAGGCTAGGCTTAAGGCCTGGGCACAAGTGCGGGCTAGGCTTAAGGCCTGGGCACAAGTGCGGGCTAGGCTTAAGGCCGGGGCACAAGTGCGGGCTAGGCTTAAGGCCGGGGCACAAGTGCGGGCTAGGCTTAAGGCCGGGGCACAAGTGCGGGCTAGGCTTATGGCCTGAGGACAAGTGCGGGCTAGGCTTAAGGCCAGGGCACAAGTGCGGGCTAGGCTTAAGGCCAAGGCACAAGTGCGGGCTAGGCTTAAGGCCAGGGCACAAGTGCGGGCTAGGCTTAAGGCCTGGGCACAAGTGCGGGCTAGGCTTAAGGCCTGGGCACAAGTGCGGGCTAGGCTTAAGGCCTGGGCACAAGTGCGGGCTAGGCTTAAGGCCTGGGCACAAGTGCGGGCTAGGCTTAAGGCCTGGACACAAGTGCGGGCTAGGCTTAAGGCAGGGGCACAAGTGCGGGCTAGGCTTAAGGCCTGGGCACAAGTGCGGGCTTGGCTTAAGGCCTGGGCAAAAGTGCTGGCTAGGATCAAGGCAGGGGGCACAAGTGCGGGCTAGGCTTAAGGCCTGGGCACAAGTGCGGGCTAGGCTTAAGGCCTGGGCACAAGTGCGGGCTAGGCTTAAGGCCTGGGCACAAGTGCGGGCTAGGCTTAAGGCCTGGGCACAAGTGCGGGCTAGGCTTAAGGCCTGGGCACAAGTGCGGGCTAGGCTTAAGGCCGGGGCACAAGTGCGGGCTAGGCTTAAGGCCTGGGCACAAGTGCGGGCTAGGCTTAAGGCCTGGGCACAAGTGCGGGCTAGGCTTAAGGCCTGGGCACAAGTGCGGGCTAGGCTTAAGGCCTGGGCACAAGTGCGGGCTAGGCTTTAGGCCTGGGCACAAGTGCGGGCTAGGCTTAAGGCCTGGGCACAAGTGCGGGCTAGGCTTAAGGCCTGGGCACAAGTGCGGGCTAGGCTTAAGGCCTGGGCACAAGTGCGGGCTAGGCTTAAGGCAGGGGCACAAGTGCGGGCTCGGCTTAAGGCAGGGGCACAAGTGCGGGCTCGGCTTAAGGCAGGGGCACAAGTGCGGGCTCGGCTTAAGGCCGGGGCACAAGTGCGGGCTAGGCATAAGGCAGGGGCACAAGTGCGGGCTTGGCTTAAGGCCTGGGCACAAGTGCTGGCTAGGATCAAGGCAGGGGGCACAAGTGCGGGCTAGGCTTAAGGCCTGGGCACAAGTGCGGGCTAGGCTTAAGGCCTGGGCACAAGAGCGGGCTAGGCTTAAGGCCTGGGCACAAGTGCGGGCTAGGCTTAAGGCCTGGGCACAAGTGCGGGCTAGGCTTAAGGCCTGAGCACAAGTGCGGGCTAGGCTTTAGGTCTGGGCACAAGTGCGGGCTAGGCTTAAGGCAGGGGCACAAGTGCGGGCTAGGCTTAAGGCAGGGGCACAAGTGCGGGCTAGGCTTAAGGCCTGGGCACAAGTGCGGGCTAGGCTTAAGGCAGGGGCACAAGTGCGGGCTCGGCTTAAGGCAGGGGCACAAGTGCGGGCTCGGCTTAAGGCAGGGGCACAAGTGCGGGCTCGGCTTAAGGCAGGGGCACAAGTGCGGGCTCGGCTTAAGGCAGGGGCACAAGTGCGGGCTCGACTTAAGGCAGGGGCACAAGTGCGGGCTCGGCTTAAGGCCGGGGCACAAGTGCGGGCTCGGCTTAAGGCCGGGGCACAAGTGCGGGCTCGGCTTAAGGCCGGGGCACAAGTGCGGGCTAGGCTTAAGGCCTGGGCACAAGTGCGGGCTAAGCTTAAAGCCGGGGCACAAGTGCGGGCTAGGCTTAAGGCCTGGGCACAAGTGCGGGCTAGGCTTAAGGCCTGGGCACAAGTGCGGGTTAGGCTTAAGGCCGGGGCACAAGTGCGGGCTAGGCTTAAGGCCGGGGCACAAGTGCGGGCTAGGCTTAAGGCCAGGGCACAAGTGCAGGCTAGGCTTAAGGCCTGGGCACAAGTGCTGGCTAGGATCAAGGCAGGGGGCACAAGTGCGGGCTAGGCTTAAGGCCTGGGCACAAGTGCGGGCTAGGCTTAAGGCCTGGGCACAAGTGCGGGCTAGGCTTAAGGCCTGGGCACAAGTGCGGGCTAGGCTTAAGGCCTGGGCACAAGTGCAGGCTAGGCTTAAGGCCTGGGCACAAGTGCAGTGCTGGCTAGGATCAAGGCAGGGGGCACAAGTGCGGGCTAGGCTTAAGGCCTGGGCACAAGTGCGGGCTAGGCTTAAGGCCTGGGCACAAGTGCGGGTTAGGCTTAAGGCCGGGGCACAAGTGCGGGCTAGGCTTAAGGCCGGGGCACAAGTGCAGGCTAGGCTTAAGGCCGGGGCACAAGTGCAGGCTAGGCTTAAGGCCTGGGCACAAGTGCAGTGCTGGCTAGGATCAAGGCAGGGGCCACAAGTGCCGGCTAGGCTTAAGGCATGGGCACAAGTGCCAGCCAGGCTTAAGGCCTGGGCACAAGTGCGGGCTAGGCTTACGGCATGGGCACAAGTGCAGTGCTGGCCAGGATCAAGGCAGGGGGCACAAGTGCTGGCTAGGCTTAAGGCATTCAGCTAACTCTTTGCACTCTTTGCATAAAGGGTTAGGGGCACCCATAGGGGTGAAGAGCTAGCTTTCACCCCTCTACTCTGTACTTGGACATTTAGGACTAGATCCTTTGTTGTACAGTGCGGAGCCTCTCCATAACCCCATGCTCCAAGCGACCAGGCACTTCTTGTCTGTCCTCCGTAAATGGGTAATGCCTTCTTCCCCAATTACAGTCGTGCATGCGCATTCAGATGGGACAAGAGCGAAGAGCGTAAAGCTGGCCCTATGTGCATGACCAACATGAAGCTGAAGACAAAAACAAACAAACAAGCATTCAAGGGGCTCAAAAGTGCAGGCTAGGCTTAAGGCCTGGGCACAAGTGCGGGCTAGGCTTAAGGCCTGGGCACAAGTGCTGGCTAGGATCAAGGCAGGGGGCACAAGTGCAGGCTAGGCTTAAGGCCTGGGCACAAGTGCGGGCTAGGCTTAAGGCCTGGGCACAAGTGCGGGCTAGGCTTAAGGCCTGGGCACAAGTGCGGGCTAGGCTTAAGGCCGGGGCACAAGTGTGGGCTAGGCTTAAGGCCGGGGCACAAGTGCGGGCTAGGCTTAAGGCCGGGGCACAAGTGCGGCTAGGCTTATGGCCTGAGGACAAGTGCGGGCTAGGCTTAAGGCCTGGGCACAAGTGCGGGCTAGGCTTAAGGCCGGGGCACAAGTGCGGGCTAGGCTTAAGGCCTGGGCACAAGTGCGGGCTAGGCTTTAGGCCTGGGCACAAGTGCGGGCCAGGCTTAAGGCCTGGGCACAAGTGCGGGCTAGGCTTAAGGCCTGGGCACAAGTGCGGGCTAGGCTTAAGGCAGGGGCACAAGTGCGGGCTAGGCTTAAGGCAGGGGCACAAGTGCGGGCTTGGCTTAAGGCCTGGGCACAAGTGCGGGCTAGGCTTAAGGCCTGGGCACAAGTGCTGGCTAGGATCAAGGCAGGGGCCACAAGTGCCGGCTAGGCTTAAGGCCTGGGCACAAGTGCGGGCTAGGCTTAAGGCCTGGGCACAAGTGCGGGCTAGGCTTAAGGCCTGGGCACAAGTGCGGGCTAGGCTTAAGGCCTGGACACAAGTGCGGGCTAGGCTTAAGGCCGGGGCACAAGTGCAGGCTAGGCTTAAGGCCTGGGCACAAGTGCAGTGCTGGCTAGGATCAAGGCAGGGGCCACAAGTGCCGGCTAGGCTTAAGGCATGGGCAAAAGTGCCAGCCAGGCTTAAGGCATGGGCACAAGTGCAGTGCTGGCCAGGATCAAGGCAGGGGGCACAAGTGCTGGCTAGGCTTAAGGCATTCAGCTAACTCTTTGCACTCTTTGCATAAAGGGTTAGGCACCCATAGGGGTGAAGAGCTAGCTTTCACCCCTCTACTCTGTACTTGGACATTTAGGACTAGATCCTTTGTTGTACAGTGCGGAGCCTCTCCATAACCCCATGCTCCAAGCGACCAGGCACTTCTTGTCTGTCCTCCGTAAATGGGTAATGCCTTCTTCCCCAATTACAGTCGTGCATGCGCATTCAGACGGGACAAGAGCGAAGAGCGTAAAGCTGGCCCTATGTGCATAACCAACATGAAGCTGAAGACAAAAACAAACAAACAAGCATTCAAGGGGCTCAAAAGTGCGGGCTAGGCTTAAGGCCTGGGCACAAGTGCGGGCTAGGCTTAAGGCCTGGGCACAAGTGCGGGCTAGGCTTAAGGCCGGGGCACAAGTGCGGGCTAGGCTTAAGGCCGGGGCACAAGTGCGGGCTAGGCTTAAGGCCGGGGCACAAGTGCGGGCTAGGCTTATGGCCTGAGGACAAGTGCGGGCTAGGCTTAAGGCCAGGGCACAAGTGCGGGCTAGGCTTAAGGCCAGGGCACAAGTGCGGGCTAGGCTTAAGGCCAGGGCACAAGTGCGGGCTAGGCTTAAGGCCTGGGCACAAGTGCGGGCTAGGCTTAAGGCCTGGGCACAAGTGCGGGCTAGGCTTAAGGCCTGGGCACAAGTGCGGGCTAGGCTTAAGGCCTGGGCACAAGTGCGGGCTAGGCTTAAGGCCTGGACACAAGTGCGGGCTAGGCTTAAGGCAGGGGCACAAGTGCGGGCTAGGCTTAAGGCCTGGGCACAAGTGCGGGCTTGGCTTAAGGCCTGGGCACAAGTGCTGGCTAGGATCAAGGCAGGGGGCACAAGTGCGGGCTAGGCTTAAGGCCTGGGCACAAGTGCGGGCTAGGCTTAAGGCCTGGGCACAAGTGCGGGCTAGGCTTAAGGCCTGGGCACAAGTGCGGGCTAGGCTTAAGGCCTGGGCACAAGTGCGGGCTAGGCTTAAGGCCTGGGCACAAGTGCGGGCTAGGCTTAAGGCCGGGGCACAAGTGCGGGCTAGGCTTAAGGCCTGGGCACAAGTGCGGGCTAGGCTTAAGGCCTGGGCACAAGTGCGGGCTAGGCTTTAGGCCTGGGCACAAGTGCGGGCTAGGCTTAAGGCCTGGGCACAAGTGCGGGCTAGGCTTAAGGCCTGGGCACAAGTGCGGGCTAGGCTTAAGGCCTGGGCACAAGTGCGGGCTAGGCTTAAGGCAGGGGCACAAGTGCGGGCTCGGCTTAAGGCAGGGGCACAAGTGCGGGCTCGGCTTAAGGCAGGGGCACAAGTGCGGGCTCGGCTTAAGGCCGGGGCACAAGTGCGGGCTAGGCATAAGGCCGGGGCACAAGTGCGGGCTAGGCTTATGGCCTGAGGACAAGTGCGGGCTAGGCTTAAGGCCTGGGCACAAGTGCGGGCTAAGCTTAAGGCCGGGGCACAAGTGCGGGCTCGGCTTAAGGCCGGGGCACAAGTGCGGGCTCGGCGTAAGGCCGGGGCACAAGTGCGGGCTCGGCTTAAGGCCGGGGCACAAGTGCGGGCTAGGCTTAAGGCCTGGGCACAAGTGCGGGCTAGGCTTAAGGCCTGGGCACAAGTGCGGGCTAGGCTTAAGGCCTGGGCACAAGTGCGGGCTAGGCTTAAGGCCTGGGCACAAGTGCGGGCTAGGCTTTAGGCCTGGGCACAAGTGCGGGCTAGGCTTAAGGCCTGGGCACAAGTGCGGGCTAGGCTTAAGGCCTGGGCACAAGTGCGGGCTAGGCTTAAGGCCTGGGCACAAGTGCGGGCTAGGCTTAAGGCAGGGGCACAAGTGCGGGCTCGGCTTAAGGCAGGGGCACAAGTGCGGGCTCGGCTTAAGGCAGGGGCACAAGTGCGGGCTCGGCTTAAGGCCGGGGCACAAGTGCGGGCTAGGCATAAGGCCGGGGCACAAGTGCGGGCTAGGCTTATGGCCTGAGGACAAGTGCGGGCTAGGCTTAAGGCCTGGGCACAAGTGCGGGCTAAGCTTAAGGCCGGGGCACAAGTGCGGGCTCGGCTTAAGGCCGGGGCACAAGTGCGGGCTCGGCGTAAGGCCGGGGCACAAGTGCGGGCTCGGCTTAAGGCCGGGGCACAAGTGCGGGCTAGGCTTAAGGCCTGGGCACAAGTGCGGGCTAGGCTTAAGGCCTGGGCACAAGTGCGGGCTAGGCTTAAGGCCTGGGCACAAGTGCGGGCTAGGCTTAAGGCCTGGGCACAAGTGCGGGCTAGGCTTAAGGCCTGGGCACAAGTGCGGGCTAGGCTTAAGGCCTGGGCACAAGTGCGGGCTAGGCTTAAGGCCTGGGCACAAGTGCGGGCTAAGCTTAAAGCCGGGGCACAAGTGTGGGCTAAGCTTAAGGCCTGGGCACAAGTGCGGGCTAGGCTTAAGGCCTGGGCACAAGTGCGGGTTAGGCTTAAGGCCGGGGCACAAGTGCGGGCTAGGCTTAAGGCCTGGGCACAAGTGCGGGCTAGGCTTAAGGCCTGGGCACAAGTGCGGGCTAGGCTTAAGGCAGGGGCACAAGTGCGGGCTAGGCTTAAGGCAGGGGCACAAGTGCGGGCTTGGCTTAAGGCCTGGGCACAAGTGCGGGCTAGGCTTAAGGCCTGGGCACAAGTGCTGGCTAGGATCAAGGCAGGGGCCACAAGTGCCGGCTAGGCTTAAGGCCTGGGCACAAGTGCGGGCTAGGCTTAAGGCCTGGGCACAAGTGCGGGCTAGGCTTAAGGCCTGGGCACAAGTGCGGGCTAGGCTTAAGGCCTGGACACAAGTGCGGGCTAGGCTTAAGGCCGGGGCACAAGTGCAGGCTAGGCTTAAGGCCTGGGCACAAGTGCAGTGCTGGCTAGGATCAAGGCAGGGGCCACAAGTGCCGGCTAGGCTTAAGGCATGGGCAAAAGTGCCAGCCAGGCTTAAGGCATGGGCACAAGTGCAGTGCTGGCCAGGATCAAGGCAGGGGGCACAAGTGCTGGCTAGGCTTAAGGCATTCAGCTAACTCTTTGCACTCTTTGCATAAAGGGTTAGGCACCCATAGGGGTGAAGAGCTAGCTTTCACCCCTCTACTCTGTACTTGGACATTTAGGACTAGATCCTTTGTTGTACAGTGCGGAGCCTCTCCATAACCCCATGCTCCAAGCGACCAGGCACTTCTTGTCTGTCCTCCGTAAATGGGTAATGCCTTCTTCCCCAATTACAGTCGTGCATGCGCATTCAGACGGGACAAGAGCGAAGAGCGTAAAGCTGGCCCTATGTGCATAACCAACATGAAGCTGAAGACAAAAACAAACAAACAAGCATTCAAGGGGCTCAAAAGTGCGGGCTAGGCTTAAGGCCTGGGCACAAGTGCGGGCTAGGCTTAAGGCCTGGGCACAAGTGCGGGCTAGGCTTAAGGCCGGGGCACAAGTGCGGGCTAGGCTTAAGGCCGGGGCACAAGTGCGGGCTAGGCTTAAGGCCGGGGCACAAGTGCGGGCTAGGCTTATGGCCTGAGGACAAGTGCGGGCTAGGCTTAAGGCCAGGGCACAAGTGCGGGCTAGGCTTAAGGCCAGGGCACAAGTGCGGGCTAGGCTTAAGGCCAGGGCACAAGTGCGGGCTAGGCTTAAGGCCTGGGCACAAGTGCGGGCTAGGCTTAAGGCCTGGGCACAAGTGCGGGCTAGGCTTAAGGCCTGGGCACAAGTGCGGGCTAGGCTTAAGGCCTGGGCACAAGTGCGGGCTAGGCTTAAGGCCTGGACACAAGTGCGGGCTAGGCTTAAGGCAGGGGCACAAGTGCGGGCTAGGCTTAAGGCCTGGGCACAAGTGCGGGCTTGGCTTAAGGCCTGGGCACAAGTGCTGGCTAGGATCAAGGCAGGGGGCACAAGTGCGGGCTAGGCTTAAGGCCTGGGCACAAGTGCGGGCTAGGCTTAAGGCCTGGGCACAAGTGCGGGCTAGGCTTAAGGCCTGGGCACAAGTGCGGGCTAGGCTTAAGGCCTGGGCACAAGTGCGGGCTAGGCTTAAGGCCTGGGCACAAGTGCGGGCTAGGCTTAAGGCCGGGGCACAAGTGCGGGCTAGGCTTAAGGCCTGGGCACAAGTGCGGGCTAGGCTTAAGGCCTGGGCACAAGTGCGGGCTAGGCTTTAGGCCTGGGCACAAGTGCAGGCTAGGCTTAAGGCCTGGGCACAAGTGCGGGCTAGGCTTAAGGCCTGGGCACAAGTGCGGGCTAGGCTTAAGGCCTGGGCACAAGTGCGGGCTAGGCTTAAGGCAGGGGCACAAGTGCGGGCTCGGCTTAAGGCAGGGGCACAAGTGCGGGCTCGGCTTAAGGCAGGGGCACAAGTGCGGGCTCGGCTTAAGGCCGGGGCACAAGTGCGGGCTAGGCATAAGGCCGGGGCACAAGTGCGGGCTAGGCTTATGGCCTGAGGACAAGTGCGGGCTAGGCTTAAGGCCTGGGCACAAGTGCGGGCTAAGCTTAAGGCCGGGGCACAAGTGCGGGCTCGGCTTAAGGCCGGGGCACAAGTGCGGGCTCGGCGTAAGGCCGGGGCACAAGTGCGGGCTCGGCTTAAGGCCGGGGCACAAGTGCGGGCTAGGCTTAAGGCCTGGGCACAAGTGCGGGCTAGGCTTAAGGCCTGGGCACAAGTGCGGGCTAGGCTTAAGGCAGGGGCACAAGTGCGGGCTCGGCTTAAGGCAGGGGCACAAGTGCGGGCTCGGCTTAAGGCAGGGGCACAAGTGCGGGCTCGGCGTAAGGCCGGGGCACAAGTGCGGGCTCGGCTTAAGGCCGGGGCACAAGTGCGGGCTAGGCTTAAGGCCTGGACACAAGTGCGGGCTAGGCTTAAGGCCTGGGCACAAGTGCGGGCTAGGCTTAAGGCAGGGGCACAAGTGCGGGCTCGGCTTAAGGCAGGGGCACAAGTGCGGGCTCGGCTTAAGGCAGGGGCACAAGTGCGGGCTCGGCTTAAGGCCGGGGCACAAGTGCGGGCTAGGCATAAGGCCGGGGCACAAGTGCGGGCTAGGCTTATGGCCTGAGGACAAGTGCGGGCTAGGCTTAAGGCCTGGGCACAAGTGCGGGCTAAGCTTAAGGCCGGGGCACAAGTGCGGGCTCGGCTTAAGGCCGGGGCACAAGTGCGGGCTCGGCGTAAGGCCGGGGCACAAGTGCGGGCTCGGCTTAAGGCCGGGGCACAAGTGCGGGCTAGGCTTAAGGCCTGGGCACAAGTGCGGGCTAGGCTTAAGGCCTGGGCACAAGTGCGGGCTAGGCTTAAGGCCTGGGCACAAGTGCGGGCTAGGCTTAAGGCCTGGGCACAAGTGCGGGCTAGGCTTAAGGCCTGGGCACAAGTGCGGGCTAGGCTTAAGGCCTGGGCACAAGTGCGGGCTAGGCTTAAGGCCTGGGCACAAGTGCGGGCTAAGCTTAAAGCCGGGGCACAAGTGTGGGCTAAGCTTAAGGCCTGGGCACAAGTGCGGGCTAGGCTTAAGGCCTGGGCACAAGTGCGGGTTAGGCTTAAGGCCGGGGCACAAGTGCGGGCTAGGCTTAAGGCCTGGGCACAAGTGCGGGCTAGGCTTAAGGCCTGGGCACAAGTGCGGGCTAGGCTTAAGGCCTGGGCACAAGTGCGGGCTAGGCTTAAGGCCGGGGCACAAGTGCAGGCTAGGCTTAAGGCCTGGGCACAAGTGCAGTGCTGGCTAGGATCAAGGCAGGGGCCACAAGTGCCGGCTAGGCTTAAGGCCTGGGCACAAGTGCGGGCTAGGCTTAAGGCCTGGGCACAAGTGCGGGTTAGGCTTAAGGCCGGGGCACAAGTGCGGGCTAGGCTTAAGGCCTAGGCACAAGTGCGGGCTAGGCTTAAGGCCTGGGCACAAGTGCGGGCTAGGCCTAAGGCCTGGACACAAGTGTGGGCTAGGCTTAAGGCCGGGGCACAAGTGCAGGCTAGGCTTAAGGCCTGGGCACAAGTGCAGTGCTGGCTAGGATCAAGGCAGGGGCCACAAGTGCCGGCTAGGCTTAAGGCATGGGCACAAGTGCCAGCCAGGCTTAAGGCATGGGCACAAGTGCAGTGCTGGCCAGGATCAAGGCAGGGGGCACAAGTGCTGGCTAGGCTTAAGGCATTCAGCTAACTCTTTGCACTCTTTGCATAAAGGGTTAGGCACCCATAGGGGTGAAGAGCTAGCTTTCACCCCTCTACTCTGTACTTGGACATTTAGGACTAGATCCTTTGTTGTACAGTGCGGAGCCTCTCCATAACCCCATGCTCCAAGCGACCAGGCACTTCTTGTCTGTCCTCCGTAAATGGGTAATGCCTTCTTCCCCAATTACAGTCGTGCATGCGCATTCAGACGGGACAAGAGCGAAGAGCGTAAAGCTGGCCCTATGTGCATAACCAACATGAAGCTGAAGACAAAAACAAACAAACAAGCATTCAAGGGGCTCAAAAGTGCAGGCTAGGCTTAAGGCCTGGGCACAAGTGCGGGCTAGGCTTAAGGCCTTGGCACAAGTGCTGGCTAGGATCAAGGCAGGGGGCACAAGTGCAGGCTAGGCTTAAGGCCTGGGCACAAGTGCGGGCTAGGTTTAAGGCCTGGGCACAAGTGCGGGCTAGGCTTAAGGCCTGGGCACAAGTGCGGGCTAGGCTTAAGGCCTGGGCACAAGTGCGGGCTAGGCTTAAGGCCGGGGCACAAGTGCGGGCTAGGCTTAAGGCCGGGGCACAAGTGCGGGCTAGGCTTAAGGCCGGGGCACAAGTGCGGGCTAGGCTTATGGCCTGAGGACAAGTGCGGGCTAGGCTTAAGGCCTGGGCACAAGTGCGGGCTAGGCTTAAGGCCAGGGCACAAGTGCGGGCTAGGCTTAAGGCCAGGGCACAAGTGCGGGCTAGGCTTAAGGCCTGGGCACAAGTGCGGGCTAGGCTTTAGGCCTGGGCACAAGTGCGGGCTAGGCTTAAGGCCTGGGCACAAGTGCGGGCTAGGCTTAAGGCCTGGGCACAAGTGTGGGCTAGGCTTAAGGCAGGGGCACAAGTGCGGGCTAGGCTTAAGGCAGGGGCACAAGTGCGGGCTAGGCTTAAGGCAGGGGCACAAGTGCGGGCTAGGCTTAAGGCCTGGGCACAAGTGCGGGCTAGGCTTAAGGCCTGGGCACAAGTGCTGGCTAGGATCAAGGCAGGGGGCACAAGTGCGGGCTAGGCTTAAGGCCTGGGCACAAGTGCGGGCTAGGCTTAAGGCCTGGGCACAAGTGCGGGCTAGGCTTAAGGCCTGGGCACAAGTGCGGGCTAGGCTTAAGGCCTGGGCACAAGAGCGGGCTAGGCTTAAGGCCTGGGCACAAGTGCGGGCTAGGCTTAAGGCCTGGGCACAAGTGCGGGCTGGGCTTTAGGCCTGGGCACAAGTGCGGGCTAGGCTTAAGGCAGGGGCACAAGTGCGGGCTAGGCTTAAGGCAGGGGCACAAGTGCGGGCTAGGCTTAAGGCCTGGGCACAAGTGCGGGCTAGGCTTAAGGCAGGGGCACAAGTGCGGGCTCGGCTTAAGGCAGGGGCACAAGTGCGGGCTCGGCTTAAGGCAGGGGCACAAGTGCGGGCTCGGCTTAAGGCCGAGGCACAAGTGCGGGCTCGGCTTAAGGCCGAGGCACAAGTGCGGGCTAGGCTTAAGGCCTGGGCACAAGTGCGGGCTAAGCTTAAAGCCGGGGCACAAGTGCGGGCTAAGCTTAAAGCCGGGGCACAAGTGCGGGCTAGGCTTAAGGCCTGGGCACAAGTGCGGGCTAGGCTTAAGGCCTGGGCACAAGTGCGGGTTAGGCTTAAGGCCGGGGCACAAGTGCGGGCTAGGCTTAAGGCCGGGGCACAAGTGCGGGCTAGGCTTAAGGCCAGGGCACAAGTGCGGGCTAGGCTTAAGGCCAGGGCACAAGTGCGGGCTAGGCTTAAGGCCAGGGCACAAGTGCGGGCTAGGCTTAAGGCCTGGGCACAAGTGCGGGCTAGGCTTTAGGCCTGGGCACAAGTGCGGGCTAGGCTTAAGGCCTGGGCACAAGTGCGGGCTAGGCTTAAGGCCTGGGCACAAGTGTGGGCTAGGCTTAAGGCAGGGGCACAAGTGCGGGCTAGGCTTAAGGCAGGGGCACAAGTGCGGGCTAGGCTTAAGGCCTGGGCACAAGTGCGGGCTAGGCTTAAGGCCTGGGCACAAGTGCTGGCTAGGATCAAGGCAGGGGGCACAAGTGCGGGCTAGGCTTAAGGCCTGGGCACAAGTGCGGGCTAGGCTTAAGGCCTGGGCACAAGTGCGGGCTAGGCTTAAGGCCTGGGCACAAGTGCGGGCTAGGCTTAAGGCCTGGGCACAAGAGCGGGCTAGGCTTAAGGCCTGGGCACAAGTGCGGGCTAGGCTTAAGGCCTGGGCACAAGTGCGGGCTAGGCTTAAGGCCTGGGCACAAGTGCGGGCTGGGCTTTAGGCCTGGGCACAAGTGCGGGCTAGGCTTAAGGCAGGGGCACAAGTGCGGGCTAGGCTTAAGGCAGGGGCACAAGTGCGGGCTAGGCTTAAGGCCTGGGCACAAGTGCGGGCTAGGCTTAAGGCAGGGGCACAAGTGCGGGCTCGGCTTAAGGCAGGGGCACAAGTGCGGGCTCGGCTTAAGGCAGGGGCACAAGTGCGGGCTCGGCTTAAGGCCGAGGCACAAGTGCGGGCTCGGCTTAAGGCCGAGGCACAAGTGCGGGCTAGGCTTAAGGCCTGGGCACAAGTGCGGGCTAAGCTTAAAGCCGGGGCACAAGTGCGGGCTAAGCTTAAAGCCGGGGCACAAGTGCGGGCTAGGCTTAAGGCCTGGGCACAAGTGCGGGCTAGGCTTAAGGCCTGGGCACAAGTGCGGGTTAGGCTTAAGGCCGGGGCACAAGTGCGGGCTAGGCTTAAGGCCGGGGCACAAGTGCGGGCTAGGCTTAAGGCCAGGGCACAAGTGCAGGCTAGGCTTAAGGCCTGGGCACAAGTGCTGGCTAGGATCAAGGCAGGGGGCACAAGTGCGGGCTAGGCTTAAGGCCTGGGCACAAGTGCGGGCTAGGCTTAAGGCCTGGGCACAAGTGCGGGCTAGGCTTAAGGCCTGGGCACAAGTGCGGGCTAGGCTTAAGGCCTGGGCACAAGTGCAGGCTAGGCTTAAGGCATGGGCACAAGTGCAGTGCTGGCCAGGATCAAGGCAGGGGGCACAAGTGCTGGCTAGGCTTAAGGCATTCAGCTAACTCTTTGCACTCTTTGCATAAAGGGTTAGGCACCCATAGGGGTGAAGAGCTAGCTTTCACCCCTCTACTCTGTACTTGGACATTTAGGACTAGATCCTTTGTTGTACAGTGCGGAGCCTCTCCATAACCCCATGCTCCAAGCGACCAGGCACTTCTTGTCTGTCCTCCGTAAATGGGTAATGCCTTCTTCCCCAATTACAGTCGTGCATGCGCATTCAGACGGGACAAGAGCGAAGAGCGTAAAGCTGGCCCTATGTGCATAACCAACATGAAGCTGAAGACAAAAACAAACAAACAAGCATTCAAGGGGCTCAAAAGTGCAGGCTAGGCTTAAGGCCTGGGCACAAGTGCGGGCTAGGCTTAAGGCCTTGGCACAAGTGCTGGCTAGGATCAAGGCAGGGGGCACAAGTGCAGGCTAGGCTTAAGGCCTGGGCACAAGTGCGGGCTAGGTTTAAGGCCTGGGCACAAGTGCGGGCTAGGCTTAAGGCCTGGGCACAAGTGCGGGCTAGGCTTAAGGCCTGGGCACAAGTGCGGGCTAGGCTTAAGGCCGGGGCACAAGTGCGGGCTAGGCTTAAGGCCGGGGCACAAGTGCGGGCTAGGCTTAAGGCCGGGGCACAAGTGCGGGCTAGGCTTATGGCCTGAGGACAAGTGCGGGCTAGGCTTAAGGCCTGGGCACAAGTGCGGGCTAGGCTTAAGGCCAGGGCACAAGTGCGGGCTAGGCTTAAGGCCAGGGCACAAGTGCGGGCTAGGCTTAAGGCCTGGGCACAAGTGCGGGCTAGGCTTTAGGCCTGGGCACAAGTGCGGGCTAGGCTTAAGGCCTGGGCACAAGTGCGGGCTAGGCTTAAGGCCTGGGCACAAGTGTGGGCTAGGCTTAAGGCAGGGGCACAAGTGCGGGCTAGGCTTAAGGCAGGGGCACAAGTGCGGGCTAGGCTTAAGGCAGGGGCACAAGTGCGGGCTAGGCTTAAGGCCTGGGCACAAGTGCGGGCTAGGCTTAAGGCCTGGGCACAAGTGCTGGCTAGGATCAAGGCAGGGGGCACAAGTGCGGGCTAGGCTTAAGGCCTGGGCACAAGTGCGGGCTAGGCTTAAGGCCTGGGCACAAGTGCGGGCTAGGCTTAAGGCCTGGGCACAAGTGCGGGCTAGGCTTAAGGCCTGGGCACAAGAGCGGGCTAGGCTTAAGGCCTGGGCACAAGTGCGGGCTAGGCTTAAGGCCTGGGCACAAGTGCGGGCTGGGCTTTAGGCCTGGGCACAAGTGCGGGCTAGGCTTAAGGCAGGGGCACAAGTGCGGGCTAGGCTTAAGGCAGGGGCACAAGTGCGGGCTAGGCTTAAGGCCTGGGCACAAGTGCGGGCTAGGCTTAAGGCAGGGGCACAAGTGCGGGCTCGGCTTAAGGCAGGGGCACAAGTGCGGGCTCGGCTTAAGGCAGGGGCACAAGTGCGGGCTCGGCTTAAGGCCGAGGCACAAGTGCGGGCTCGGCTTAAGGCCGAGGCACAAGTGCGGGCTAGGCTTAAGGCCTGGGCACAAGTGCGGGCTAAGCTTAAAGCCGGGGCACAAGTGCGGGCTAAGCTTAAAGCCGGGGCACAAGTGCGGGCTAGGCTTAAGGCCTGGGCACAAGTGCGGGCTAGGCTTAAGGCCTGGGCACAAGTGCGGGTTAGGCTTAAGGCCGGGGCACAAGTGCGGGCTAGGCTTAAGGCCGGGGCACAAGTGCGGGCTAGGCTTAAGGCCAGGGCACAAGTGCGGGCTAGGCTTAAGGCCAGGGCACAAGTGCGGGCTAGGCTTAAGGCCAGGGCACAAGTGCGGGCTAGGCTTAAGGCCTGGGCACAAGTGCGGGCTAGGCTTTAGGCCTGGGCACAAGTGCGGGCTAGGCTTAAGGCCTGGGCACAAGTGCGGGCTAGGCTTAAGGCCTGGGCACAAGTGTGGGCTAGGCTTAAGGCAGGGGCACAAGTGCGGGCTAGGCTTAAGGCAGGGGCACAAGTGCGGGCTAGGCTTAAGGCCTGGGCACAAGTGCGGGCTAGGCTTAAGGCCTGGGCACAAGTGCTGGCTAGGATCAAGGCAGGGGGCACAAGTGCGGGCTAGGCTTAAGGCCTGGGCACAAGTGCGGGCTAGGCTTAAGGCCTGGGCACAAGTGCGGGCTAGGCTTAAGGCCTGGGCACAAGTGCGGGCTAGGCTTAAGGCCTGGGCACAAGAGCGGGCTAGGCTTAAGGCCTGGGCACAAGTGCGGGCTAGGCTTAAGGCCTGGGCACAAGTGCGGGCTAGGCTTAAGGCCTGGGCACAAGTGCGGGCTGGGCTTTAGGCCTGGGCACAAGTGCGGGCTAGGCTTAAGGCAGGGGCACAAGTGCGGGCTAGGCTTAAGGCAGGGGCACAAGTGCGGGCTAGGCTTAAGGCCTGGGCACAAGTGCGGGCTAGGCTTAAGGCAGGGGCACAAGTGCGGGCTCGGCTTAAGGCAGGGGCACAAGTGCGGGCTCGGCTTAAGGCAGGGGCACAAGTGCGGGCTCGGCTTAAGGCCGAGGCACAAGTGCGGGCTCGGCTTAAGGCCGAGGCACAAGTGCGGGCTAGGCTTAAGGCCTGGGCACAAGTGCGGGCTAAGCTTAAAGCCGGGGCACAAGTGCGGGCTAAGCTTAAAGCCGGGGCACAAGTGCGGGCTAGGCTTAAGGCCTGGGCACAAGTGCGGGCTAGGCTTAAGGCCTGGGCACAAGTGCGGGTTAGGCTTAAGGCCGGGGCACAAGTGCGGGCTAGGCTTAAGGCCGGGGCACAAGTGCGGGCTAGGCTTAAGGCCAGGGCACAAGTGCAGGCTAGGCTTAAGGCCTGGGCACAAGTGCTGGCTAGGATCAAGGCAGGGGGCACAAGTGCGGGCTAGGCTTAAGGCCTGGGCACAAGTGCGGGCTAGGCTTAAGGCCTGGGCACAAGTGCGGGCTAGGCTTAAGGCCTGGGCACAAGTGCGGGCTAGGCTTAAGGCCTGGGCACAAGTGCAGGCTAGGCTTAAGGCCTGGGCACAAGTGCAGTGCTGGCTAGGATCAAGGCAGGGGGCACAAGTGCGGGCTAGGCTTAAGGCCTGGGCACAAGTGCGGGCTAGGCTTAAGGCCTGGGCACAAGTGTGGGTTAGGCTTAAGGCCGGGGCACAAGTGCGGGCTAGGCTTAAGGCCGGGGCACAAGTGCAGGCTAGGCTTAAGGCCGGGGCACAAGTGCAGGCTAGGCTTAAGGCCTGGGCACAAGTGCAGTGCTGGCTAGGATCAAGGCAGGGGTCACAAGTGCCGGCTAGGCTTAAGGCATGGGCACAAGTGCCAGCCAGGCTTAAGGCCTGGGCACAAGTGCGGGCTAGGCTTACGGCATGGGCACAAGTGCAGTGCTGGCCAGGATCAAGGCAGGGGGCACAAGTGCTGGATAGGCTTAAGGCATTCAGCTAACTCTTTGCACTCTTTGCATAAAGGGTTAGGGGCACCCATAGGGGTGAAGAGCTAGCTTTCACCCCTCTACTCTGTACTTGGACATTTAGGACTAGATCCTTTGTTGTACAGTGCGGAGCCTCTCCATAACCCCATGCTCCAAGCGACCAGGCACTTCTTGTCTGTCCTCCGTAAATGGGTAATGCCTTCTTCCCCAATTACAGTCGTGCATGCGCATTCAGATGGGACAAGAGCGAAGAGCGTAAAGCTGGCCCTATGTGCATGACCAACATGAAGCTGAAGACAAAAACAAACAAACAAGCATTCAAGGGGCTCAAAAGTGCAGGCTAGGCTTAAGGCCTGGGCACAAGTGCGGGCTAGGCTTAAGGCCTGGGCACAAGTGCTGGCTAGGATCAAGGCAGGGGGCACAAGTGCAGGCTAGGCTTAAGGCCTGGGCACAAGTGCGGGCTAGGCTTAAGGCCTGGGCACAAGTGCGGGCTAGGCTTAAGGCCTGGGCACAAGTGCGGGCTAGGCTTAAGGCCTGGGCACAAGTGCGGGCTAGGCTTAAGGCCGGGGCACAAGTGTGGGCTAGGCTTAAGGCCGGGGCACAAGTGCGGGCTAGGCTTAAGGCCGGGGCACAAGTGCGGCTAGGCTTATGGCCTGAGGACAAGTGCGGGCTAGGCTTAAGGCCTGGGCACAAGTGCAGGCTAGGCTTAAGGCCGGGGCACAAGTGCGGGCTAGGCTTAAGGCCTGGGCACAAGTGCGGGCTAGGCTTTAGGCCTGGGCACAAGTGCGGGCCAGGCTTAAGGCCTGGGCACAAGTGCGGGCTAGGCTTAAGGCCTGGGCACAAGTGCGGGCTAGGCTTAAGGCAGGGGCACAAGTGCGGGCTAGGCTTAAGGCAGGGGCACAAGTGCGGGCTTGGCTTAAGGCCTTTGCACAAGTGCGGGCTAGGCTTAAGGCCTGGGCACAAGTGCGGGCTAGGCTTAAGGCCTGGGCACAAGTGCGGGCTAGGCTTAAGGCCTGGACACAAGTGCGGGCTAGGCTTAAGGCCGGGGCACAAGTGCAGGCTAGGCTTAAGGCCTGGGCACAAGTGCAGTGCTGGCTAGGATCAAGGCAGGGGCCACAAGTGCCGGCTAGGCTTAAGGCATGGGCACAAGTGCCAGCCAGGCTTAAGGCATGGGCACAAGTGCAGTGCTGGCCAGGATCAAGGCAGGGGGCACAAGTGCTGGCTAGGCTTAAGGCATTCAGCTAACTCTTTGCACTCTTTGCATAAAGGGTTAGGCACCCATAGGGGTGAAGAGCTAGCTTTCACCCCTCTACTCTGTACTTGGACATTTAGGACTAGATCCTTTGTTGTACAGTGCGGAGCCTCTCCATAACCCCATGCTCCAAGCGACCAGGCACTTCTTGTCTGTCCTCCGTAAATGGGTAATGCCTTCTTCCCCAATTACAGTCGTGCATGCGCATTCAGACGGGACAAGAGCGAAGAGCGTAAAGCTGGCCCTATGTGCATAACCAACATGAAGCTGAAGACAAAAACAAACAAACAAGCATTCAAGGGGCTCAAAAGTGCAGGCTAGGCTTAAGGCCTGGGCACAAGTGCGGGCTAGGCTTAAGGCCTGGGCACAAGTGCGGGCTAGGCTTAAGGCCGGGGCACAAGTGCGGGCTAGGCTTAAGGCCGGGGCACAAGTGCGGGCTAGGCTTAAGGCCGGGGCACAAGTGCGGGCTAGGCTTATGGCCTGAGGACAAATGCGGGCTAGGCTTAAGGCCAGGGCACAAGTGCGGGCTAGGCTTAAGGCCAGGGCACAAGTGCGGGCTAGGCTTAAGGCCAGGGCACAAGTGCGGGCTAGGCTTAAGGCCTGGGCACAAGTGCGGGCTAGGCTTAAGGCCTGGGCACAAGTGCGGGCTAGGTTTAAGGCCTGGGCACAAGTGCGGGCTAGGCTTAAGGCCTGGGCACAAGTGCGGGCTAGGCTTAAGGCCTGGACACAAGTGCGGGCTAGGCCTAAGGCAGGGGCACAAGTGCGGGCTAGGCTTAAGGCCTGGGCACAAGTGCGGGCTTGGCTTAAGGCCTGGGCACAAGTGCTGGCTAGGATCAAGGCAGGGGGCACAAGTGCGGGCTAGGCTTAAGGCCTGGGCACAAGTGCCGGCTAGGCTTAAGGCCTGGGCACAAGTGCGGGCTAGGCTTAAGGCCTGGGCACAAGTGCGGGCTAGGCTTAAGGCCTGGGCACAAGTGCGGGCTAGGCTTAAGGCCTGGGCACAAGTGCGGGCTAGGCTTAAGGCCTGGGCACAAGTGCGGGCTAGGCTTAAGGCCGGGGCACAAGTGCGGGCTAGGCTTAAGGCCTGGGCACAAGTGCGGGCTAGGCTTAAGGCCTGGGCACAAGTGCGGGCTAGGCTTAAGGCCTGGGCACAAGTGCGGGCTAGGCTTAAGGCCTGGGCACAAGTGCGGGCTAGGCTTTAGGCCTGGGCACAAGTGCGGGCTAGGCTTAAGGCCTGGGCACAAGTGCGGGCTAGGCTTAAGGCCTGGGCACAAGTGCGGGCTAGGCTTAAGGCCTGGGCACAAGTGCGGGCTAGGCTTAAGGCAGGGGCACAAGTGCGGGCTCGGCTTAAGGCAGGGGCACAAGTGCGGGCTCGGCTTAAGGCAGGGGCACAAGTGCGGGCTCGGCTTAAGGCCGGGGCACAAGTGCGGGCTAGGCATAAGGCAGGGGCACAAGTGCGGGCTTGGCTTAAGGCCTGGGCACAAGTGCTGGCTAGGATCAAGGCAGGGGGCACAAGTGCGGGCTAGGCTTAAGGCCTGGGCACAAGTGCGGGCTAGGCTTAAGGCCTGGGCACAAGAGCGGGCTAGGCTTAAGGCCTGGGCACAAGTGCGGGCTAGGCTTAAGGCCTGGGCACAAGTGCGGGCTAGGCTTAAGGCCTGGGCACAAGTGCGGGCTAGGCTTAAGGCCTGAGCACAAGTGCGGGCTAGGCTTTAGGTCTGGGCACAAGTGCGGGCTAGGCTTAAGGCAGGGGCACAAGTGCGGGCTAGGCTTAAGGCAGGGGCACAAGTGCGGGCTAGGCTTAAGGCCTGGGCACAAGTGCGGGCTAGGCTTAAGGCAGGGGCACAAGTGCGGGCTCGGCTTAAGGCAGGGGCACAAGTGCGGGCTCGGCTTAAGGCAGGGGCACAAGTGCGGGCTCGGCTTAAGGCAGGGGCACAAGTGCGGGCTCGGCTTAAGGCAGGGGCACAAGTGCGGGCTCGACTTAAGGCAGGGGCACAAGTGCGGGCTCGGCTTAAGGCCGGGGCACAAGTGCGGGCTCGGCTTAAGGCCGGGGCACAAGTGCGGGCTCGGCTTAAGGCCGGGGCACAAGTGCAGGCTAGGCTTAAGGCCTGGGCACAAGTGCGGGCTAAGCTTAAAGCCGGGGCACAAGTGCGGGCTAAGCTTAAAGCCGGGGCACAAGTGCGGGCTAGGCTTAAGGCCTGGGCACAAGTGCGGGCTAGGCTTAAGGCCTGGGCACAAGTGCGGGTTAGGCTTAAGGCCGGGGCACAAGTGCGGGCTAGGCTTAAGGCCGGGGCACAAGTGCGGGCTAGGCTTAAGGCCAGGGCACAAGTGCAGGCTAGGCTTAAGGCCTGGGCACAAGTGCTGGCTAGGATCAAGGCAGGGGGCACAAGTGCGGGCTAGGCTTAAGGCCTGGGCACAAGTGCGGGCTAGGCTTAAGGCCTGGGCACAAGTGCGGGCTAGGCTTAAGGCCTGGGCACAAGTGCGGGCTAGGCTTAAGGCCTGGGCACAAGTGCAGGCTAGGCTTAAGGCCTGGGCACAAGTGCAGTGCTGGCTAGGATCAAGGCAGGGGGCACAAGTGCGGGCTAGGCTTAAGGCCTGGGCACAAGTGCGGGCTAGGCTTAAGGCCTGGGCACAAGTGCAGGTTAGGCTTAAGGCCGGGGCACAAGTGCGGGCTAGGCTTAAGGCCGGGGCACAAGTGCAGGCTAGGCTTAAGGCCGGGGCACAAGTGCAGGCTAGGCTTAAGGCCTGGGCACAAGTGCAGTGCTGGCTAGGATCAAGGCAGGGGCCACAAGTGCCGGCTAGGCTTAAGGCATGGGCACAAGTGCCAGCCAGGCTTAAGGCCTGGGCACAAGTGCGGGCTAGGCTTACGGCATGGGCACAAGTGCAGTGCTGGCCAGGATCAAGGCAGGGGGCACAAGTGCTGGCTAGGCTTAAGGCATTCAGCTAACTCTTTGCACTCTTTGCATAAAGGGTTAGGGGCACCCATAGGGGTGAAGAGCTAGCTTTCACCCCTCTACTCTGTACTTGGACATTTAGGACTAGATCCTTTGTTGTACAGTGCGGAGCCTCTCCATAACCCCATGCTCCAAGCGACCAGGCACTTCTTGTCTGTCCTCCGTAAATGGGTAATGCCTTCTTCCCCAATTACAGTCGTGCATGCGCATTCAGATGGGACAAGAGCGAAGAGCGTAAAGCTGGCCCTATGTGCATGACCAACATGAAGCTGAAGACAAAAACAAACAAACAAGCATTCAAGGGGCTCAAAAGTGCAGGCTAGGCTTAAGGCCTGGGCACAAGTGCGGGCTAGGCTTAAGGCCTGGGCACAAGTGCTGGCTAGGATCAAGGCAGGGGGCACAAGTGCAGGCTAGGCTTAAGGCCTGGGCACAAGTGCGGGCTAGGCTTAAGGCCTGGGCACAAGTGCGGGCTAGGCTTAAGGCCTGGGCACAAGTGCGGGTTAGGCTTAAGGCCGGGGCACAAGTGCGGGCTAGGCTTAAGGCCGGGGCACAAGTGCGGGCTAGGCTTAAGGCCAGGGCACAAGTGCAGGCTAGGCTTAAGGCCTGGGCACAAGTGCTGGCTAGGATCAAGGCAGGGGGCACAAGTGCGGGCTAGGCTTAAGGCCTGGGCACAAGTGCGGGCTAGGCTTAAGGCCTGGGCACAAGTGCGGGCTAGGCTTAAGGCCTGGGCACAAGTGCGGGCTAGGCTTAAGGCCTGGGCACAAGTGCAGGCTAGGCTTAAGGCCTGGGCACAAGTGCAGTGCTGGCTAGGATCAAGGCAGGGGGCACAAGTGCGGGCTAGGCTTAAGGCCTGGGCACAAGTGCGGGCTAGGCTTAAGGCCTGGGCACAAGTGTGGGTTAGGCTTAAGGCCGGGGCACAAGTGCGGGCTAGGCTTAAGGCCGGGGCACAAGTGCAGGCTAGGCTTAAGGCCGGGGCACAAGTGCAGGCTAGGCTTAAGGCCTGGGCACAAGTGCAGTGCTGGCTAGGATCAAGGCAGGGGTCACAAGTGCCGGCTAGGCTTAAGGCATGGGCACAAGTGCCAGCCAGGCTTAAGGCCTGGGCACAAGTGCGGGCTAGGCTTACGGCATGGGCACAAGTGCAGTGCTGGCCAGGATCAAGGCAGGGGGCACAAGTGCTGGATAGGCTTAAGGCATTCAGCTAACTCTTTGCACTCTTTGCATAAAGGGTTAGGGGCACCCATAGGGGTGAAGAGCTAGCTTTCACCCCTCTACTCTGTACTTGGACATTTAGGACTAGATCCTTTGTTGTACAGTGCGGAGCCTCTCCATAACCCCATGCTCCAAGCGACCAGGCACTTCTTGTCTGTCCTCCGTAAATGGGTAATGCCTTCTTCCCCAATTACAGTCGTGCATGCGCATTCAGATGGGACAAGAGCGAAGAGCGTAAAGCTGGCCCTATGTGCATGACCAACATGAAGCTGAAGACAAAAACAAACAAACAAGCATTCAAGGGGCTCAAAAGTGCAGGCTAGGCTTAAGGCCTGGGCACAAGTGCGGGCTAGGCTTAAGGCCTGGGCACAAGTGCTGGCTAGGATCAAGGCAGGGGGCACAAGTGCAGGCTAGGCTTAAGGCCTGGGCACAAGTGCGGGCTAGGCTTAAGGCCTGGGCACAAGTGCGGGCTAGGCTTAAGGCCTGGGCACAAGTGCGGGCTAGGCTTAAGGCCTGGGCACAAGTGCGGGCTAGGCTTAAGGCCGGGGCACAAGTGTGGGCTAGGCTTAAGGCCGGGGCACAAGTGCGGGCTAGGCTTAAGGCCGGGGCACAAGTGCGGCTAGGCTTATGGCCTGAGGACAAGTGCGGGCTAGGCTTAAGGCCTGGGCACAAGTGCAGGCTAGGCTTAAGGCCGGGGCACAAGTGCGGGCTAGGCTTAAGGCCTGGGCACAAGTGCGGGCTAGGCTTTAGGCCTGGGCACAAGTGCGGGCCAGGCTTAAGGCCTGGGCACAAGTGCGGGCTAGGCTTAAGGCCTGGGCACAAGTGCGGGCTAGGCTTAAGGCAGGGGCACAAGTGCGGGCTAGGCTTAAGGCAGGGGCACAAGTGCGGGCTTGGCTTAAGGCCTTTGCACAAGTGCGGGCTAGGCTTAAGGCCTGGGCACAAGTGCGGGCTAGGCTTAAGGCCTGGGCACAAGTGCGGGCTAGGCTTAAGGCCTGGACACAAGTGCGGGCTAGGCTTAAGGCCGGGGCACAAGTGCAGGCTAGGCTTAAGGCCTGGGCACAAGTGCAGTGCTGGCTAGGATCAAGGCAGGGGCCACAAGTGCCGGCTAGGCTTAAGGCATGGGCACAAGTGCCAGCCAGGCTTAAGGCATGGGCACAAGTGCAGTGCTGGCCAGGATCAAGGCAGGGGGCACAAGTGCTGGCTAGGCTTAAGGCATTCAGCTAACTCTTTGCACTCTTTGCATAAAGGGTTAGGCACCCATAGGGGTGAAGAGCTAGCTTTCACCCCTCTACTCTGTACTTGGACATTTAGGACTAGATCCTTTGTTGTACAGTGCGGAGCCTCTCCATAACCCCATGCTCCAAGCGACCAGGCACTTCTTGTCTGTCCTCCGTAAATGGGTAATGCCTTCTTCCCCAATTACAGTCGTGCATGCGCATTCAGACGGGACAAGAGCGAAGAGCGTAAAGCTGGCCCTATGTGCATAACCAACATGAAGCTGAAGACAAAAACAAACAAACAAGCATTCAAGGGGCTCAAAAGTGCAGGCTAGGCTTAAGGCCTGGGCACAAGTGCGGGCTAGGCTTAAGGCCTGGGCACAAGTGCGGGCTAGGCTTAAGGCCGGGGCACAAGTGCGGGCTAGGCTTAAGGCCGGGGCACAAGTGCGGGCTAGGCTTAAGGCCGGGGCACAAGTGCGGGCTAGGCTTATGGCCTGAGGACAAATGCGGGCTAGGCTTAAGGCCAGGGCACAAGTGCGGGCTAGGCTTAAGGCCAGGGCACAAGTGCGGGCTAGGCTTAAGGCCAGGGCACAAGTGCGGGCTAGGCTTAAGGCCTGGGCACAAGTGCGGGCTAGGCTTAAGGCCTGGGCACAAGTGCGGGCTAGGCTTAAGGCCTGGGCACAAGTGCGGGCTAGGCTTAAGGCCTGGGCACAAGTGCGGGCTAGGCTTAAGGCCTGGACACAAGTGCGGGCTAGGCTTAAGGCAGGGGCACAAGTGCGGGCTAGGCTTAAGGCCTGGGCACAAGTGCGGGCTTGGCTTAAGGCCTGGGCACAAGTGCTGGCTAGGATCAAGGCAGGGGGCACAAGTGCGGGCTAGGCTTAAGGCCTGGGCACAAGTGCCGGCTAGGCTTAAGGCCTGGGCACAAGTGCGGGCTAGGCTTAAGGCCTGGGCACAAGTGCGGGCTAGGCTTAAGGCCTGGGCACAAGTGCGGGCTAGGCTTAAGGCCTGGGCACAAGTGCGGGCTAGGCTTAAGGCCTGGGCACAAGTGCGGGCTAGGCTTAAGGCCGGGGCACAAGTGCGGGCTAGGCTTAAGGCCTGGGCACAAGTGCGGGCTAGGCTTAAGGCCTGGGCACAAGTGCGGGCTAGGCTTAAGGCCTGGGCACAAGTGCGGGCTAGGCTTAAGGCCTGGGCACAAGTGCGGGCTAGGCTTTAGGCCTGGGCACAAGTGCGGGCTAGGCTTAAGGCCTGGGCACAAGTGCGGGCTAGGCTTAAGGCCTGGGCACAAGTGCGGGCTAGGCTTAAGGCCTGGGCACAAGTGCGGGCTAGGCTTAAGGCAGGGGCACAAGTGCGGGCTCGGCTTAAGGCAGGGGCACAAGTGCGGGCTCGGCTTAAGGCAGGGGCACAAGTGCGGGCTCGGCTTAAGGCCGGGGCACAAGTGCGGGCTAGGCATAAGGCAGGGGCACAAGTGCGGGCTTGGCTTAAGGCCTGGGCACAAGTGCTGGCTAGGATCAAGGCAGGGGGCACAAGTGCGGGCTAGGCTTAAGGCCTGGGCACAAGTGCGGGCTAGGCTTAAGGCCTGGGCACAAGAGCGGGCTAGGCTTAAGGCCTGGGCACAAGTGCGGGCTAGGCTTAAGGCCTGGGCACAAGTGCGGGCTAGGCTTAAGGCCTGGGCACAAGTGCGGGCTAGGCTTAAGGCCTGAGCACAAGTGCGGGCTAGGCTTTAGGTCTGGGCACAAGTGCGGGCTAGGCTTAAGGCAGGGGCACAAGTGCGGGCTAGGCTTAAGGCAGGGGCACAAGTGCGGGCTAGGCTTAAGGCCTGGGCACAAGTGCGGGCTAGGCTTAAGGCAGGGGCACAAGTGCGGGCTCGGCTTAAGGCAGGGGCACAAGTGCGGGCTCGGCTTAAGGCAGGGGCACAAGTGCGGGCTCGGCTTAAGGCAGGGGCACAAGTGCGGGCTCGGCTTAAGGCAGGGGCACAAGTGCGGGCTCGACTTAAGGCAGGGGCACAAGTGCGGGCTCGGCTTAAGGCCGGGGCACAAGTGCGGGCTCGGCTTAAGGCCGGGGCACAAGTGCGGGCTCGGCTTAAGGCCGGGGCACAAGTGCAGGCTAGGCTTAAGGCCTGGGCACAAGTGCGGGCTAAGCTTAAAGCCGGGGCACAAGTGCGGGCTAAGCTTAAAGCCGGGGCACAAGTGCGGGCTAGGCTTAAGGCCTGGGCACAAGTGCGGGCTAGGCTTAAGGCCTGGGCACAAGTGCGGGTTAGGCTTAAGGCCGGGGCACAAGTGCGGGCTAGGCTTAAGGCCGGGGCACAAGTGCGGGCTAGGCTTAAGGCCAGGGCACAAGTGCAGGCTAGGCTTAAGGCCTGGGCACAAGTGCTGGCTAGGATCAAGGCAGGGGGCACAAGTGCGGGCTAGGCTTAAGGCCTGGGCACAAGTGCGGGCTAGGCTTAAGGCCTGGGCACAAGTGCGGGCTAGGCTTAAGGCCTGGGCACAAGTGCGGGCTAGGCTTAAGGCCTGGGCACAAGTGCAGTGCTGGCTAGGATCAAGGCAGGGGGCACAAGTGCGGGCTAGGCTTAAGGCCTGGGCACAAGTGCGGGCTAGGCTTAAGGCCTGGGCACAAGTGCGGGTTAGGCTTAAGGCCGGGGCACAAGTGCGGGCTAGGCTTAAGGCCGGGGCACAAGTGCAGGCTAGGCTTAAGGCCGGGGCACAAGTGCAGGCTAGGCTTAAGGCCTGGGCACAAGTGCAGTGCTGGCTAGGATCAAGGCAGGGGCCACAAGTGCCGGCTAGGCTTAAGGCATGGGCACAAGTGCCAGCCAGGCTTAAGGCCTGGGCACAAGTGCGGGCTAGGCTTACGGCATGGGCACAAGTGCAGTGCTGGCCAGGATCAAGGCAGGGGGCACAAGTGCTGGCTAGGCTTAAGGCATTCAGCTAACTCTTTGCACTCTTTGCATAAAGGGTTAGGGGCACCCATAGGGGTGAAGAGCTAGCTTTCACCCCTCTACTCTGTACTTGGACATTTAGGACTAGATCCTTTGTTGTACAGTGCGGAGCCTCTCCATAACCCCATGCTCCAAGCGACCAGGCACTTCTTGTCTGTCCTCCGTAAATGGGTAATGCCTTCTTCCCCAATTACAGTCGTGCATGCGCATTCAGATGGGACAAGAGCGAAGAGCGTAAAGCTGGCCCTATGTGCATGACCAACATGAAGCTGAAGACAAAAACAAACAAACAAGCATTCAAGGGGCTCAAAAGTGCAGGCTAGGCTTAAGGCCTGGGCACAAGTGCGGGCTAGGCTTAAGGCCTGGGCACAAGTGCTGGCTAGGATCAAGGCAGGGGGCACAAGTGCAGGCTAGGCTTAAGGCCTGGGCACAAGTGCGGGCTAGGCTTAAGGCCTGGGCACAAGTGCGGGCTAGGCTTAAGGCCTGGGCACAAGTGCGGGCTAGGCTTAAGGCCGGGGCACAAGTGTGGGCTAGGCTTAAGGCCGGGGCACAAGTGCGGGCTAGGCTTAAGGCCGGGGCACAAGTGCGGCTAGGCTTATGGCCTGAGGACAAGTGCGGGCTAGGCTTAAGGCCTGGGCACAAGTGCGGGCTAGGCTTAAGGCCGGGGCACAAGTGCGGGCTAGGCTTAAGGCCTGGGCACAAGTGCGGGCTAGGCTTAAGGCCTGGGCACAAGTGCGGGCTAGGCTTAAGGCCTGAGCACAAGTGCGGGCTAGGCTTTAGGTCTGGGCACAAGTGCGGGCTAGGCTTAAGGCAGGGGCACAAGTGCGGGCTAGGCTTAAGGCAGGGGCACAAGTGCGGGCTAGGCTTAAGGCCTGGGCACAAGTGCGGGCTAGGCTTAAGGCAGGGGCACAAGTGCGGGCTCGGCTTAAGGCAGGGGCACAAGTGCGGGCTCGGCTTAAGGCAGGGGCACAAGTGCGGGCTCGGCTTAAGGCAGGGGCACAAGTGCGGGCTCGGCTTAAGGCAGGGGCACAAGTGCGGGCTCGACTTAAGGCAGGGGCACAAGTGCGGGCTCGGCTTAAGGCCGGGGCACAAGTGCGGGCTCGGCTTAAGGCCGGGGCACAAGTGCGGGCTCGGCTTAAGGCCGGGGCACAAGTGCAGGCTAGGCTTAAGGCCTGGGCACAAGTGCGGGCTAAGCTTAAAGCCGGGGCACAAGTGCGGGCTAAGCTTAAAGCCGGGGCACAAGTGCGGGCTAGGCTTAAGGCCTGGGCACAAGTGCGGGCTAGGCTTAAGGCCTGGGCACAAGTGCGGGTTAGGCTTAAGGCCGGGGCACAAGTGCGGGCTAGGCTTAAGGCCGGGGCACAAGTGCGGGCTAGGCTTAAGGCCAGGGCACAAGTGCAGGCTAGGCTTAAGGCCTGGGCACAAGTGCTGGCTAGGATCAAGGCAGGGGGCACAAGTGCGGGCTAGGCTTAAGGCCTGGGCACAAGTGCGGGCTAGGCTTAAGGCCTGGGCACAAGTGCGGGCTAGGCTTAAGGCCTGGGCACAAGTGCGGGCTAGGCTTAAGGCCTGGGCACAAGTGCAGGCTAGGCTTAAGGCCTGGGCACAAGTGCAGTGCTGGCTAGGATCAAGGCAGGGGGCACAAGTGCGGGCTAGGCTTAAGGCCTGGGCACAAGTGCGGGCTAGGCTTAAGGCCTGGGCACAAGTGCGGGTTAGGCTTAAGGCCGGGGCACAAGTGCGGGCTAGGCTTAAGGCCGGGGCACAAGTGCAGGCTAGGCTTAAGGCCGGGGCACAAGTGCAGGCTAGGCTTAAGGCCTGGGCACAAGTGCAGTGCTGGCTAGGATCAAGGCAGGGGCCACAAGTGCCGGCTAGGCTTAAGGCATGGGCACAAGTGCCAGCCAGGCTTAAGGCCTGGGCACAAGTGCGGGCTAGGCTTACGGCATGGGCACAAGTGCAGTGCTGGCCAGGATCAAGGCAGGGGGCACAAGTGCTGGCTAGGCTTAAGGCATTCAGCTAACTCTTTGCACTCTTTGCATAAAGGGTTAGGGGCACCCATAGGGGTGAAGAGCTAGCTTTCACCCCTCTACTCTGTACTTGGACATTTAGGACTAGATCCTTTGTTGTACAGTGCGGAGCCTCTCCATAACCCCATGCTCCAAGCGACCAGGCACTTCTTGTCTGTCCTCCGTAAATGGGTAATGCCTTCTTCCCCAATTACAGTCGTGCATGCGCATTCAGATGGGACAAGAGCGAAGAGCGTAAAGCTGGCCCTATGTGCATGACCAACATGAAGCTGAAGACAAAAACAAACAAACAAGCATTCAAGGGGCTCAAAAGTGCAGGCTAGGCTTAAGGCCTGGGCACAAGTGCGGGCTAGGCTTAAGGCCTGGGCACAAGTGCTGGCTAGGATCAAGGCAGGGGGCACAAGTGCAGGCTAGGATCAAGGCCTGGGCACAAGTGCGGGCTAGGCTTAAGGCCTGGGCACAAGTGCGGGCTAGGCTTAAGGCCTGGGCACAAGTGCGGGCTAGGCTTAAGGCCGGGGCACAAGTGTGGGCTAGGCTTAAGGCCGGGGCACAAGTGCGGGCTAGGCTTAAGGCCGGGGCACAAGTGCGGCTAGGCTTATGGCCTGAGGACAAGTGCGGGCTAGGCTTAAGGCCTGGGCACAAGTGCGGGCTAGGCTTAAGGCCGGGGCACAAGTGCGGGCTAGGCTTAAGGCCTGGGCACAAGTGCGGGCTAGGCTTTAGGCCTGGGCACAAGTGCGGGCCAGGCTTAAGGCCTGGGCACAAGTGCGGGCTAGGCTTAAGGCCTGGGCACAAGTGCGGGCTAGGCTTAAGGCAGGGGCACAAGTGCGGGCTAGGCTTAAGGCAGGGGCACAAGTGCGGGCTAGGCTTAAGGCAGGGGCACAAGTGCGGGCTTGGCTTAAGGCCTGGGCACAAGTGCGGGCTAGGCTTAAGGCCTGGGCACAAGTGCTGGCTAGGATCAAGGCAGGGGCCACAAGTGCCGGCTAGGCTTAAGGCCTGGGCACAAGTGCGGGCTAGGCTTAAGGCCTGGGCACAAGTGCGGGCTAGGCTTAAGGCCTGGGCACAAGTGCGGGCTAGGCTTAAGGCCTGGACACAAGTGCGGGCTAGGCTTAAGGCCGGGGCACAAGTGCAGGCTAGGCTTAAGGCCTGGGCACAAGTGCAGTGCTGGCTAGGATCAAGGCAGGGGCCACAAGTGCCGGCTAGGCTTAAGGCATGGGCACAAGTGCCAGCCAGGCTTAAGGCATGGGCACAAGTGCAGTGCTGGCCAGGATCAAGGCAGGGGGCACAAGTGCTGGCTAGGCTTAAGGCATTCAGCTAACTCTTTGCACTCTTTGCATAAAGGGTTAGGCACCCATAAGGGTGAAGAGCTAGCTTTCACCCCTCTACTCTGTACTTGGACATTTAGGACTAGATCCTTTGTTGTACAGTGCGGAGCCTCTCCATAACCCCATGCTCCAAGCGACCAGGCACTTCTTGTCTGTCCTCCGTAAATGGGTAATGCCTTCTTCCCCAATTACAGTCGTGCATGCGCATTCAGACGGGACAAGAGCGAAGAGCGTAAAGCTGGCCCTATGTGCAAAACCAACATGAAGCTGAAGACAAAAACAAACAAACAAGCATTCAAGGGGCTCAAAAGTGCAGGCTAGGCTTAAGGCCTGGGCACAAGTGCGGGCTAGGCTTAAGGCCTGGGCACAAGTGCGGGCTAGGCTTAAGGCCGGGGCACAAGTGCGGGCTAGGCTTAAGGCCGGGGCACAAGTGCGGGCTAGGCTTAAGGCCGGGGCACAAGTGCGGGCTAGGCTTAAGGCCGGGGCACAAGTGCGGGCTAGGCTTATGGCCTGAGGACAAGTGCGGGCTAGGCTTAAGGCCAGGGCACAAGTGCGGGCTAGGCTTAAGGCCAGGGCACAAGTGCGGGCTAGGCTTAAGGCCAGGGCACAAGTGCGGGCTAGGCTTAAGGCCTGGGCACAAGTGCGGGCTAGGCTTAAGGCCTGGGCACAAGTGCGGGCTAGGCTTAAGGCCTGGGCACAAGTGCGGGCTAGGCTTAAGGCCTGGGCACAAGTGCGGGCTAGGCTTAAGGCCTGGACACAAGTGCGGGCTAGGCTTAAGGCAGGGGCACAAGTGCGGGCTAGGCTTAAGGCCTGGGCACAAGTGCGGGCTTGGCTTAAGGCCTGGGCACAAGTGCTGGCTAGGATCAAGGCAGGGGGCACAAGTGCGGGCTAGGCTTAAGGCCTGGGCACAAGTGCGGGCTAGGCTTAAGGCCTGGGCACAAGTGCGGGCTAGGCTTAAGGCCTGGGCACAAGTGCGGGCTAGGCTTAAGGCCTGGGCACAAGTGCGGGCTAGGCTTAAGGCCTGGGCACAAGTGCGGGCTAGGCTTAAGGCCTGGGCACAAGTGCGGGCTAGGCTTAAGGCCGGGGCACAAGTGCGGGCTAGGCTTAAGGCCTGGGCACAAGTGCGGGCTAGGCTTAAGGCCTGGGCGCAAGTGCGGGCTAGGCTTTAGGCCTGGGCACAAGTGCGGGCTAGGCTTAAGGCCTGGGCACAAGTGCGGGCTAGGCTTAAGGCCTGGGCACAAGTGCGGGCTAGGCTTAAGGCCTGGGCACAAGTGCGGGCTAGGCTTAAGGCAGGGGCACAAGTGCGGGCTCGGCTTAAGGCAGGGGCACAAGTGCGGGCTCGGCTTAAGGCAGGGGCACAAGTGCGGGCTCGGCTTAAGGCCGGGGCACAAGTGCGGGCTAGGCATAAGGCCGGGGCACAAGTGCGGGCTAGGCTTATGGCCTGAGGACAAGTGCGGGCTAGGCTTAAGGCCTGGGCACAAGTGCGGGCTAAGCTTAAGGCCGGGGCACAAGTGCGGGCTCGGCTTAAGGCCGGGGCACAAGTGCGGGCTCGGCGTAAGGCCGGGGCACAAGTGCGGGCTAGGCTTAAGGCCTGGGCACAAGTGCGGGCTAAGCTTAAGGCCGGGGCACAAGTGCGGGCTAAGCTTAAGGCCGGGGCACAAGTGCGGGCTAAGCTTAAAGCCGGGGCACAAGTGCGGGCTAAGCTTAAAGCCGGGGCACAAGTGCGGGCTAGGCTTAAGGCCTGGGCACAAGTGCGGGCTAGGCTTAAGGCCTGGGCACAAGTGCGGGTTAGGCTTAAGGCCGGGGCACAAGTGCGGGCTAGGCTTAAGGCCGGGGCACAAGTGCGGGCTAGGCTTAAGGCCAGGGCACAAGTGCGGGCTAGGCTTAAGGCCAGGGCACAAGTGCGGGCTAGGCTTAAGGCCAGGGCACAAGTGCGGGCTAGGCTTAAGGCCTGGGCACAAGTGCGGGCTAGGCTTTAGGCCTGGGCACAAGTGCGGGCTAGGCTTAAGGCCTGGGCACAAGTGCGGGCTAGGCTTAAGGCCTGGGCACAAGTGTGGGCTAGGCTTAAGGCAGGGGCACAAGTGCGGGCTAGGCTTAAGGCAGGGGCACAAGTGCGGGCTAGGCTTAAGGCCTGGGCACAAGTGCGGGCTAGGCTTAAGGCCTGGGCACAAGTGCTGGCTAGGATCAAGGCAGGGGGCACAAGTGCGGGCTAGGCTTAAGGCCTGGGCACAAGTGCGGGCTAGGCTTAAGGCCTGGGCACAAGTGCGGGCTAGGCTTAAGGCCTGGGCACAAGTGCGGGCTAGGCTTAAGGCCTGGGCACAAGAGCGGGCTAGGCTTAAGGCCTGGGCACAAGTGCGGGCTAGGCTTAAGGCCTGGGCACAAGTGCGGGCTAGGCTTAAGGCCTGGGCACAAGTGCGGGCTGGGCTTTAGGCCTGGGCACAAGTGCGGGCTAGGCTTAAGGCAGGGGCACAAGTGCGGGCTAGGCTTAAGGCAGGGGCACAAGTGCGGGCTAGGCTTAAGGCCTGGGCACAAGTGCGGGCTAGGCTTAAGGCAGGGGCACAAGTGCGGGCTCGGCTTAAGGCAGGGGCACAAGTGCGGGCTCGGCTTAAGGCAGGGGCACAAGTGCGGGCTCGGCTTAAGGCCGAGGCACAAGTGCGGGCTCGGCTTAAGGCCGAGGCACAAGTGCGGGCTAGGCTTAAGGCCTGGGCACAAGTGCGGGCTAAGCTTAAAGCCGGGGCACAAGTGCGGGCTAAGCTTAAAGCCGGGGCACAAGTGCGGGCTAGGCTTAAGGCCTGGGCACAAGTGCGGGCTAGGCTTAAGGCCTGGGCACAAGTGCGGGTTAGGCTTAAGGCCGGGGCACAAGTGCGGGCTAGGCTTAAGGCCGGGGCACAAGTGCGGGCTAGGCTTAAGGCCAGGGCACAAGTGCAGGCTAGGCTTAAGGCCTGGGCACAAGTGCTGGCTAGGATCAAGGCAGGGGGCACAAGTGCGGGCTAGGCTTAAGGCCTGGGCACAAGTGCGGGCTAGGCTTAAGGCCTGGGCACAAGTGCGGGCTAGGCTTAAGGCCTGGGCACAAGTGCGGGCTAGGCTTAAGGCCTGGGCACAAGTGCAGGCTAGGCTTAAGGCCTGGGCACAAGTGCAGTGCTGGCTAGGATCAAGGCAGGGGGCACAAGTGCGGGCTAGGCTTAAGGCCTGGGCACAAGTGCGGGCTAGGCTTAAGGCCTGGGCACAAGTGTGGGTTAGGCTTAAGGCCGGGGCACAAGTGCGGGCTAGGCTTAAGGCCGGGGCACAAGTGCAGGCTAGGCTTAAGGCCGGGGCACAAGTGCAGGCTAGGCTTAAGGCCTGGGCACAAGTGCAGTGCTGGCTAGGATCAAGGCAGGGGTCACAAGTGCCGGCTAGGCTTAAGGCATGGGCACAAGTGCCAGCCAGGCTTAAGGCCTGGGCACAAGTGCGGGCTAGGCTTACGGCATGGGCACAAGTGCAGTGCTGGCCAGGATCAAGGCAGGGGGCACAAGTGCTGGATAGGCTTAAGGCATTCAGCTAACTCTTTGCACTCTTTGCATAAAGGGTTAGGGGCACCCATAGGGGTGAAGAGCTAGCTTTCACCCCTCTACTCTGTACTTGGACATTTAGGACTAGATCCTTTGTTGTACAGTGCGGAGCCTCTCCATAACCCCATGCTCCAAGCGACCAGGCACTTCTTGTCTGTCCTCCGTAAATGGGTAATGCCTTCTTCCCCAATTACAGTCGTGCATGCGCATTCAGATGGGACAAGAGCGAAGAGCGTAAAGCTGGCCCTATGTGCATGACCAACATGAAGCTGAAGACAAAAACAAACAAACAAGCATTCAAGGGGCTCAAAAGTGCAGGCTAGGCTTAAGGCCTGGGCACAAGTGCGGGCTAGGCTTAAGGCCTGGGCACAAGTGCTGGCTAGGATCAAGGCAGGGGGCACAAGTGCAGGCTAGGCTTAAGGCCTGGGCACAAGTGCGGGCTAGGCTTAAGGCCTGGGCACAAGTGCGGGCTAGGCTTAAGGCCTGGGCACAAGTGCGGGCTAGGCTTAAGGCCTGGGCACAAGTGCGGGCTAGGCTTAAGGCCGGGGCACAAGTGTGGGCTAGGCTTAAGGCCGGGGCACAAGTGCGGGCTAGGCTTAAGGCCGGGGCACAAGTGCGGCTAGGCTTATGGCCTGAGGACAAGTGCGGGCTAGGCTTAAGGCCTGGGCACAAGTGCAGGCTAGGCTTAAGGCCGGGGCACAAGTGCGGGCTAGGCTTAAGGCCTGGGCACAAGTGCGGGCTAGGCTTTAGGCCTGGGCACAAGTGCGGGCCAGGCTTAAGGCCTGGGCACAAGTGCGGGCTAGGCTTAAGGCCTGGGCACAAGTGCGGGCTAGGCTTAAGGCAGGGGCACAAGTGCGGGCTAGGCTTAAGGCAGGGGCACAAGTGCGGGCTTGGCTTAAGGCCTTTGCACAAGTGCGGGCTAGGCTTAAGGCCTGGGCACAAGTGCGGGCTAGGCTTAAGGCCTGGGCACAAGTGCGGGCTAGGCTTAAGGCCTGGACACAAGTGCGGGCTAGGCTTAAGGCCGGGGCACAAGTGCAGGCTAGGCTTAAGGCCTGGGCACAAGTGCAGTGCTGGCTAGGATCAAGGCAGGGGCCACAAGTGCCGGCTAGGCTTAAGGCATGGGCACAAGTGCCAGCCAGGCTTAAGGCATGGGCACAAGTGCAGTGCTGGCCAGGATCAAGGCAGGGGGCACAAGTGCTGGCTAGGCTTAAGGCATTCAGCTAACTCTTTGCACTCTTTGCATAAAGGGTTAGGCACCCATAGGGGTGAAGAGCTAGCTTTCACCCCTCTACTCTGTACTTGGACATTTAGGACTAGATCCTTTGTTGTACAGTGCGGAGCCTCTCCATAACCCCATGCTCCAAGCGACCAGGCACTTCTTGTCTGTCCTCCGTAAATGGGTAATGCCTTCTTCCCCAATTACAGTCGTGCATGCGCATTCAGACGGGACAAGAGCGAAGAGCGTAAAGCTGGCCCTATGTGCATAACCAACATGAAGCTGAAGACAAAAACAAACAAACAAGCATTCAAGGGGCTCAAAAGTGCAGGCTAGGCTTAAGGCCTGGGCACAAGTGCGGGCTAGGCTTAAGGCCTGGGCACAAGTGCGGGCTAGGCTTAAGGCCGGGGCACAAGTGCGGGCTAGGCTTAAGGCCGGGGCACAAGTGCGGGCTAGGCTTAAGGCCGGGGCACAAGTGCGGGCTAGGCTTATGGCCTGAGGACAAATGCGGGCTAGGCTTAAGGCCAGGGCACAAGTGCGGGCTAGGCTTAAGGCCAGGGCACAAGTGCGGGCTAGGCTTAAGGCCAGGGCACAAGTGCGGGCTAGGCTTAAGGCCTGGGCACAAGTGCGGGCTAGGCTTAAGGCCTGGGCACAAGTGCGGGCTAGGTTTAAGGCCTGGGCACAAGTGCGGGCTAGGCTTAAGGCCTGGGCACAAGTGCGGGCTAGGCTTAAGGCCTGGACACAAGTGCGGGCTAGGCCTAAGGCAGGGGCACAAGTGCGGGCTAGGCTTAAGGCCTGGGCACAAGTGCGGGCTTGGCTTAAGGCCTGGGCACAAGTGCTGGCTAGGATCAAGGCAGGGGGCACAAGTGCGGGCTAGGCTTAAGGCCTGGGCACAAGTGCCGGCTAGGCTTAAGGCCTGGGCACAAGTGCGGGCTAGGCTTAAGGCCTGGGCACAAGTGCGGGCTAGGCTTAAGGCCTGGGCACAAGTGCGGGCTAGGCTTAAGGCCTGGGCACAAGTGCGGGCTAGGCTTAAGGCCTGGGCACAAGTGCGGGCTAGGCTTAAGGCCGGGGCACAAGTGCGGGCTAGGCTTAAGGCCTGGGCACAAGTGCGGGCTAGGCTTAAGGCCTGGGCACAAGTGCGGGCTAGGCTTAAGGCCTGGGCACAAGTGCGGGCTAGGCTTAAGGCCTGGGCACAAGTGCGGGCTAGGCTTTAGGCCTGGGCACAAGTGCGGGCTAGGCTTAAGGCCTGGGCACAAGTGCGGGCTAGGCTTAAGGCCTGGGCACAAGTGCGGGCTAGGCTTAAGGCCTGGGCACAAGTGCGGGCTAGGCTTAAGGCAGGGGCACAAGTGCGGGCTCGGCTTAAGGCAGGGGCACAAGTGCGGGCTCGGCTTAAGGCAGGGGCACAAGTGCGGGCTCGGCTTAAGGCCGGGGCACAAGTGCGGGCTAGGCATAAGGCAGGGGCACAAGTGCGGGCTTGGCTTAAGGCCTGGGCACAAGTGCTGGCTAGGATCAAGGCAGGGGGCACAAGTGCGGGCTAGGCTTAAGGCCTGGGCACAAGTGCGGGCTAGGCTTAAGGCCTGGGCACAAGAGCGGGCTAGGCTTAAGGCCTGGGCACAAGTGCGGGCTAGGCTTAAGGCCTGGGCACAAGTGCGGGCTAGGCTTAAGGCCTGGGCACAAGTGCGGGCTAGGCTTAAGGCCTGAGCACAAGTGCGGGCTAGGCTTTAGGTCTGGGCACAAGTGCGGGCTAGGCTTAAGGCAGGGGCACAAGTGCGGGCTAGGCTTAAGGCAGGGGCACAAGTGCGGGCTAGGCTTAAGGCCTGGGCACAAGTGCGGGCTAGGCTTAAGGCAGGGGCACAAGTGCGGGCTCGGCTTAAGGCAGGGGCACAAGTGCGGGCTCGGCTTAAGGCAGGGGCACAAGTGCGGGCTCGGCTTAAGGCAGGGGCACAAGTGCGGGCTCGGCTTAAGGCAGGGGCACAAGTGCGGGCTCGACTTAAGGCAGGGGCACAAGTGCGGGCTCGGCTTAAGGCCGGGGCACAAGTGCGGGCTCGGCTTAAGGCCGGGGCACAAGTGCGGGCTCGGCTTAAGGCCGGGGCACAAGTGCAGGCTAGGCTTAAGGCCTGGGCACAAGTGCGGGCTAAGCTTAAAGCCGGGGCACAAGTGCGGGCTAAGCTTAAAGCCGGGGCACAAGTGCGGGCTAGGCTTAAGGCCTGGGCACAAGTGCGGGCTAGGCTTAAGGCCTGGGCACAAGTGCGGGTTAGGCTTAAGGCCGGGGCACAAGTGCGGGCTAGGCTTAAGGCCGGGGCACAAGTGCGGGCTAGGCTTAAGGCCAGGGCACAAGTGCAGGCTAGGCTTAAGGCCTGGGCACAAGTGCTGGCTAGGATCAAGGCAGGGGGCACAAGTGCGGGCTAGGCTTAAGGCCTGGGCACAAGTGCGGGCTAGGCTTAAGGCCTGGGCACAAGTGCGGGCTAGGCTTAAGGCCTGGGCACAAGTGCGGGCTAGGCTTAAGGCCTGGGCACAAGTGCAGGCTAGGCTTAAGGCCTGGGCACAAGTGCAGTGCTGGCTAGGATCAAGGCAGGGGGCACAAGTGCGGGCTAGGCTTAAGGCCTGGGCACAAGTGCGGGCTAGGCTTAAGGCCTGGGCACAAGTGCAGGTTAGGCTTAAGGCCGGGGCACAAGTGCGGGCTAGGCTTAAGGCCGGGGCACAAGTGCAGGCTAGGCTTAAGGCCGGGGCACAAGTGCAGGCTAGGCTTAAGGCCTGGGCACAAGTGCAGTGCTGGCTAGGATCAAGGCAGGGGCCACAAGTGCCGGCTAGGCTTAAGGCATGGGCACAAGTGCCAGCCAGGCTTAAGGCCTGGGCACAAGTGCGGGCTAGGCTTACGGCATGGGCACAAGTGCAGTGCTGGCCAGGATCAAGGCAGGGGGCACAAGTGCTGGCTAGGCTTAAGGCATTCAGCTAACTCTTTGCACTCTTTGCATAAAGGGTTAGGGGCACCCATAGGGGTGAAGAGCTAGCTTTCACCCCTCTACTCTGTACTTGGACATTTAGGACTAGATCCTTTGTTGTACAGTGCGGAGCCTCTCCATAACCCCATGCTCCAAGCGACCAGGCACTTCTTGTCTGTCCTCCGTAAATGGGTAATGCCTTCTTCCCCAATTACAGTCGTGCATGCGCATTCAGATGGGACAAGAGCGAAGAGCGTAAAGCTGGCCCTATGTGCATGACCAACATGAAGCTGAAGACAAAAACAAACAAACAAGCATTCAAGGGGCTCAAAAGTGCAGGCTAGGCTTAAGGCCTGGGCACAAGTGCGGGCTAGGCTTAAGGCCTGGGCACAAGTGCTGGCTAGGATCAAGGCAGGGGGCACAAGTGCAGGCTAGGCTTAAGGCCTGGGCACAAGTGCGGGCTAGGCTTAAGGCCTGGGCACAAGTGCGGGCTAGGCTTAAGGCCTGGGCACAAGTGCGGGTTAGGCTTAAGGCCGGGGCACAAGTGCGGGCTAGGCTTAAGGCCGGGGCACAAGTGCGGGCTAGGCTTAAGGCCAGGGCACAAGTGCAGGCTAGGCTTAAGGCCTGGGCACAAGTGCTGGCTAGGATCAAGGCAGGGGGCACAAGTGCGGGCTAGGCTTAAGGCCTGGGCACAAGTGCGGGCTAGGCTTAAGGCCTGGGCACAAGTGCGGGCTAGGCTTAAGGCCTGGGCACAAGTGCGGGCTAGGCTTAAGGCCTGGGCACAAGTGCAGGCTAGGCTTAAGGCCTGGGCACAAGTGCAGTGCTGGCTAGGATCAAGGCAGGGGGCACAAGTGCGGGCTAGGCTTAAGGCCTGGGCACAAGTGCGGGCTAGGCTTAAGGCCTGGGCACAAGTGTGGGTTAGGCTTAAGGCCGGGGCACAAGTGCGGGCTAGGCTTAAGGCCGGGGCACAAGTGCAGGCTAGGCTTAAGGCCGGGGCACAAGTGCAGGCTAGGCTTAAGGCCTGGGCACAAGTGCAGTGCTGGCTAGGATCAAGGCAGGGGTCACAAGTGCCGGCTAGGCTTAAGGCATGGGCACAAGTGCCAGCCAGGCTTAAGGCCTGGGCACAAGTGCGGGCTAGGCTTACGGCATGGGCACAAGTGCAGTGCTGGCCAGGATCAAGGCAGGGGGCACAAGTGCTGGATAGGCTTAAGGCATTCAGCTAACTCTTTGCACTCTTTGCATAAAGGGTTAGGGGCACCCATAGGGGTGAAGAGCTAGCTTTCACCCCTCTACTCTGTACTTGGACATTTAGGACTAGATCCTTTGTTGTACAGTGCGGAGCCTCTCCATAACCCCATGCTCCAAGCGACCAGGCACTTCTTGTCTGTCCTCCGTAAATGGGTAATGCCTTCTTCCCCAATTACAGTCGTGCATGCGCATTCAGATGGGACAAGAGCGAAGAGCGTAAAGCTGGCCCTATGTGCATGACCAACATGAAGCTGAAGACAAAAACAAACAAACAAGCATTCAAGGGGCTCAAAAGTGCAGGCTAGGCTTAAGGCCTGGGCACAAGTGCGGGCTAGGCTTAAGGCCTGGGCACAAGTGCTGGCTAGGATCAAGGCAGGGGGCACAAGTGCAGGCTAGGCTTAAGGCCTGGGCACAAGTGCGGGCTAGGCTTAAGGCCTGGGCACAAGTGCGGGCTAGGCTTAAGGCCTGGGCACAAGTGCGGGCTAGGCTTAAGGCCTGGGCACAAGTGCGGGCTAGGCTTAAGGCCGGGGCACAAGTGTGGGCTAGGCTTAAGGCCGGGGCACAAGTGCGGGCTAGGCTTAAGGCCGGGGCACAAGTGCGGCTAGGCTTATGGCCTGAGGACAAGTGCGGGCTAGGCTTAAGGCCTGGGCACAAGTGCAGGCTAGGCTTAAGGCCGGGGCACAAGTGCGGGCTAGGCTTAAGGCCTGGGCACAAGTGCGGGCTAGGCTTTAGGCCTGGGCACAAGTGCGGGCCAGGCTTAAGGCCTGGGCACAAGTGCGGGCTAGGCTTAAGGCCTGGGCACAAGTGCGGGCTAGGCTTAAGGCAGGGGCACAAGTGCGGGCTAGGCTTAAGGCAGGGGCACAAGTGCGGGCTTGGCTTAAGGCCTTTGCACAAGTGCGGGCTAGGCTTAAGGCCTGGGCACAAGTGCGGGCTAGGCTTAAGGCCTGGGCACAAGTGCGGGCTAGGCTTAAGGCCTGGACACAAGTGCGGGCTAGGCTTAAGGCCGGGGCACAAGTGCAGGCTAGGCTTAAGGCCTGGGCACAAGTGCAGTGCTGGCTAGGATCAAGGCAGGGGCCACAAGTGCCGGCTAGGCTTAAGGCATGGGCACAAGTGCCAGCCAGGCTTAAGGCATGGGCACAAGTGCAGTGCTGGCCAGGATCAAGGCAGGGGGCACAAGTGCTGGCTAGGCTTAAGGCATTCAGCTAACTCTTTGCACTCTTTGCATAAAGGGTTAGGCACCCATAGGGGTGAAGAGCTAGCTTTCACCCCTCTACTCTGTACTTGGACATTTAGGACTAGATCCTTTGTTGTACAGTGCGGAGCCTCTCCATAACCCCATGCTCCAAGCGACCAGGCACTTCTTGTCTGTCCTCCGTAAATGGGTAATGCCTTCTTCCCCAATTACAGTCGTGCATGCGCATTCAGACGGGACAAGAGCGAAGAGCGTAAAGCTGGCCCTATGTGCATAACCAACATGAAGCTGAAGACAAAAACAAACAAACAAGCATTCAAGGGGCTCAAAAGTGCAGGCTAGGCTTAAGGCCTGGGCACAAGTGCGGGCTAGGCTTAAGGCCTGGGCACAAGTGCGGGCTAGGCTTAAGGCCGGGGCACAAGTGCGGGCTAGGCTTAAGGCCGGGGCACAAGTGCGGGCTAGGCTTAAGGCCGGGGCACAAGTGCGGGCTAGGCTTATGGCCTGAGGACAAATGCGGGCTAGGCTTAAGGCCAGGGCACAAGTGCGGGCTAGGCTTAAGGCCAGGGCACAAGTGCGGGCTAGGCTTAAGGCCAGGGCACAAGTGCGGGCTAGGCTTAAGGCCTGGGCACAAGTGCGGGCTAGGCTTAAGGCCTGGGCACAAGTGCGGGCTAGGCTTAAGGCCTGGGCACAAGTGCGGGCTAGGCTTAAGGCCTGGGCACAAGTGCGGGCTAGGCTTAAGGCCTGGACACAAGTGCGGGCTAGGCTTAAGGCAGGGGCACAAGTGCGGGCTAGGCTTAAGGCCTGGGCACAAGTGCGGGCTTGGCTTAAGGCCTGGGCACAAGTGCTGGCTAGGATCAAGGCAGGGGGCACAAGTGCGGGCTAGGCTTAAGGCCTGGGCACAAGTGCCGGCTAGGCTTAAGGCCTGGGCACAAGTGCGGGCTAGGCTTAAGGCCTGGGCACAAGTGCGGGCTAGGCTTAAGGCCTGGGCACAAGTGCGGGCTAGGCTTAAGGCCTGGGCACAAGTGCGGGCTAGGCTTAAGGCCTGGGCACAAGTGCGGGCTAGGCTTAAGGCCGGGGCACAAGTGCGGGCTAGGCTTAAGGCCTGGGCACAAGTGCGGGCTAGGCTTAAGGCCTGGGCACAAGTGCGGGCTAGGCTTAAGGCCTGGGCACAAGTGCGGGCTAGGCTTAAGGCCTGGGCACAAGTGCGGGCTAGGCTTTAGGCCTGGGCACAAGTGCGGGCTAGGCTTAAGGCCTGGGCACAAGTGCGGGCTAGGCTTAAGGCCTGGGCACAAGTGCGGGCTAGGCTTAAGGCCTGGGCACAAGTGCGGGCTAGGCTTAAGGCAGGGGCACAAGTGCGGGCTCGGCTTAAGGCAGGGGCACAAGTGCGGGCTCGGCTTAAGGCAGGGGCACAAGTGCGGGCTCGGCTTAAGGCCGGGGCACAAGTGCGGGCTAGGCATAAGGCAGGGGCACAAGTGCGGGCTTGGCTTAAGGCCTGGGCACAAGTGCTGGCTAGGATCAAGGCAGGGGGCACAAGTGCGGGCTAGGCTTAAGGCCTGGGCACAAGTGCGGGCTAGGCTTAAGGCCTGGGCACAAGAGCGGGCTAGGCTTAAGGCCTGGGCACAAGTGCGGGCTAGGCTTAAGGCCTGGGCACAAGTGCGGGCTAGGCTTAAGGCCTGGGCACAAGTGCGGGCTAGGCTTAAGGCCTGAGCACAAGTGCGGGCTAGGCTTTAGGTCTGGGCACAAGTGCGGGCTAGGCTTAAGGCAGGGGCACAAGTGCGGGCTAGGCTTAAGGCAGGGGCACAAGTGCGGGCTAGGCTTAAGGCCTGGGCACAAGTGCGGGCTAGGCTTAAGGCAGGGGCACAAGTGCGGGCTCGGCTTAAGGCAGGGGCACAAGTGCGGGCTCGGCTTAAGGCAGGGGCACAAGTGCGGGCTCGGCTTAAGGCAGGGGCACAAGTGCGGGCTCGGCTTAAGGCAGGGGCACAAGTGCGGGCTCGACTTAAGGCAGGGGCACAAGTGCGGGCTCGGCTTAAGGCCGGGGCACAAGTGCGGGCTCGGCTTAAGGCCGGGGCACAAGTGCGGGCTCGGCTTAAGGCCGGGGCACAAGTGCAGGCTAGGCTTAAGGCCTGGGCACAAGTGCGGGCTAAGCTTAAAGCCGGGGCACAAGTGCGGGCTAAGCTTAAAGCCGGGGCACAAGTGCGGGCTAGGCTTAAGGCCTGGGCACAAGTGCGGGCTAGGCTTAAGGCCTGGGCACAAGTGCGGGTTAGGCTTAAGGCCGGGGCACAAGTGCGGGCTAGGCTTAAGGCCGGGGCACAAGTGCGGGCTAGGCTTAAGGCCAGGGCACAAGTGCAGGCTAGGCTTAAGGCCTGGGCACAAGTGCTGGCTAGGATCAAGGCAGGGGGCACAAGTGCGGGCTAGGCTTAAGGCCTGGGCACAAGTGCGGGCTAGGCTTAAGGCCTGGGCACAAGTGCGGGCTAGGCTTAAGGCCTGGGCACAAGTGCGGGCTAGGCTTAAGGCCTGGGCACAAGTGCAGTGCTGGCTAGGATCAAGGCAGGGGGCACAAGTGCGGGCTAGGCTTAAGGCCTGGGCACAAGTGCGGGCTAGGCTTAAGGCCTGGGCACAAGTGCGGGTTAGGCTTAAGGCCGGGGCACAAGTGCGGGCTAGGCTTAAGGCCGGGGCACAAGTGCAGGCTAGGCTTAAGGCCGGGGCACAAGTGCAGGCTAGGCTTAAGGCCTGGGCACAAGTGCAGTGCTGGCTAGGATCAAGGCAGGGGCCACAAGTGCCGGCTAGGCTTAAGGCATGGGCACAAGTGCCAGCCAGGCTTAAGGCCTGGGCACAAGTGCGGGCTAGGCTTACGGCATGGGCACAAGTGCAGTGCTGGCCAGGATCAAGGCAGGGGGCACAAGTGCTGGCTAGGCTTAAGGCATTCAGCTAACTCTTTGCACTCTTTGCATAAAGGGTTAGGGGCACCCATAGGGGTGAAGAGCTAGCTTTCACCCCTCTACTCTGTACTTGGACATTTAGGACTAGATCCTTTGTTGTACAGTGCGGAGCCTCTCCATAACCCCATGCTCCAAGCGACCAGGCACTTCTTGTCTGTCCTCCGTAAATGGGTAATGCCTTCTTCCCCAATTACAGTCGTGCATGCGCATTCAGATGGGACAAGAGCGAAGAGCGTAAAGCTGGCCCTATGTGCATGACCAACATGAAGCTGAAGACAAAAACAAACAAACAAGCATTCAAGGGGCTCAAAAGTGCAGGCTAGGCTTAAGGCCTGGGCACAAGTGCGGGCTAGGCTTAAGGCCTGGGCACAAGTGCTGGCTAGGATCAAGGCAGGGGGCACAAGTGCAGGCTAGGCTTAAGGCCTGGGCACAAGTGCGGGCTAGGCTTAAGGCCTGGGCACAAGTGCGGGCTAGGCTTAAGGCCTGGGCACAAGTGCGGGCTAGGCTTAAGGCCGGGGCACAAGTGTGGGCTAGGCTTAAGGCCGGGGCACAAGTGCGGGCTAGGCTTAAGGCCGGGGCACAAGTGCGGCTAGGCTTATGGCCTGAGGACAAGTGCGGGCTAGGCTTAAGGCCTGGGCACAAGTGCGGGCTAGGCTTAAGGCCGGGGCACAAGTGCGGGCTAGGCTTAAGGCCTGGGCACAAGTGCGGGCTAGGCTTAAGGCCTGGGCACAAGTGCGGGCTAGGCTTAAGGCCTGAGCACAAGTGCGGGCTAGGCTTTAGGTCTGGGCACAAGTGCGGGCTAGGCTTAAGGCAGGGGCACAAGTGCGGGCTAGGCTTAAGGCAGGGGCACAAGTGCGGGCTAGGCTTAAGGCCTGGGCACAAGTGCGGGCTAGGCTTAAGGCAGGGGCACAAGTGCGGGCTCGGCTTAAGGCAGGGGCACAAGTGCGGGCTCGGCTTAAGGCAGGGGCACAAGTGCGGGCTCGGCTTAAGGCAGGGGCACAAGTGCGGGCTCGGCTTAAGGCAGGGGCACAAGTGCGGGCTCGACTTAAGGCAGGGGCACAAGTGCGGGCTCGGCTTAAGGCCGGGGCACAAGTGCGGGCTCGGCTTAAGGCCGGGGCACAAGTGCGGGCTCGGCTTAAGGCCGGGGCACAAGTGCAGGCTAGGCTTAAGGCCTGGGCACAAGTGCGGGCTAAGCTTAAAGCCGGGGCACAAGTGCGGGCTAAGCTTAAAGCCGGGGCACAAGTGCGGGCTAGGCTTAAGGCCTGGGCACAAGTGCGGGCTAGGCTTAAGGCCTGGGCACAAGTGCGGGTTAGGCTTAAGGCCGGGGCACAAGTGCGGGCTAGGCTTAAGGCCGGGGCACAAGTGCGGGCTAGGCTTAAGGCCAGGGCACAAGTGCAGGCTAGGCTTAAGGCCTGGGCACAAGTGCTGGCTAGGATCAAGGCAGGGGGCACAAGTGCGGGCTAGGCTTAAGGCCTGGGCACAAGTGCGGGCTAGGCTTAAGGCCTGGGCACAAGTGCGGGCTAGGCTTAAGGCCTGGGCACAAGTGCGGGCTAGGCTTAAGGCCTGGGCACAAGTGCAGGCTAGGCTTAAGGCCTGGGCACAAGTGCAGTGCTGGCTAGGATCAAGGCAGGGGGCACAAGTGCGGGCTAGGCTTAAGGCCTGGGCACAAGTGCGGGCTAGGCTTAAGGCCTGGGCACAAGTGCGGGTTAGGCTTAAGGCCGGGGCACAAGTGCGGGCTAGGCTTAAGGCCGGGGCACAAGTGCAGGCTAGGCTTAAGGCCGGGGCACAAGTGCAGGCTAGGCTTAAGGCCTGGGCACAAGTGCAGTGCTGGCTAGGATCAAGGCAGGGGCCACAAGTGCCGGCTAGGCTTAAGGCATGGGCACAAGTGCCAGCCAGGCTTAAGGCCTGGGCACAAGTGCGGGCTAGGCTTACGGCATGGGCACAAGTGCAGTGCTGGCCAGGATCAAGGCAGGGGGCACAAGTGCTGGCTAGGCTTAAGGCATTCAGCTAACTCTTTGCACTCTTTGCATAAAGGGTTAGGGGCACCCATAGGGGTGAAGAGCTAGCTTTCACCCCTCTACTCTGTACTTGGACATTTAGGACTAGATCCTTTGTTGTACAGTGCGGAGCCTCTCCATAACCCCATGCTCCAAGCGACCAGGCACTTCTTGTCTGTCCTCCGTAAATGGGTAATGCCTTCTTCCCCAATTACAGTCGTGCATGCGCATTCAGATGGGACAAGAGCGAAGAGCGTAAAGCTGGCCCTATGTGCATGACCAACATGAAGCTGAAGACAAAAACAAACAAACAAGCATTCAAGGGGCTCAAAAGTGCAGGCTAGGCTTAAGGCCTGGGCACAAGTGCGGGCTAGGCTTAAGGCCTGGGCACAAGTGCTGGCTAGGATCAAGGCAGGGGGCACAAGTGCAGGCTAGGATCAAGGCCTGGGCACAAGTGCGGGCTAGGCTTAAGGCCTGGGCACAAGTGCGGGCTAGGCTTAAGGCCTGGGCACAAGTGCGGGCTAGGCTTAAGGCCGGGGCACAAGTGTGGGCTAGGCTTAAGGCCGGGGCACAAGTGCGGGCTAGGCTTAAGGCCGGGGCACAAGTGCGGCTAGGCTTATGGCCTGAGGACAAGTGCGGGCTAGGCTTAAGGCCTGGGCACAAGTGCGGGCTAGGCTTAAGGCCGGGGCACAAGTGCGGGCTAGGCTTAAGGCCTGGGCACAAGTGCGGGCTAGGCTTTAGGCCTGGGCACAAGTGCGGGCCAGGCTTAAGGCCTGGGCACAAGTGCGGGCTAGGCTTAAGGCCTGGGCACAAGTGCGGGCTAGGCTTAAGGCAGGGGCACAAGTGCGGGCTAGGCTTAAGGCAGGGGCACAAGTGCGGGCTAGGCTTAAGGCAGGGGCACAAGTGCGGGCTTGGCTTAAGGCCTGGGCACAAGTGCGGGCTAGGCTTAAGGCCTGGGCACAAGTGCTGGCTAGGATCAAGGCAGGGGCCACAAGTGCCGGCTAGGCTTAAGGCCTGGGCACAAGTGCGGGCTAGGCTTAAGGCCTGGGCACAAGTGCGGGCTAGGCTTAAGGCCTGGGCACAAGTGCGGGCTAGGCTTAAGGCCTGGACACAAGTGCGGGCTAGGCTTAAGGCCGGGGCACAAGTGCAGGCTAGGCTTAAGGCCTGGGCACAAGTGCAGTGCTGGCTAGGATCAAGGCAGGGGCCACAAGTGCCGGCTAGGCTTAAGGCATGGGCACAAGTGCCAGCCAGGCTTAAGGCATGGGCACAAGTGCAGTGCTGGCCAGGATCAAGGCAGGGGGCACAAGTGCTGGCTAGGCTTAAGGCATTCAGCTAACTCTTTGCACTCTTTGCATAAAGGGTTAGGCACCCATAAGGGTGAAGAGCTAGCTTTCACCCCTCTACTCTGTACTTGGACATTTAGGACTAGATCCTTTGTTGTACAGTGCGGAGCCTCTCCATAACCCCATGCTCCAAGCGACCAGGCACTTCTTGTCTGTCCTCCGTAAATGGGTAATGCCTTCTTCCCCAATTACAGTCGTGCATGCGCATTCAGACGGGACAAGAGCGAAGAGCGTAAAGCTGGCCCTATGTGCAAAACCAACATGAAGCTGAAGACAAAAACAAACAAACAAGCATTCAAGGGGCTCAAAAGTGCAGGCTAGGCTTAAGGCCTGGGCACAAGTGCGGGCTAGGCTTAAGGCCTGGGCACAAGTGCGGGCTAGGCTTAAGGCCGGGGCACAAGTGCGGGCTAGGCTTAAGGCCGGGGCACAAGTGCGGGCTAGGCTTAAGGCCGGGGCACAAGTGCGGGCTAGGCTTAAGGCCGGGGCACAAGTGCGGGCTAGGCTTATGGCCTGAGGACAAGTGCGGGCTAGGCTTAAGGCCAGGGCACAAGTGCGGGCTAGGCTTAAGGCCAGGGCACAAGTGCGGGCTAGGCTTAAGGCCAGGGCACAAGTGCGGGCTAGGCTTAAGGCCTGGGCACAAGTGCGGGCTAGGCTTAAGGCCTGGGCACAAGTGCGGGCTAGGCTTAAGGCCTGGGCACAAGTGCGGGCTAGGCTTAAGGCCTGGGCACAAGTGCGGGCTAGGCTTAAGGCCTGGACACAAGTGCGGGCTAGGCTTAAGGCAGGGGCACAAGTGCGGGCTAGGCTTAAGGCCTGGGCACAAGTGCGGGCTTGGCTTAAGGCCTGGGCACAAGTGCTGGCTAGGATCAAGGCAGGGGGCACAAGTGCGGGCTAGGCTTAAGGCCTGGGCACAAGTGCGGGCTAGGCTTAAGGCCTGGGCACAAGTGCGGGCTAGGCTTAAGGCCTGGGCACAAGTGCGGGCTAGGCTTAAGGCCTGGGCACAAGTGCGGGCTAGGCTTAAGGCCTGGGCACAAGTGCGGGCTAGGCTTAAGGCCTGGGCACAAGTGCGGGCTAGGCTTAAGGCCGGGGCACAAGTGCGGGCTAGGCTTAAGGCCTGGGCACAAGTGCGGGCTAGGCTTAAGGCCTGGGCGCAAGTGCGGGCTAGGCTTTAGGCCTGGGCACAAGTGCGGGCTAGGCTTAAGGCCTGGGCACAAGTGCGGGCTAGGCTTAAGGCCTGGGCACAAGTGCGGGCTAGGCTTAAGGCCTGGGCACAAGTGCGGGCTAGGCTTAAGGCAGGGGCACAAGTGCGGGCTCGGCTTAAGGCAGGGGCACAAGTGCGGGCTCGGCTTAAGGCAGGGGCACAAGTGCGGGCTCGGCTTAAGGCCGGGGCACAAGTGCGGGCTAGGCATAAGGCCGGGGCACAAGTGCGGGCTAGGCTTATGGCCTGAGGACAAGTGCGGGCTAGGCTTAAGGCCTGGGCACAAGTGCGGGCTAAGCTTAAGGCCGGGGCACAAGTGCGGGCTCGGCTTAAGGCCGGGGCACAAGTGCGGGCTCGGCGTAAGGCCGGGGCACAAGTGCGGGCTAGGCTTAAGGCCTGGGCACAAGTGCGGGCTAAGCTTAAGGCCGGGGCACAAGTGCGGGCTCGGCTTAAGGCCGGGGCACAAGTGCGGGCTCGGCGTAAGGCCGGGGCACAAGTGCGGGCTAGGCTTAAGGCCTGGGCACAAGTGCGGGCTAGGCTTAAGGCCTGGGCACAAGTGCGGGCTAGGCTTAAGGCCTGGGCACAAGTGCGGGCTAGGCTTAAGGCCTGGGCACAAGTGCGGGCTAGGCTTAAGGCCTGGGCACAAGTGCGGGCTAGGCTTAAGGCCTGGGCACAAGTGCGGGCTAGGCTTAAGGCCTGGGCACAAGTGCGGGCTAAGCTTAAAGCCGGGGCACAAGTGTGGGCTAAGCTTAAGGCCTGGGCACAAGTGCGGGCTAGGCTTAAGGCCTGGGCACAAGTGCGGGTTAGGCTTAAGGCCGGGGCACAAGTGCGGGCTAGGCTTAAGGCCTGGGCACAAGTGCGGGCTAGGCTTAAGGCCTGGGCACAAGTGCGGGCTAGGCTTAAGGCCTGGGCACAAGTGCGGGCTAGGCTTAAGGCCGGGGCACAAGTGCAGGCTAGGCTTAAGGCCTGGGCACAAGTGCAGTGCTGGCTAGGATCAAGGCAGGGGCCACAAGTGCCGGCTAGGCTTAAGGCCTGGGCACAAGTGCGGGCTAGGCTTAAGGCCTGGGCACAAGTGCGGGTTAGGCTTAAGGCCGGGGCACAAGTGCGGGCTAGGCTTAAGGCCTGGGCACAAGTGCGGGCTAGGCTTAAGGCCTGGGCACAAGTGCGGGCTAGGCCTAAGGCCTGGACACAAGTGTGGGCTAGGCTTAAGGCCGGGGCACAAGTGCAGGCTAGGCTTAAGGCCTGGGCACAAGTGCAGTGCTGGCTAGGATCAAGGCAGGGGCCACAAGTGCCGGCTAGGCTTAAGGCATGGGCACAAGTGCCAGCCAGGCTTAAGGCATGGGCACAAGTGCAGTGCTGGCCAGGATCAAGGCAGGGGGCACAAGTGCTGGCTAGGCTTAAGGCATTCAGCTAACTCTTTGCACTCTTTGCATAAAGGGTTAGGCACCCATAGGGGTGAAGAGCTAGCTTTCACCCCTCTACTCTGTACTTGGACATTTAGGACTAGATCCTTTGTTGTACAGTGCGGAGCCTCTCCATAACCCCATGCTCCAAGCGACCAGGCACTTCTTGTCTGTCCTCCGTAAATGGGTAATGCCTTCTTCCCCAATTACAGTCGTGCATGCGCATTCAGACGGGACAAGAGCGAAGAGCGTAAAGCTGGCCCTATGTGCATAACCAACATGAAGCTGAAGACAAAAACAAACAAACAAGCATTCAAGGGGCTCAAAAGTGCAGGCTAGGCTTAAGGCCTGGGCACAAGTGCGGGCTAGGCTTAAGGCCTTGGCACAAGTGCTGGCTAGGATCAAGGCAGGGGGCACAAGTGCAGGCTAGGCTTAAGGCCTGGGCACAAGTGCGGGCTAGGTTTAAGGCCTGGGCACAAGTGCGGGCTAGGCTTAAGGCCTGGGCACAAGTGCGGGCTAGGCTTAAGGCCTGGGCACAAGTGCGGGCTAGGCTTAAGGCCGGGGCACAAGTGCGGGCTAGGCTTAAGGCCGGGGCACAAGTGCGGGCTAGGCTTAAGGCCGGGGCACAAGTGCGGGCTAGGCTTATGGCCTGAGGACAAGTGCGGGCTAGGCTTAAGGCCTGGGCACAAGTGCGGGCTAGGCTTAAGGCCAGGGCACAAGTGCGGGCTAGGCTTAAGGCCAGGGCACAAGTGCGGGCTAGGCTTAAGGCCTGGGCACAAGTGCGGGCTAGGCTTTAGGCCTGGGCACAAGTGCGGGCTAGGCTTAAGGCCTGGGCACAAGTGCGGGCTAGGCTTAAGGCCTGGGCACAAGTGTGGGCTAGGCTTAAGGCAGGGGCACAAGTGCGGGCTAGGCTTAAGGCAGGGGCACAAGTGCGGGCTAGGCTTAAGGCCTGGGCACAAGTGCGGGCTAGGCTTAAGGCCTGGGCACAAGTGCTGGCTAGGATCAAGGCAGGGGGCACAAGTGCGGGCTAGGCTTAAGGCCTGGGCACAAGTGCGGGCTAGGCTTAAGGCCTGGGCACAAGTGCGGGCTAGGCTTAAGGCCTGGGCACAAGTGCGGGCTAGGCTTAAGGCCTGGGCACAAGAGCGGGCTAGGCTTAAGGCCTGGGCACAAGTGCGGGCTAGGCTTAAGGCCTGGGCACAAGTGCGGGCTAGGCTTAAGGCCTGGGCACAAGTGCGGGCTGGGCTTTAGGCCTGGGCACAAGTGCGGGCTAGGCTTAAGGCAGGGGCACAAGTGCGGGCTAGGCTTAAGGCAGGGGCACAAGTGCGGGCTAGGCTTAAGGCCTGGGCACAAGTGCGGGCTAGGCTTAAGGCAGGGGCACAAGTGCGGGCTCGGCTTAAGGCAGGGGCACAAGTGCGGGCTCGGCTTAAGGCAGGGGCACAAGTGCGGGCTCGGCTTAAGGCCGAGGCACAAGTGCGGGCTCGGCTTAAGGCCGAGGCACAAGTGCGGGCTAGGCTTAAGGCCTGGGCACAAGTGCGGGCTAAGCTTAAAGCCGGGGCACAAGTGCGGGCTAAGCTTAAAGCCGGGGCACAAGTGCGGGCTAAGCTTAAAGCCGGGGCACAAGTGCGGGCTAAGCTTAAAGCCGGGGCACAAGTGCGGGCTAGGCTTAAGGCCTGGGCACAAGTGCGGGTTAGGCTTAAGGCATGGGCACAAGTGCGGGCTAGGCTTAAGGCCGGGGCACAAGTGCGGGCTAGGCTTAAGGCCGGGGCACAAGTGCGGGCTAGGCTTAAGGCCGGGGCACAAGTGCGGGCTAGGCTTAAGGCCGGGGCACAAGTGCGGGCTAGGCTTAAGGCCTGGGTACAAGTGCGGGCTAGGCTTAAGGCCTGGGCACAAGTGCGGGTTAGACTTAAGGCCGGGGCACAAGTGCGGGCTAGGCTTAAGGCCGGGGCACAAGTGCGGGCTAGGCTTAAGGCCGGGGCACAAGTGCGGGCTAGGCTTAAGGCCTGGGCACAAGTGCAGGCTAGGCTTAAGGCCTGGGCACAAGTGCAGGCTAGGCTTAAGGCCTGGGCACAAGTGCAGTGCTGGCTAGGATCAAGGCAGGGGCCACAAGTGCCGGCTAGGCTTAAGGCATGGGCACAAGTGCCAGCCAGGCTTAAGGCCTGGGCACAAGTGCGGGCTCGGCGTAAGGCCGGGGCACAAGTGCGGGCTCGGCTTAAGGCCGGGGCACAAGTGCGGGCTAGGCTTAAGGCCTGGGCACAAGTGCGGGCTAGGCTTAAGGCCTGGGCACAAGTGCGGGCTAGGCTTAAGGCCTGGGCACAAGTGCGGGCTAGGCTTAAGGCCTGGGCACAAGTGCGGGCTAGGCTTAAGGCCTGGGCACAAGTGCGGGCTAGGCTTAAGGCCTGGGCACAAGTGCGGGCTAAGCTTAAAGCCGGGGCACAAGTGTGGGCTAAGCTTAAGGCCTGGGCACAAGTGCGGGCTAGGCTTAAGGCCTGGGCACAAGTGCGGGTTAGGCTTAAGGCCGGGGCACAAGTGCGGGCTAGGCTTAAGGCCTGGGCACAAGTGCGGGCTAGGCTTAAGGCCTGGGCACAAGTGCGGGCTAGGCTTAAGGCCTGGGCACAAGTGCGGGCTAGGCTTAAGGCCGGGGCACAAGTGCAGGCTAGGCTTAAGGCCTGGGCACAAGTGCAGTGCTGGCTAGGATCAAGGCAGGGGCCACAAGTGCCGGCTAGGCTTAAGGCCTGGGCACAAGTGCGGGCTAGGCTTAAGGCCTGGGCACAAGTGCGGGTTAGGCTTAAGGCCGGGGCACAAGTGCGGGCTAGGCTTAAGGCCTGGGCACAAGTGCGGGCTAGGCTTAAGGCCTGGGCACAAGTGCGGGCTAGGCCTAAGGCCTGGACACAAGTGTGGGCTAGGCTTAAGGCCGGGGCACAAGTGCAGGCTAGGCTTAAGGCCTGGGCACAAGTGCAGTGCTGGCTAGGATCAAGGCAGGGGCCACAAGTGCCGGCTAGGCTTAAGGCATGGGCACAAGTGCCAGCCAGGCTTAAGGCATGGGCACAAGTGCAGTGCTGGCCAGGATCAAGGCAGGGGGCACAAGTGCTGGCTAGGCTTAAGGCATTCAGCTAACTCTTTGCACTCTTTGCATAAAGGGTTAGGCACCCATAGGGGTGAAGAGCTAGCTTTCACCCCTCTACTCTGTACTTGGACATTTAGGACTAGATCCTTTGTTGTACAGTGCGGAGCCTCTCCATAACCCCATGCTCCAAGCGACCAGGCACTTCTTGTCTGTCCTCCGTAAATGGGTAATGCCTTCTTCCCCAATTACAGTCGTGCATGCGCATTCAGACGGGACAAGAGCGAAGAGCGTAAAGCTGGCCCTATGTGCATAACCAACATGAAGCTGAAGACAAAAACAAACAAACAAGCATTCAAGGGGCTCAAAAGTGCAGGCTAGGCTTAAGGCCTGGGCACAAGTGCGGGCTAGGCTTAAGGCCTTGGCACAAGTGCTGGCTAGGATCAAGGCAGGGGGCACAAGTGCAGGCTAGGCTTAAGGCCTGGGCACAAGTGCGGGCTAGGTTTAAGGCCTGGGCACAAGTGCGGGCTAGGCTTAAGGCCTGGGCACAAGTGCGGGCTAGGCTTAAGGCCTGGGCACAAGTGCGGGCTAGGCTTAAGGCCGGGGCACAAGTGCGGGCTAGGCTTAAGGCCGGGGCACAAGTGCGGGCTAGGCTTAAGGCCGGGGCACAAGTGCGGGCTAGGCTTATGGCCTGAGGACAAGTGCGGGCTAGGCTTAAGGCCTGGGCACAAGTGCGGGCTAGGCTTAAGGCCAGGGCACAAGTGCGGGCTAGGCTTAAGGCCAGGGCACAAGTGCGGGCTAGGCTTAAGGCCTGGGCACAAGTGCGGGCTAGGCTTTAGGCCTGGGCACAAGTGCGGGCTAGGCTTAAGGCCTGGGCACAAGTGCGGGCTAGGCTTAAGGCCTGGGCACAAGTGTGGGCTAGGCTTAAGGCAGGGGCACAAGTGCGGGCTAGGCTTAAGGCAGGGGCACAAGTGCGGGCTAGGCTTAAGGCCTGGGCACAAGTGCGGGCTAGGCTTAAGGCCTGGGCACAAGTGCTGGCTAGGATCAAGGCCTGGGCACAAGTGCTGGCTAGGATCAAGGCAGGGGGCACAAGTGCGGGCTAGGCTTAAGGCCTGGGCACAAGTGCGGGCTAGGCTTAAGGCCTGGGCACAAGTGCGGGCTAGGCTTAAGGCCTGGGCACAAGTGCGGGCTAGGCTTAAGGCCTGGGCACAAGAGCGGGCTAGGCTTAAGGCCTGGGCACAAGTGCGGGCTAGGCTTAAGGCCTGGGCACAAGTGCGGGCTAGGCTTAAGGCCTGGGCACAAGTGCGGGCTGGGCTTTAGGCCTGGGCACAAGTGCGGGCTAGGCTTAAGGCAGGGGCACAAGTGCGGGCTAGGCTTAAGGCAGGGGCACAAGTGCGGGCTAGGCTTAAGGCCTGGGCACAAGTGCGGGCTAGGCTTAAGGCAGGGGCACAAGTGCGGGCTCGGCTTAAGGCAGGGGCACAAGTGCGGGCTCGGCTTAAGGCAGGGGCACAAGTGCGGGCTCGGCTTAAGGCCGAGGCACAAGTGCGGGCTCGGCTTAAGGCCGAGGCACAAGTGCGGGCTAGGCTTAAGGCCTGGGCACAAGTGCGGGCTAAGCTTAAAGCCGGGGCACAAGTGCGGGCTAAGCTTAAAGCCGGGGCACAAGTGCGGGCTAAGCTTAAAGCCGGGGCACAAGTGCGGGCTAAGCTTAAAGCCGGGGCACAAGTGCGGGCTAGGCTTAAGGCCTGGGCACAAGTGCGGGTTAGGCTTAAGGCATGGGCACAAGTGCGGGCTAGGCTTAAGGCCGGGGCACAAGTGCGGGCTAGGCTTAAGGCCGGGGCACAAGTGCGGGCTAGGCTTAAGGCCGGGGCACAAGTGCGGGCTAGGCTTAAGGCCGGGGCACAAGTGCGGGCTAGGCTTAAGGCCTGGGTACAAGTGCGGGCTAGGCTTAAGGCCTGGGCACAAGTGCGGGTTAGACTTAAGGCCGGGGCACAAGTGCGGGCTAGGCTTAAGGCCGGGGCACAAGTGCGGGCTAGGCTTAAGGCCGGGGCACAAGTGCGGGCTAGGCTTAAGGCCTGGGCACAAGTGCAGGCTAGGCTTAAGGCCTGGGCACAAGTGCAGTGCTGGCTAGGATCAAGGCAGGGGCCACAAGTGCCGGCTAGGCTTAAGGCATGGGCACAAGTGCCAGCCAGGCTTAAGGCCTGGGCACAAGTGCGGGCTAGGCTTAAGGCCTGGGCACAAGTGTGGGCTAGGCTTACGGCATGGGCACAAGTGCAGTGCTGGCCAGGATCAAGGCAGGGGGCACAAGTGCTGGCTAGGCTTAAGGCATTCAGCTAACTCTTTGCACTCTTTGCATAAAGGGTTAGGCACCCATAGGGGTGAAGAGCTAGCTTTCACCCCTCTACTCTGTACTTGGACATTTAGGACTAGATCCTTTGTTGTACAGTGTGGAGCCTCTCCATAACCCCATGCTCCAAGCGACCAGGCACTTCTTGTCTGTCCTCCGTAAATGGGTAATGCCTTCTTCCCCAATTAAAGTCGTGCATGCGCATTCAGACGGGACAAGAGCGAAGAGTGTAAAGCTGGCCCTATGTGCATAACCAACATGAAGCTGAAGACAAAAACAAACAAACAAGCATTCAAGGGGCTCAAAAGTGCAGGCTAGGCTTAAGGCCTGGGCACAAGTGCTGGCTAGGATCAAGGCAGGGGGCACAAGTGCGGGCTAGGCTTAAGGCCTGGGCACAAGTGCGGGCTAGGCTTAAGGCCTGGGCACAAGTGCGGGCTAGGCTTAAGGCCTGGGCACAAGTGCGGGCTAGGCTTAAGGCCTGGGCACAAGTGCGGCCTGGACACAAGTGCGGGCTAGGCTTAAGGCAGGGGCACAAGTGCGGGCTAGGCTTAAGGCAGGGGCACAAGTGCGGGCTTGGCTTAAGGCCTGGGCACAAGTGCGGGCTAGGCTTAAGGCCTGGGCACAAGTGCTGGCTAGGATCAAGGCAGGGGGCACAAGTGCGGGCTAGGCTTAAGGCCTGGGCACAAGTGCGGGCTAGGCTTAAGGCCTGGGCACAAGTGTGGGCTAAGCTTAAAGCCGGGGCACAAGTGCGGGCTAAGCTTAAAGCCGGGGCACAAGTGCGGGCTAGGCTTAAGGCCTGGGCACAAGTGCGGGCTAGGCTTAAGGCCTTGGCACAAGTGCGGGTTAGGCTTAAGGCCGGGGCACAAGTGCGGGCTAGGCTTAAGGCCGGGGCACAAGTGCGGGCTAGGCTTAAGGCCAGGGCACAAGTGCAGGCTAGGCTTAAGGCCTGGGCACAAGTGCTGGCTAGGATCAAGGCAGGGGGCACAAGTGCGGGCTAGGCTTAAGGCCTGGGCACAAGTGCGGGCTAGGCTTAAGGCCTGGGCACAAGTGCGGGCTAGGCTTAAGGCCTGGGCACAAGTGCGGGCTAGGCTTAAGGCCTGGGCACAAGTGCGGGCTAGGCTTAAGGCCTGGGCACAAGTGCAGGCTAGGCTTAAGGCCTGGGCATAAGTGCAGTGCTGGCTAGGATCAAGGCAGGGGGCACAAGTGCGGGCTAGGCTTAAGGCCTGGGCACAAGTGCGGGCTAGGCTTAAGGCCTGGGCACAAGTGCTGGCTAGGATCAAGGCAGGGGGCACAAGTGCGGGCTAGGCTTAAGGCCTGGGCACAAGTGCGGGCTAGGCTTAAGGCCTGGGCACAAGTGCGGGCTAGGCTTAAGGCCTGGGCACACGTGCGGGCTAGGCTTAAGGCCGGGGCACAAGTGCGGGCTAGGCTTAAGGCCGGGCACAAGTGCGGGCTAGGCTTAAGGCCGGGGCACAAGTGCAGGCTAGGCTTATGGCCTGAGGACAAGTGCGGGCTAGGCTTAAGGCCTGGGCACAAGTGCGGGCTAGGCTTAAGGCCAGGGCACAAGTGCGAGCTAGGCTTAAGGCCTGGGCACAAGTGCGGGCTAGGCTTAAGGCCTGGGCACAAGTGCGGGCTAGGCTTAAGGCCTGGGCACAAGTGCGGGCTAGGCTTAAGGCCTGGGCACAAGTGCGGGCTAGGCTTAAGGCCTGGGCACAAGTGCTGGCTGGGCTTAAGGCAGGGGCACAAGTGCGGGCTAGGCTTAAGGCAGGGGCACAAGTGCGGGCTTGGCTTAAGGCCTGGGCACAAGTGCGGGCTAGGCTTAAGGCCTGGGCACAAGTGCTGGCTAGGATCAAGGCAGGGGGCACAAGTGCGGGCTAGGCTTAAGGCCTGGGCACAAGTGCGGGCTAGGCTTAAGGCCTGGGCACAAGTGCGGGCTAGGCTTAAGGCCTGGGCACAAGTGCGGGCTAGGCTTAAGGCCTGGGCACAAGTGCGGGCTAGGCTTAAGGCCTGGGCACAAGTGAGGGCTAGGCTTAAGGCAGGGGCACAAGTGCGGGCTTGGCTTAAGGCCTGGGCTCAAGTGCGGGCTAGGCTTAAGGCCTGGGCACAAGTGCTGGCTAGGATCAAGGCAGGGGGCACAAGTGCTGGCTAGGCTTAAGGCCTGGGCACAAGTGCGGGCTAGGCTTAAGGCCTGGGCAAGAGTGCGGGCTAGGCTTAAGGCCTGGGCACAAGTGCGGGCTAGGCTTAAGGCCTGGGCACAAGTGCAGGCTAGGCTTAAGGCCTGGGCATAAGTGCAGTGCTGGCTAGGATCAAGGCAGGGGGCACAAGTGCGGGCTAGGCTTAAGGCCTGGGCACAAGTGCGGGCTAGGCTTAAGGCCTGGGCACAAGTGCTGGCTAGGATCAAGGCAGGGGGCACAAGTGCGGGCTAGGCTTAAGGCCTGGGCACAAGTGCGGGCTAGGCTTAAGGCCTGGGCACAAGTGCGGGCTAGGCTTAAGGCCTGGGCACAAGTGCGGGCTAGGCTTAAGGCCTGGGCACAAGTGCGGGCTAGGCTTAAGGCCTGGGCACAAGTGCGGGCTAGGCTTAAGGCCTGGGCACAAGTGCGGGCTAGGCTTAAGGCCTGGGCACAAGTGCGGGCTAGGCTTAAGGCCTGGGCACAAGTGCGGGCTAGGCTTAAGGCCTGGGCACAAGTGCGGGCTAGGCTTAAGGCCTGGGCACAAGTGCGGGCTAGGCTTAAGGCCTGGGCACAAGTGCGGGCTAGGCTTAAGGCCTGGGCACAAGTGCAGGCTAGGCTTAAGGCCTGGGCACAAGTGCAGTGCTGGCTAGGACCAAGGCAGGGGGCACAAGTGCGGGCTAGGCTTAAGGCCTGGGCACAAGTGCGGGCTAGGCTTAAGGCTTGGGCACAAGTGCGGGCTGGGCTTAAGGCCTGGGCACAAGTGCGGGCTAGGCTTAAGGCCTGGGCACAAGTGCGGGCTAGGCTTAAGGCAGGGGCACAAGTGCGGGCTAGGCTTAAGGCAGGGGCACAAGTGCGGGCTTGGCTTAAGGCCTGGGCACAAGTGCTGGCTAGGATCAAGGCAGGGGGCACAAGTGCGGGCTAGGCTTAAGGCCTGGGCACAAGTGCGGGCTAGGCTTAAGGCCTGGGCACAAGAGCGGGCTAGGCTTAAGGCCTGGGCACAAGTGCGGGCTAGGCTTAAGGCCTGGGCACAAGTGCGGGCTAGGCTTAAGGCCCGAGCACAAGTGCGGGCTAGGCTTTAGGTCTGGGCACAAGTGCGGGCTAGGCTTAAGGCAGGGGCACAAGTGCGGGCTAGGCTTAAGGCAGGGGCACAAGTGCGGGCTAGGCTTAAGGCCTGGGCACAAGTGCGGGCTAGGCTTAAGGCCTGGGCACAAGTGCGGGCTAGGCTTAAGGCCTGGGCACAAGTGCGGGTTAGGCTTAAGGCCGGGGCACAAGTGCGGGCTAGGCTTAAGGCCGGGGCACAAGTGCAGGCTAGGCTTAAGGCCGGGGCACAAGTGCAGGCTAGGCTTAAGGCCTGGGCACAAGTGCAGTGCTGGCTAGGATCAAGGCAGGGGCCACAAGTGCCGGCTAGGCTTAAGGCATGGGCACAAGTGCCAGCCAGGCTTAAGGCCTGGGCACAAGTGCGGGCTAGGCTTACGGCATGGGCACAAGTGCAGTGCTGGCCAGGATCAAGGCAGGGGGCACAAGTGCTGGCTAGGCTTAAGGCATTCAGCTAACTCTTTGCACTCTTTGCATAAAGGGTTAGGGGCACCCATAGGGGTGAAGAGCTAGCTTTCACCCCTCTACTCTGTACTTGGACATTTAGGACTAGATCCTTTGTTGTACAGTGCGGAGCCTCTCCATAACCCCATGCTCCAAGCGACCAGGCACTTCTTGTCTGTCCTCCGTAAATGGGTAATGCCTTCTTCCCCAATTACAGTCGTGCATGCGCATTCAGACGGGACAAGAGCGAAGAGCGTAAAGCTGGCCCTATGTGCATGACCAACATGAAGCTGAAGACAAAAACAAACAAACAAGCATTCAAGGGGCTCAAAAGTGCAGGCTAGGCTTAAGGCCTGGGCACAAGTGCGGGCTAGGCTTAAGGCCTGGGCACAAGTGCTGGCTAGGATCAAGGCAGGGGGCACAAGTGCAGGCTAGGCTTAAGGCCTGGGCACAAGTGCGGGCTAGGCTTAAGGCCTGGGCACAAGTGCGGGCTAGGCTTAAGGCCTGGGCACAAGTGCGGGCTAGGCTTAAGGCCGGGGCACAAGTGTGGGCTAGGCTTAAGGCCGGGGCACAAGTGCGGGCTAGGCTTAAGGCCGGGGCACAAGTGCGGGCTAGGCTTATGGCCTGAGGACAAGTGCGGGCTAGGCTTAAGGCCTGGGCACAAGTGCGGGCTAGGCTTAAGGCCGGGGCACAAGTGCGGGCTAGGCTTAAGGCCTGGGCACAAGTGCGGGCTAGGCTTTAGGCCTGGGCACAAGTGCGGGCCAGGCTTAAGGCCTGGGCACAAGTGCGGGCTAGGCTTAAGGCCTGGGCACAAGTGCGGGCTAGGCTTAAGGCAGGGGCACAAGTGCGGGCTAGGCTTAAGGCAGGGGCACAAGTGCGGGCTTGGCTTAAGGCCTGGGCACAAGTGCGGGCTTGGCTTAAGGCCTGGGCACAAGTGCGGGCTAGGCTTAAGGCCTGGGCACAAGTGCTGGCTAGGATCAAGGCAGGGGCACAAGTGCGGGCTAGGCTTAAGTCCTGGGCACAAGTGCGGGCTAGGCTTAAGGCCTGGGCACAAGTGCGGGCTAGGCTTAAGGCCTGGGCACAAGTGCGGGCTAGGCTTAAGGCCTGGGCACAAGTGCGGGCTAGGCTTAAGGCCTGGGCACAAGTGCGGGCTAGGTTTAAGGCCTGGGCACAAGTGCGGGCTAGGCTTAAGGCCTGGGCACAAGTTCGGGCTAGGCTTAAGGCCTGGGCACAAGTGCAGGCTAGGCTTAAGGCCTGGGCACAAGTGCAGTGCTGGCTAGGATCAAGGCAGGGGCCACAAGTGCCGGCTAGGCTTAAGGCCTGGGCACAAGTGCGGGCTAGGCTTAAGGCCTGGGCACAAGTGCGGGCTAGGCTTAAGGCCTGGGCACAAGTGCGGGCTAGGCTTAAGGCCTGGACACAAGTGCGGGCTAGGCTTAAGGCCGGGGCACAAGTGCAGGCTAGGCTTAAGGCCTGGGCACAAGTGCAGTGCTGGCTAGGATCAAGGCAGGGGCCACAAGTGCCGGCTAGGCTTAAGGCATGGGCACAAGTGCCAGCCAGGCTTAAGGCATGGGCACAAGTGCAGTGCTGGCCAGGATCAAGGCAGGGGGCACAAGTGCTGGCTAGGCTTAAGGCATTCAGCTAACTCTTTGCACTCTTTGCATAAAGGGTTAGGCACCCATAGGGGTGAAGAGCTAGCTTTCACCCCTCTACTCTGTACTTGGACATTTAGGACTAGATCCTTTGTTGTACAGTGCGGAGCCTCTCCATAACCCCATGCTCCAAGCGACCAGGCACTTCTTGTCTGTCCTCCGTAAATGGGTAATGCCTTCTTCCCCAATTACAGTCGTGCATGCGCATTCAGACGGGACAAGAGCGAAGAGCGTAAAGCTGGCCCTATGTGCATAACCAACATGAAGCTGAAGACAAAAACAAACAAACAAGCATTCAAGGGGCTCAAAAGTGCAGGCTAGGCTTAAGGCCTGGGCACAAGTGCGGGCTAGGCTTAAGGCCTGGGCACAAGTGCGGGCTAGGCTTAAGGCCGGGGCACAAGTGCGGGCTAGGCTTAAGGCCAGGGCACAAGTGCGGGCTAGGCTTAAGGCCGGGGCACAAGTGCGGGCTAGGCTTATGGCCTGAGGACAAGTGCGGGCTAGGCTTAAGGCCTGGGCACAAGTGCGGGCTAGGCTTAAGGCCAGGGCACAAGTGCGGGCTAGGCTTAAGGCCAGGGCACAAGTGCGGGCTAGGCTTAAGGCCTGGGCACAAGTGCGGGCTAGGCTTAAGGCCTGGGCACAAGTGCGGGCTAGGCTTAAGGCCTGGGCACAAGTGCGGGCTAGGCTTAAGGCCTGGGCACAAGTGCGGGCTAGGCTTAAGGCCTGGACACAAGTGCGGGCTAGGCTTAAGGCAGGGGCACAAGTGCGGGCTAGGCTTAAGGCAGGGGCACAAGTGCGGGCTTGGCTTAAGGCCTGGGCACAAGTGCGGGCTCGGCTTAAGGCAGGGGCACAAGTGCGGGCTAGGCTTAAGGCCTGGGCACAAGTGCGGGCTAGGCTTAAGGCCGGGGCACAAGTGCGGGCTAGGCTTAAGGCCGGGGCACAAGTGCGGGCTAGGCTTAAGGCCGGGGCACAAGTGCGGGCTAGGCTTATGGCCTGAGGACAAGTGCGGGCTAGGCTTAAGGCCAGGGCACAAGTGCGGGCTAGGCTTAAGGCCAGGGCACAAGTGCGGGCTAGGCTTAAGGCCAGGGCACAAGTGCGGGCTAGGCTTAAGGCCTGGGCACAAGTGCGGGCTAGGCTTAAGGCCTGGGCACAAGTGCGGGCTAGGCTTAAGGCCTGGGCACAAGTGCGGGCTAGGCTTAAGGCCTGGGCACAAGTGCGGGTTAGGCTTAAGGCCTGGACACAAGTGCGGGCTAGGCTTAAGGCAGGGGCACAAGTGCGGGCTAGGCTTAAGGCCTGGGCACAAGTGCGGGCTTGGCTTAAGGCCTGGGCACAAGTGCTGGCTAGGATCAAGGCAGGGGGCACAAGTGCGGGCTAGGCTTAAGGCCTGGGCACAAGTGCGGGCTAGGCTTAAGGCCTGGGCACAAGTGCGGGCTAGGCTTAAGGCCTGGGCACAAGTGCGGGCTAGGCTTAAGGCCTGGGCACAAGTGCGGGCTAGGCTTAAGGCCTGGGCACAAGTGCGGGCTAGGCTTAAGGCCGGGGCACAAGTGCGGGCTAGGCTTAAGGCCTGGGCACAAGTGCGGGCTAGGCTTAAGGCCTGGGCACAAGTGCGGGCTAGGCTTAAGGCCTGGGCACAAGTGCGGGCTAGGCTTAAGGCCTGGGCACAAGTGCGGGCTAGGCTTTAGGCCTGGGCACAAGTGCGGGCTAGGCTTAAGGCCTGGGCACAAGTGCGGGCTAGGCTTAAGGCCTGGGCACAAGTGCGGGCTAGGCTTAAGGCCTGGGCACAAGTGCGGGCTAGGCTTAAGGCAGGGGCACAAGTGCGGGCTCGGCTTAAGGCAGGGGCACAAGTGCGGGCTCGGCTTAAGGCCGGGGCACAAGTGCGGGCTAGGCATAAGGCCGGGGCACAAGTGCGGGCTAGGCTTATGGCCTGAGGACAAGTGCGGGCTAGGCTTAAGGCCTGGGCACAAGTGCGGGCTAAGCTTAAGGCCGGGGCACAAGTGCGGGCTCGGCTTAAGGCCGGGGCACAAGTGCGGGCTCGGCTTAAGGCCGGGTCACAAGTGCGGGCTCGGCTTAAGGCCGGGACACAAGTGCGGGCTAGGCTTAAGGCCTGGGCACAAGTGCGGGCTAGGCTTAAGGCCTGGGCACAAGTGCGGGCTAGGCTTAAGGCCTGGGCACAAGTGCGGGCTAGGCTTAAGGCCTGGGCACAAGTGCGGGCTAGGCTTAAGGCCTGGGCACAAGTGCGGGCTAGGCTTAAGGCCTGGGCACAAGTGCGGGCTAAGCTTAAAGCCGGGGCACAAGTGCGGGCTAAGCTTAAGGCCTGGGCACAAGTGCGGGCTAGGCTTAAGGCCTGGGCACAAGTGCGGGTTAGGCTTAAGGCCGGGGCACAAGTGCGGGCTAGGCTTAAGGCCTGGGCACAAGTGCGGGCTAGGCTTAAGGCCTGGGCACAAGTGCGGGCTAGGCTTAAGGCCTGGGCACAAGTGCGGGCTAGGCTTAAGGCCTGGGCACAAGTGCGGGCTAGGCTTAAGGCCTGGACACAAGTGCGGGCTAGGCTTAAGGCAGGGGCACAAGTGCGGGCTAGGCTTAAGGCAGGGGCACAAGTGCGGGCTCGGCTTAAGGCCTGGGCACAAGTGCGGGCTCGGCTTAAGGCAGGGGCACAAGTGCGGGCTAGGCTTAAGGCCTGGGCACAAGTGCGGGCTAGGCTTAAGGCCGGGGCACAAGTGCGGGCTAGGCTTAAGGCCGGGGCACAAGTGCGGGCTAGGCTTAAGGCCGGGGCACAAGTGCGGGCTAGGCTTATGGCCTGAGGACAAGTGCGGGCTAGGCTTAAGGCCAGGGCACAAGTGCGGGCTAGGCTTAAGGCCAGGGCACAAGTGCGGGCTAGGCTTAAGGCCAGGGCACAAGTGCGGGCTAGGCTTAAGGCCTGGGCACAAGTGCGGGCTAGGCTTAAGGCCTGGGCACAAGTGCGGGCTAGGCTTAAGGCCTGGGCACAAGTGCGGGCTAGGCTTAAGGCCTGGGCACAAGTGCGGGTTAGGCTTAAGGCCTGGACACAAGTGCGGGCTAGGCTTAAGGCAGGGGCACAAGTGCGGGCTAGGCTTAAGGCCTGGGCACAAGTGCGGGCTTGGCTTAAGGCCTGGGCACAAGTGCTGGCTAGGATCAAGGCAGGGGGCACAAGTGCGGGCTAGGCTTAAGGCCTGGGCACAAGTGCGGGCTAGGCTTAAGGCCTGGGCACAAGTGCGGGCTAGGCTTAAGGCCTGGGCACAAGTGCGGGCTAGGCTTAAGGCCTGGGCACAAGTGCGGGCTAGGCTTAAGGCCTGGGCACAAGTGCGGGCTAGGCTTAAGGCCGGGGCACAAGTGCGGGCTAGGCTTAAGGCCTGGGCACAAGTGCGGGCTAGGCTTAAGGCCTGGGCACAAGTGCGGGCTAGGCTTAAGGCCTGGGCACAAGTGCGGGCTAGGCTTAAGGCCTGGGCACAAGTGCGGGCTAGGCTTTAGGCCTGGGCACAAGTGCGGGCTAGGCTTAAGGCCTGGGCACAAGTGCGGGCTAGGCTTAAGGCCTGGGCACAAGTGCGGGCTAGGCTTAAGGCCTGGGCACAAGTGCGGGCTAGGCTTAAGGCAGGGGCACAAGTGCGGGCTCGGCTTAAGGCAGGGGCACAAGTGCGGGCTCGGCTTAAGGCCGGGGCACAAGTGCGGGCTAGGCATAAGGCCGGGGCACAAGTGCGGGCTAGGCTTATGGCCTGAGGACAAGTGCGGGCTAGGCTTAAGGCCTGGGCACAAGTGCGGGCTAAGCTTAAGGCCGGGGCACAAGTGCGGGCTCGGCTTAAGGCCGGGGCACAAGTGCGGGCTCGGCTTAAGGCCGGGGCACAAGTGCGGGCTCGGCTTAAGGCCGGGACACAAGTGCGGGCTAGGCTTAAGGCCTGGGCACAAGTGCGGGCTAGGCTTAAGGCCTGGGCACAAGTGCGGGCTAGGCTTAAGGCCTGGGCACAAGTGCGGGCTAGGCTTAAGGCCTGGGCACAAGTGCGGGCTAGGCTTAAGGCCTGGGCACAAGTGCGGGCTAGGCTTAAGGCCTGGGCACAAGTGCGGGCTAGGCTTAAGGCCTGGGCACAAGTGCGGGCTAAGCTTAAAGCCGGGGCACAAGTGCGGGCTAAGCTTAAGGCCTGGGCACAAGTGCGGGCTAGGCTTAAGGCCTGGGCACAAGTGCGGGTTAGGCTTAAGGCCGGGGCACAAGTGCGGGCTAGGCTTAAGGCCTGGGCACAAGTGCGGGCTAGGCTTAAGGCCTGGGCACAAGTGCGGGCTAGGCTTAAGGCCTGGGCACAAGTGCGGGCTAGGCTTAAGGCCGGGGCACAAGTGCAGGCTAGGCTTAAGGCCTGGGCACAAGTGCAGTGCTGGCTAGGATCAAGGCAGGGGCCACAAGTGCCGGCTAGGCTTAAGGCCTGGGCACAAGTGCGGGCTAGGCTTAAGGCCTGGGCACAAGTGCGGGTTAGGCTTAAGGCCGGGGCACAAGTGCGGGCTAGGCTTAAGGCCTGGGCACAAGTGCGGGCTAGGCTTAAGGCCTGGGCACAAGTGCGGGCTAGGCCTAAGGCCTGGACACAAGTGTGGGCTAGGCTTAAGGCCGGGGCACAAGTGCAGGCTAGGCTTAAGGCCTGGGCACAAGTGCAGTGCTGGCTAGGATCAAGGCAGGGGCCACAAGTGCCGGCTAGGCTTAAGGCATGGGCACAAGTGCCAGCCAGGCTTAAGGCATGGGCACAAGTGCAGTGCTGGCCAGGATCAAGGCAGGGCGCACAAGTGCTGGCTAGGCTTAAGGCATTCAGCTAACTCTTTGCACTCTTTGCATAAAGGGTTAGGCACCCATAGGGGTGAAGAGCTAGCTTTCACCCCTCTACTCTGTACTTGGACATTTAGGACTAGATCCTTTGTTGTACAGTGCGGAGCCTCTCCATAACCCCATGCTCCAAGCGACCAGGCACTTCTTGTCTGTCCTCCGTAAATGGGTAATGCCTTCTTCCCCAATTACAGTCGTGCATGCGCATTCAGACGGGACAAGAGCGAAGAGCGTAAAGCTGGCCCTATGTGCATAACCAACATGAAGCTGAAGACAAAAACAAACAAACAAGCATTCAAGGGGCTCAAAAGTGCAGGCTAGGCTTAAGGCCTGGGCACAAGTGCAGGCTAGGCTTAAGGCCTGGGCACAAGTGCTGGCTAGGATCAAGGCAGGGGGCACAAGTGCGGGCTAGGCTTAAGGCAGGGGCACAAGTGCGGGCTAGGCTTAAGGCAGGGGCACAAGTGCGGGCTAGGCTTAAGGCAGGGGCACAAGTGCGGGCTAGGCTTAAGGCCTGGGCACAAGTGCTGGCTAGGATCAAGGCAGGGGGCACAAGTGCGGGCTAGGCTTAAGGCCTGGGCACAAGTGCGGGCTAGGCTTAAGGCCTGGGCACAAGTGCGGGCTAGGATCAAGGCAGGGGCACAAGTGCGGGCTAGGCTTAAGGCCTGGGCACAAGTGCGGGCTAGGCTTAAGGCCTGGGCACAAGTGCGGGCTAGGCTTAAGGCCTGGGCACAAGTGCGGGCTAGGCTTAAGGCCTGGGCACAAGTGCGGGCTAGGCTTAAGGCCTGGGCACAAGTGCGGGCTAGGCTTAAGGCCTGGGCACAAGTGCGGGCTAGGCTTAAGGCCTGGGCACAAGTGCGGGCTAGGCTTAAGGCCTGGGCACAAGTGCGGGCTAGGCTTAAGGCCTGGGCACAAGTGCGGGCTAGGCTTAAGGCCTGGGCACAAGTGCAGGCTAGGCTTAAGGCCTGGGCATAAGTGCAGTGCTGGCTAGGATCAAGGCAGGGGGCACAAGTGCGGGCTAGGCTTAAGGCCTGGGCACAAGTGCGGGCTAGGCTTAAGGCCTGGGCACAAGTGCGGGCTAGGCTTAAGGCCTGGGCACAAGTGCGGGCTAGGCTTAAGGCCTGGGCACAAGTGCGGGTTAGGCTTAAGGCCTGGGCACAAGTGCGGGCTAGGCTTAAGGCCTGGGCACAAGTGCGGGCTAGGCTTAAGGCCTGGGCACAAGTGCGGGCTAGGCTTAAGGCCTGGGCACAAGTGCGGGCTAGGCTTAAGGCCTGGACACAAGTGCGGGCTAGGCTTAAGGCCGGGGCACAAGTGCAGGCTAGGCTTAAGGCCTGGGCACAAGTGCAGGCTAGGCTTAAGGCCTGGGCACAAGTGCAGTGCTGGCTAGGATCAAGGCAGGGGCCACAAGTGCCGGCTAGGCTTAAGGCATGGGCACAAGTGCCAGCCAGGCTTAAGGCATGGGCACAAGTGCAGTGCTGGCCAGGATCAAGGCAGGGGGCACAAGTGCTGGCTAGGCTTAAGGCCTGGGCACAAGTGCGGGCTAGGCTTAAGGCCTGGGCACAAGTGCGGGCTAGGCTTAAGGCCTGGGCACAAGTGCAGGCTAGGCTTAAGGCCTGGGCATAAGTGCAGTGCTGGCTAGGATCAAGGCAGGGGGCACAAGTGCGGGCTAGGCTTAAGGCCTGGGCACAAGTGCGGGCTAGGCTTAAGGCCTGGGCACAAGTGCGGGCTAGGCTTAAGGCCTGGGCACAAGTGCGGGCTAGGCTTAAGGCCTGGGCACAAGTGCGGGTTAGGCTTAAGGCCTGGGCACAAGTGCGGGCTAGGCTTAAGGCCTGGGCACAAGTGCGGGCTAGGCTTAAGGCCTGGGCACAAGTGCGGGCTAGGCTTAAGGCCTGGGCACAAGTGCGGGCTAGGCTTAAGGCCTGGGCACAAGTGCGGGCTAGGCTTAAGGCCTGGGCACAAGTGCGGGCTAGGCTTAAGGCCTGGGCACAAGTGCGGGTTAGGCTTAAGGCCTGGGCACAAGTGCGGGCTAGGCTTAAGGCCTGGGCACAAGTGCGGGCTAGGCTTAAGGCCTGGGCACAAGTGCGGGCTAGGCTTAAGGCCTGGGCACAAGTGCGGGCTAGGCTTAAGGCCTGGGCACAAGTGCGGGCTAGGCTTAAGGCCTGGGCACAAGTGCGGGCTAGGCTTAAGGCCTGGGCACAAGTGCGGGCTAGGCTTAAGGCCTGGGCACAAGTGCGGGCTAGGCTTAAGGCCTGGGCACAAGTGCGGGCTAGGCTTAAGGCCTGGACACAAGTGCGGGCTAGGCTTAAGGCCGGGGCACAAGTGCGGGCTAGGCTTAAGGCCGGGGCACAAGTGCGGGCTAGGCTTAAGGCCGGGGCACAAGTGCGGGCTAGGCTTATGGCCTGAGGACAAGTGCGGGCTAGGCTTAAGGCCAGGGCACAAGTGCGGGCTAGGCTTAAGGCCAGGGCACAAGTGCGGGCTAGGCTTAAGGCCAGGGCACAAGTGCGGGCTAGGCTTAAGGCCTGGGCACAAGTGCGGGCTAGGCTTAAGGCCTGGGCACAAGTGCGGGCTAGGCTTAAGGCCTGGGCACAAGTGCGGGCTAGGCTTAAGGCCTGGGCACAAGTGCGGGCTAGGCTTAAGGCCTGGACACAAGTGCGGGCTAGGCTTAAGGCAGGGGCACAAGTGCGGGCTAGGCTTAAGGCCTGGGCACAAGTGCGGGCTTGGCTTAAGGCCTGGGCACAAGTGCTGGCTAGGATCAAGGCAGGGGGCACAAGTGCGGGCTAGGCTTAAGGCCTGGGCACAAGTGCGGGCTAGGCTTAAGGCCTGGGCACAAGTGCGGGCTAGGCTTAAGGCCTGGGCACAAGTGCGGGCTAGGCTTAAGGCCTGGGCACAAGTGCGGGCTAGGCTTAAGGCCTGGGCACAAGTGCGGGCTAGGCTTAAGGCCGGGGCACAAGTGCGGGCTAGGCTTAAGGCCTGGGCACAAGTGCGGGCTAGGCTTAAGGCCTGGGCACAAGTGCGGGCTAGGCTTAAGGCCTGGGCACAAGTGCGGGCTAGGCTTAAGGCCTGGGCACAAGTGCGGGCTAGGCTTTAGGCCTGGGCACAAGTGCGGGCTAGGCTTAAGGCCTGGGCACAAGTGCGGGCTAGGCTTAAGGCCTGGGCACAAGTGCGGGCTAGGCTTAAGGCCTGGGCACAAGTGCGGGCTAGGCTTAAGGCAGGGGCACAAGTGCGGGCTCGGCTTAAGGCAGGGGCACAAGTGCGGGCTCGGCTTAAGGCAGGGGCACAAGTGCGGGCTCGGCTTAAGGCCGGGGCACAAGTGCGGGCTAGGCATAAGGCCGGGGCACAAGTGCGGGCTAGGCTTATGGCCTGAGGACAAGTGCGGGCTAGGCTTAAGGCCTGGGCACAAGTGCGGGCTAAGCTTAAGGCCGGGGCACAAGTGCGGGCTCGGCTTAAGGCCGGGGCACAAGTGCGGGCTCGGCTTAAGGCCGGGGCACAAGTGCGGGCTCGGCTTAAGGCCGGGGCACAAGTGCGGGCTAGGCTTAAGGCCTGGGCACAAGTGCGGGCTAGGCTTAAGGCCTGGGCACAAGTGCGGGCTAGGCTTAAGGCCTGGGCACAAGTGCGGGCTAGGCTTAAGGCCTGGGCACAAGTGCGGGCTAGGCTTAAGGCCTGGGCACAAGTGCGGGCTAGGCTTAAGGCCTGGGCACAAGTGCGGGCTAAGCTTAAAGCCGGGGCACAAGTGTGGGCTAAGCTTAAGGCCTGGGCACAAGTGCGGGCTAGGCTTAAGGCCTGGGCACAAGTGCGGGTTAGGCTTAAGGCCGGGGCACAAGTGCGGGCTAGGCTTAAGGCCTGGGCACAAGTGCGGGCTAGGCTTAAGGCCTGGGCACAAGTGCGGGCTAGGCTTAAGGCCTGGGCACAAGTGCGGGCTAGGCTTAAGGCCGGGGCACAAGTGCAGGCTAGGCTTAAGGCCTGGGCACAAGTGCAGTGCTGGCTAGGATCAAGGCAGGGGCCACAAGTGCCGGCTAGGCTTAAGGCCTGGGCACAAGTGCGGGCTAGGCTTAAGGCCTGGGCACAAGTGCGGGTTAGGCTTAAGGCCGGGGCACAAGTGCGGGCTAGGCTTAAGGCCTGGGCACAAGTGCGGGCTAGGCTTAAGGCCTGGGCACAAGTGCGGGCTAGGCCTAAGGCCTGGACACAAGTGTGGGCTAGGCTTAAGGCCGGGGCACAAGTGCAGGCTAGGCTTAAGGCCTGGGCACAAGTGCAGTGCTGGCTAGGATCAAGGCAGGGGCCACAAGTGCCGGCTAGGCTTAAGGCATGGGCACAAGTGCCAGCCAGGCTTAAGGCATGGGCACAAGTGCAGTGCTGGCCAGGATCAAGGCAGGGCGCACAAGTGCTGGCTAGGCTTAAGGCATTCAGCTAACTCTTTGCACTCTTTGCATAAAGGGTTAGGCACCCATAGGGGTGAAGAGCTAGCTTTCACCCCTCTACTCTGTACTTGGACATTTAGGACTAGATCCTTTGTTGTACAGTGCGGAGCCTCTCCATAACCCCATGCTCCAAGCGACCAGGCACTTCTTGTCTGTCCTCCGTAAATGGGTAATGCCTTCTTCCCCAATTACAGTCGTGCATGCGCATTCAGACGGGACAAGAGCGAAGAGCGTAAAGCTGGCCCTATGTGCATAACCAACATGAAGCTGAAGACAAAAACAAACAAACAAGCATTCAAGGGGCTCAAAAGTGCAGGCTAGGCTTAAGGCCTGGGCACAAGTGCAGGCTAGGCTTAAGGCCTGGGCACAAGTGCTGGCTAGGATCAAGGCAGGGGGCACAAGTGCGGGCTAGGCTTAAGGCAGGGGCACAAGTGCGGGCTAGGCTTAAGGCAGGGGCACAAGTGCGGGCTAGGCTTAAGGCAGGGGCACAAGTGCGGGCTAGGCTTAAGGCCTGGGCACAAGTGCTGGCTAGGATCAAGGCAGGGGGCACAAGTGCGGGCTAGGCTTAAGGCCTGGGCACAAGTGCGGGCTAGGCTTAAGGCCTGGGCACAAGTGCGGGCTAGGATCAAGGCAGGGGCACAAGTGCGGGCTAGGCTTAAGGCCTGGGCACAAGTGCGGGCTAGGCTTAAGGCCTGGGCACAAGTGCGGGCTAGGCTTAAGGCCTGGGCACAAGTGCGGGCTAGGCTTAAGGCCTGGGCACAAGTGCGGGCTAGGCTTAAGGCCTGGGCACAAGTGCGGGCTAGGCTTAAGGCCTGGGCACAAGTGCGGGCTAGGCTTAAGGCCTGGGCACAAGTGCGGGCTAGGCTTAAGGCCTGGGCACAAGTGCGGGCAAGGCTTAAGGCCTGGGCATAAGTGCAGTGCTGGCTAGGATCAAGGCAGGGGGCACAAGTGCGGGCTAGGCTTAAGGCCTGGGCACAAGTGCGGGCTAGGCTTAAGGCCTGGGCATAAGTGCAGTGCTGGCTAGGATCAAGGCAGGGGGCACAAGTGCGGGCTAGGCTTAAGGCCTGGGCACAAGTGCGGGCTAGGCTTAAGGCCTGGGCACAAGTGCGGGCTAGGCTTAAGGCCTGGGCACAAGTGCGGGCTAGGCTTAAGGCCTGGGCACAAGTGCGGGTTAGGCTTAAGGCCTGGGCACAAGTGCGGGCTAGGCTTAAGGCCTGGGCACAAGTGCGGGCTAGGCTTAAGGCCTGGGCACAAGTGCGGGCTAGGCTTAAGGCCTGGGCACAAGTGCGGGCTAGGCTTAAGGCCTGGACACAAGTGCGGGCTAGGCTTAAGGCCGGGGCACAAGTGCAGGCTAGGCTTAAGGCCTGGGCACAAGTGCAGGCTAGGCTTAAGGCCTGGGCACAAGTGCAGTGCTGGCTAGGATCAAGGCAGGGGCCACAAGTGCCGGCTAGGCTTAAGGCATGGGCACAAGTGCCAGCCAGGCTTAAGGCATGGGCACAAGTGCAGTGCTGGCCAGGATCAAGGCAGGGGGCACAAGTGCTGGCTAGGCTTAAGGCATTCAGCTAACTCTTTGCACTCTTTGCATAAAGGGTTAGGCACCCATAGGGGTGAAGAGCTAGCTTTCACCCCTCTACTCTGTACTTGGACATTTAGGACTAGATCCTTTGTTGTACAGTGCGGAGCCTCTCCATAACCCCATGCTCCAAGCGACCAGGCACTTCTTGTCTGTCCTCCGTAAATGGGTAATGCCTTCTTCCCCAATTACAGTCGTGCATGCGCATTCAGACGGGACAAGAGCGAAGAGCGTAAAGCTGGCCCTATGTGCATAACCAACATGAAGCTGAAGACAAAAACAAACAAACAAGCATTCAAGGGGCTCAAAAGTGCAGGCTAGGCTTAAGGCCTGGGCACAAGTGCGGGCTAGGCTTAAGGCCTGGGCACAAGTGCGGGCTAGGCTTAAGGCCGGGGCACAAGTGCGGGCTAGGCTTAAGGCCGGGGCACAAGTGCGGGCTAGGCTTAAGGCCGGGGCACAAGTGCGGGCTAGGCTTATGGCCTGAGGACAAGTGCGGGCTAGGCTTAAGGCCTGGGCACAAGTGCGGGCTAGGCTTAAGGCCTGGGCACAAGTGCGGGCTAGGCTTAAGGCCTGGGCACAAGTGCGGGCTAGGCTTAAGGCCTGGGCACAAGTGCGGGCTAGGCTTAAGGCCTGGGCACAAGTGCGGGCTAGGCTTAAGGCCGGGGCACAAGTGCGGGCTAGGCTTAAGGCCGGGGCACAAGTGCGGGCTAGGCTTAAGGCCTGGGCACAAGTGCGGGCTAGGCTTAAGGCCTGGGCACAAGTGCGGGCTAGGCTTAAGGCCTGGGCACAAGTGCGGGCTAGGCTTAAGGCCTGGGCACAAGTGCGGGCTAGGCTTAAGGCCAGGGCACAAGTGCGGGCTAGGCTTAAGGCCTGGGCACAAGTGCGGGCTAGGCTTAAGGCCTGGGCACAAGTGCGGGCTAGGCTTAAGGCAGGGGCACAAGTGCGGGCTCGGCTTAAGGCAGGGGCACAAGTGCGGGCTCGGCTTAAGGCAAGGGCACAAGTGCGGGCTCGGCTTAAGGCCAGGGCACAAGTGCGGGCTCGGCTTAAGGCCGGGGCACAAGTGCGGGCTCGGCTTAAGGCCGGGGCACAAGTGCGGGCTCGGCTTAAGGCCGGGGCACAAGTGCGGGCTCGGCTTAAGGCCGGGGCACAAGTGCGGGCTCGGCTTAAGGCCGGGGCACAAGTGCGGGCTAAGCTTAAAGCCGGGGCACAAGTGCGGGCTAAGCTTAAAGCCGGGGCACAAGTGCGGGCTAGGCTTAAGGCCTGGGCACAAGTGCGGGCTAGGCTTAAGGCCTGGGCACAAGTGCGGGTTAGGCTTAAGGCCTGGGCACAAGTGCGGGTTAGGCTTAAGGCCTGGGCACAAGTGCGGGTTAGGCTTAAGGCCGGGGCACAAGTGCGGGCTAGGCTTAAGGCCTGGGCACAAGTGCGGGCTAGGCTTTAGGCCTGGGCACAAGTGCGGGCTAGGCTTAAGGCCTGGGCACAAGTGCGGGCTAGGCTTAAGGCCTGGACACAAGTGCGGGCTAGGCTTAAGGCCTGGAAACAAGTGCGGGCTAGGCTTAAGGCCGGGGCACAAGTGCAGGCTAGGCTTAAGGCCTGGGCACAAGTGCAGTGCTGGCTAGGATCAAGGCAGGGGCCACAAGTGCCGGCTAGGCTTAAGGCATGGGCACAAGTGCCAGCCAGGCTTAAGGCATGGGCACAAGTGCAGTGCTGGCCAGGATCAAGGCAGGGGGCACAAGTGCTGGCTAGGCTTAAGGCATTCAGCTAACTCTTTGCACTCTTTGCATAAAGGGTTAGGCACCCATAGGGGTGAAGAGCTAGCTTTCACCCCTCTACTCTGTACTTGGACATTTAGGACTAGATCCTTTGTTGTACAGTGCGGAGCCTCTCCATAACCCCATGCTCCAAGCGACCAGGCACTTCTTGTCTGTCCTCCGTAAATGGGTAATGCCTTCTTCCCCAATTACAGTCGTGCATGCGCATTCAGACGGGACAAGAGCGAAGAGCGTAAAGCTGGCCCTATGTGCATAACCAACATGAAGCTGAAGACAAAAACAAACAAACAAGCATTCAAGGGGCTCAAAAGTGCAGGCTAGGCTTAAGGCCTGGGCACAAGTGCGGGCTAGGCTTAAGGCCTGGGCACAAGTGCTGGCTAGGATCAAGGCAGGGGGCACAAGTGCTGGCTAGGATCAAGGCAGGGGGCACAAGTGCGGGCTAGGCTTAAGGCAGGGGCACAAGTGCGGGCTAGGCTTAAGGCCTGGGCACAAGTGCGGGCTAGGCTTAAGGCCTGGGCACAAGTGCGGGCTAGGCTTAAGGCCTGGGCACAAGTGCTGGCTAGGATCAAGGCAGGGGCACAAGTGCGGGCTAGGCTTAAGGCCTGGGCACAAGTGCGGGCTAGGCTTAAGGCCTGGGCACAAGTGCGGGCTAGGCTTAAGGCCTGGGCACAAGTGCGGGCTAGGCTTAAGGCCTGGGCACAAGTGCGGGCTAGGCTTAAGGCCTGGGCACAAGTGCGGGCTAGGCTTAAGGCCTGGGCACAAGTGCGGGCTAGGCTTAAGGCCTGGGCACAAGTGCGGGCTAGGCTTAAGGCCTGGGCACAAGTGCGGGCTAGGCTTAAGGCCTGGACACAAGTGCGGGCTAGGCTTAAGGCCGGGGCACAAGTGCGGGCTAGGCTTAAGGCCGGGGCACAAGTGCGGGCTAGGCTTAAGGCCGGGGCACAAGTGCGGGCTAGGCTTATGGCCTGAGGACAAGTGCGGGCTAGGCTTAAGGCCAGGGCACAAGTGCGGGCTAGGCTTAAGGCCAGGGCACAAGTGCGGGCTAGGCTTAAGGCCAGGGCACAAGTGCGGGCTAGGCTTAAGGCCTGGGCACAAGTGCGGGCTAGGCTTAAGGCCTGGGCACAAGTGCGGGCTAGGCTTAAGGCCTGGGCACAAGTGCGGGCTAGGCTTAAGGCCTGGGCACAAGTGCGGGCTAGGCTTAAGGCCTGGACACAAGTGCGGGCTAGGCTTAAGGCAGGGGCACAAGTGCGGGCTAGGCTTAAGGCCTGGGCACAAGTGCGGGCTTGGCTTAAGGCCTGGGCACAAGTGCTGGCTAGGATCAAGGCAGGGGGCACAAGTGCGGGCTAGGCTTAAGGCCTGGGCACAAGTGCGGGCTAGGCTTAAGGCCTGGGCACAAGTGCGGGCTAGGCTTAAGGCCTGGGCACAAGTGCGGGCTAGGCTTAAGGCCTGGGCACAAGTGCGGGCTAGGCTTAAGGCCTGGGCACAAGTGCGGGCTAGGCTTAAGGCCGGGGCACAAGTGCGGGCTAGGCTTAAGGCCTGGGCACAAGTGCGGGCTAGGCTTAAGGCCTGGGCACAAGTGCGGGCTAGGCTTAAGGCCTGGGCACAAGTGCGGGCTAGGCTTAAGGCCTGGGCACAAGTGCGGGCTAGGCTTTAGGCCTGGGCACAAGTGCGGGCTAGGCTTAAGGCCTGGGCACAAGTGCGGGCTAGGCTTAAGGCCTGGGCACAAGTGCGGGCTAGGCTTAAGGCCTGGGCACAAGTGCGGGCTAGGCTTAAGGCAGGGGCACAAGTGCGGGCTCGGCTTAAGGCAGGGGCACAAGTGCGGGCTCGGCTTAAGGCAGGGGCACAAGTGCGGGCTCGGCTTAAGGCCGGGGCACAAGTGCGGGCTAGGCATAAGGCCGGGGCACAAGTGCGGGCTAGGCTTATGGCCTGAGGACAAGTGCGGGCTAGGCTTAAGGCCTGGGCACAAGTGCGGGCTAAGCTTAAGGCCGGGGCACAAGTGCGGGCTCGGCTTAAGGCCGGGGCACAAGTGCGGGCTCGGCTTAAGGCCGGGGCACAAGTGCGGGCTCGGCTTAAGGCCGGGGCACAAGTGCGGGCTAGGCTTAAGGCCTGGGCACAAGTGCGGGCTAGGCTTAAGGCCTGGGCACAAGTGCGGGCTAGGCTTAAGGCCTGGGCACAAGTGCGGGCTAGGCTTAAGGCCTGGGCACAAGTGCGGGCTAGGCTTAAGGCCTGGGCACAAGTGCGGGCTAGGCTTAAGGCCTGGGCACAAGTGCGGGCTAAGCTTAAAGCCGGGGCACAAGTGTGGGCTAAGCTTAAGGCCTGGGCACAAGTGCGGGCTAGGCTTAAGGCCTGGGCACAAGTGCGGGTTAGGCTTAAGGCCGGGGCACAAGTGCGGGCTAGGCTTAAGGCCTGGGCACAAGTGCGGGCTAGGCTTAAGGCCTGGGCACAAGTGCGGGCTAGGCTTAAGGCCTGGGCACAAGTGCGGGCTAGGCTTAAGGCCGGGGCACAAGTGCAGGCTAGGCTTAAGGCCTGGGCACAAGTGCAGTGCTGGCTAGGATCAAGGCAGGGGCCACAAGTGCCGGCTAGGCTTAAGGCCTGGGCACAAGTGCGGGCTAGGCTTAAGGCCTGGGCACAAGTGCGGGTTAGGCTTAAGGCCGGGGCACAAGTGCGGGCTAGGCTTAAGGCCTGGGCACAAGTGCGGGCTAGGCTTAAGGCCTGGGCACAAGTGCGGGCTAGGCCTAAGGCCTGGACACAAGTGTGGGCTAGGCTTAAGGCCGGGGCACAAGTGCAGGCTAGGCTTAAGGCCTGGGCACAAGTGCAGTGCTGGCTAGGATCAAGGCAGGGGCCACAAGTGCCGGCTAGGCTTAAGGCATGGGCACAAGTGCCAGCCAGGCTTAAGGCATGGGCACAAGTGCAGTGCTGGCCAGGATCAAGGCAGGGCGCACAAGTGCTGGCTAGGCTTAAGGCATTCAGCTAACTCTTTGCACTCTTTGCATAAAGGGTTAGGCACCCATAGGGGTGAAGAGCTAGCTTTCACCCCTCTACTCTGTACTTGGACATTTAGGACTAGATCCTTTGTTGTACAGTGCGGAGCCTCTCCATAACCCCATGCTCCAAGCGACCAGGCACTTCTTGTCTGTCCTCCGTAAATGGGTAATGCCTTCTTCCCCAATTACAGTCGTGCATGCGCATTCAGACGGGACAAGAGCGAAGAGCGTAAAGCTGGCCCTATGTGCATAACCAACATGAAGCTGAAGACAAAAACAAACAAACAAGCATTCAAGGGGCTCAAAAGTGCAGGCTAGGCTTAAGGCCTGGGCACAAGTGCAGGCTAGGCTTAAGGCCTGGGCACAAGTGCTGGCTAGGATCAAGGCAGGGGGCACAAGTGCGGGCTAGGCTTAAGGCAGGGGCACAAGTGCGGGCTAGGCTTAAGGCAGGGGCACAAGTGCGGGCTAGGCTTAAGGCAGGGGCACAAGTGCGGGCTAGGCTTAAGGCCTGGGCACAAGTGCTGGCTAGGATCAAGGCAGGGGGCACAAGTGCGGGCTAGGCTTAAGGCCTGGGCACAAGTGCGGGCTAGGCTTAAGGCCTGGGCACAAGTGCGGGCTAGGATCAAGGCAGGGGCACAAGTGCGGGCTAGGCTTAAGGCCTGGGCACAAGTGCGGGCTAGGCTTAAGGCCTGGGCACAAGTGCGGGCTAGGCTTAAGGCCTGGGCACAAGTGCGGGCTAGGCTTAAGGCCTGGGCACAAGTGCGGGCTAGGCTTAAGGCCTGGGCACAAGTGCGGGCTAGGCTTAAGGCCTGGGCACAAGTGCGGGCTAGGCTTAAGGCCTGGGCACAAGTGCGGGCTAGGCTTAAGGCCTGGGCACAAGTGCGGGCAAGGCTTAAGGCCTGGGCATAAGTGCAGTGCTGGCTAGGATCAAGGCAGGGGGCACAAGTGCGGGCTAGGCTTAAGGCCTGGGCACAAGTGCGGGCTAGGCTTAAGGCCTGGGCATAAGTGCAGTGCTGGCTAGGATCAAGGCAGGGGGCACAAGTGCGGGCTAGGCTTAAGGCCTGGGCACAAGTGCGGGCTAGGCTTAAGGCCTGGGCACAAGTGCGGGCTAGCTTAAGGCCTGGGCACAAGTGCGGGCTAGGCTTAAGGCCTGGGCACAAGTGCGGGTTAGGCTTAAGGCCTGGGCACAAGTGCGGGCTAGGCTTAAGGCCTGGGCACAAGTGCGGGCTAGGCTTAAGGCCTGGGCACAAGTGCGGGCTAGGCTTAAGGCCTGGGCACAAGTGCGGGCTAGGCTTAAGGCCTGGACACAAGTGCGGGCTAGGCTTAAGGCCGGGGCACAAGTGCAGGCTAGGCTTAAGGCCTGGGCACAAGTGCAGGCTAGGCTTAAGGCCTGGGCACAAGTGCAGTGCTGGCTAGGATCAAGGCAGGGGCCACAAGTGCCGGCTAGGCTTAAGGCATGGGCACAAGTGCCAGCCAGGCTTAAGGCATGGGCACAAGTGCAGTGCTGGCCAGGATCAAGGCAGGGGGCACAAGTGCTGGCTAGGCTTAAGGCATTCAGCTAACTCTTTGCACTCTTTGCATAAAGGGTTAGGCACCCATAGGGGTGAAGAGCTAGCTTTCACCCCTCTACTCTGTACTTGGACATTTAGGACTAGATCCTTTGTTGTACAGTGCGGAGCCTCTCCATAACCCATGCTCCAAGCGACCAGGCACTTCTTGTCTGTCCTCCGTAAATGGGTAATGCCTTCTTCCCCAATTACAGTCGTGCATGCGCATTCAGACGGGACAAGAGCGAAGAGCGTAAAGCTGGCCCTATGTGCATAACCAACATGAAGCTGAAGACAAAAACAAACAAACAAGCATTCAAGGGGCTCAAAAGTGCAGGCTAGGCTTAAGGCCTGGGCACAAGTGCGGGCTAGGCTTAAGGCCTGGGCACAAGTGCGGGCTAGGCTTAAGGCCGGGGCACAAGTGCGGGCTAGGCTTAAGGCCGGGGCACAAGTGCGGGCTAGGCTTAAGGCCGGGGCACAAGTGCGGGCTAGGCTTATGGCCTGAGGACAAGTGCGGGCTAGGCTTAAGGCCTGGGCACAAGTGCGGGCTAGGCTTAAGGCCTGGGCACAAGTGCGGGCTAGGCTTAAGGCCTGGGCACAAGTGCGGGCTAGGCTTAAGGCCTGGGCACAAGTGCGGGCTAGGCTTAAGGCCTGGGCACAAGTGCGGGCTAGGCTTAAGGCCGGGGCACAAGTGCGGGCTAGGCTTAAGGCCGGGGCACAAGTGCGGGCTAGGCTTAAGGCCTGGGCACAAGTGCGGGCTAGGCTTAAGGCCTGGGCACAAGTGCGGGCTAGGCTTAAGGCCTGGGCACAAGTGCGGGCTAGGCTTAAGGCCTGGGCACAAGTGCGGGCTAGGCTTAAGGCCAGGGCACAAGTGCGGGCTAGGCTTAAGGCCTGGGCACAAGTGCGGGCTAGGCTTAAGGCCTGGGCACAAGTGCGGGCTAGGCTTAAGGCAGGGGCACAAGTGCGGGCTCGGCTTAAGGCAGGGGCACAAGTGCGGGCTCGGCTTAAGGCAAGGGCACAAGTGCGGGCTCGGCTTAAGGCCAGGGCACAAGTGCGGGCTCGGCTTAAGGCCGGGGCACAAGTGCGGGCTCGGCTTAAGGCCGGGGCACAAGTGCGGGCTCGGCTTAAGGCCGGGGCACAAGTGCGGGCTCGGCTTAAGGCCGGGGCACAAGTGCGGGCTCGGCTTAAGGCCGGGGCACAAGTGCGGGCTAAGCTTAAAGCCGGGGCACAAGTGCGGGCTAAGCTTAAAGCCGGGGCACAAGTGCGGGCTAGGCTTAAGGCCTGGGCACAAGTGCGGGCTAGGCTTAAGGCCTGGGCACAAGTGCGGGTTAGGCTTAAGGCCTGGGCACAAGTGCGGGTTAGGCTTAAGGCCTGGGCACAAGTGCGGGTTAGGCTTAAGGCCGGGGCACAAGTGCGGGCTAGGCTTAAGGCCTGGGCACAAGTGCGGGCTAGGCTTTAGGCCTGGGCACAAGTGCGGGCTAGGCTTAAGGCCTGGGCACAAGTGCGGGCTAGGCTTAAGGCCTGGACACAAGTGCGGGCTAGGCTTAAGGCCTGGAAACAAGTGCGGGCTAGGCTTAAGGCCGGGGCACAAGTGCAGGCTAGGCTTAAGGCCTGGGCACAAGTGCAGTGCTGGCTAGGATCAAGGCAGGGGCCACAAGTGCCGGCTAGGCTTAAGGCATGGGCACAAGTGCCAGCCAGGCTTAAGGCATGGGCACAAGTGCAGTGCTGGCCAGGATCAAGGCAGGGGGCACAAGTGCTGGCTAGGCTTAAGGCATTCAGCTAACTCTTTGCACTCTTTGCATAAAGGGTTAGGCACCCATAGGGGTGAAGAGCTAGCTTTCACCCCTCTACTCTGTACTTGGACATTTAGGACTAGATCCTTTGTTGTACAGTGCGGAGCCTCTCCATAACCCCATGCTCCAAGCGACCAGGCACTTCTTGTCTGTCCTCCGTAAATGGGTAATGCCTTCTTCCCCAATTACAGTCGTGCATGCGCATTCAGACGGGACAAGAGCGAAGAGCGTAAAGCTGGCCCTATGTGCATAACCAACATGAAGCTGAAGACAAAAACAAACAAACAAGCATTCAAGGGGCTCAAAAGTGCAGGCTAGGCTTAAGGCCTGGGCACAAGTGCGGGCTAGGCTTAAGGCCTGGGCACAAGTGCTGGCTAGGATCAAGGCAGGGGGCACAAGTGCTGGCTAGGATCAAGGCAGGGGGGCACAAGTGCGGGCTAGGCTTAAGGCAGGGGCACAAGTGCGGGCTAGGCTTAAGGCCTGGGCACAAGTGCGGGCTAGGCTTAAGGCCTGGGCACAAGTGCGGGCTAGGCTTAAGGCCTGGGCACAAGTGCTGGCTAGGATCAAGGCAGGGGCACAAGTGCGGGCTAGGCTTAAGGCCTGGGCACAAGTGCGGGCTAGGCTTAAGGCCTGGGCACAAGTGCGGGCTAGGCTTAAGGCCTGGGCACAAGTGCGGGCTAGGCTTAAGGCCTGGGCACAAGTGCGGGCTAGGCTTAAGGCCTGGGCACAAGTGCGGGCTAGGCTTAAGGCCTGGGCACAAGTGCGGGCTAGGCTTAAGGCCTGGGCACAAGTGCGGGCTAGGCTTAAGGCAGGGGCACAAGTGCGGGCTAGG